>NC_133140.1:14732163-15040567 GCF_048418815.1 Hemitrygon akajei | reverse complement strand
AATGAGGATGGGTTTTATGGCTACTTTGGGGCTCCAGGCATCTTCTTTGTGTGAATGGGGCATTCCCATTCCTCTCTATAGATGCAGCCTGGTCTGGGTTCCTCCAGCATTTTGTGTTGGAGAATGCAACAGACAGATGATACTGATTCTACCTGACCAGCTGGATGTTTCCAAAATTTCTGTTTTTGTTTTGGATTTCCAGGATTTGTATTTTTAATTGATATTCATTTATTTTAAGTGGTTGGGCAGGAAAATTAAAGGGAGTGTTAATTTCTCTGGGGCAATCGCCTAAAGGCCTGGTTATGACGACACTTGAGAAATACGGCAAAAACTGCTTGGTGGAAATTCCCCTGAAATCAGCCGTCTGAACACTTGTAAGAGGAGTGAAAGGCTCCAGAGATTTCATGGTTAACCCCAGCTTTTGTGATGCTGCAGCTTGTCATGTGTGCTTTTGACTAACTGATGACTCTGGATAACATGTAGATTAATGTGCTTTATATACCAGTGACAGAATATTATTAGGTATGTAAATGTGAGTGTCATTCCTGTTTGTTTAGAATTTTGTGTGTGTGATGATCCTCAAGAGGCAAGTGTTCTCAAAAGCATATTCTGGTGTGAGATGTGTCGTTCTCTCAAGACCTATGCCACCTGCTTTGTGCTCAAAGATGGAATTCCCTCCTGTGTGTTCGGAAAACAGAAATTGACGAGGGAAGGTGGATACCTGCTGTGAAGTGGGAGGCCATTAGGGAGCCATGCAAGCGTGACTTGTCTCTGTGTTCAATTCTCTGTTTTCAGGTACAAGACAAGTACTTTACATCAGATGTTAGTTTTATTTGACAGTGTGCTGGCATCCCATTTAGTGGAAAAGAAAGACCAAGAGAGATGGATGAGGGGAGCAAATGCAAGTTTTTGCTCAAAATACTGCCTCTAATAATCCTAGCATCCATGTGAAATAGAGTGTGTCAAAACGAAGCAGAATGACTGGGAAGACTAGCTCGCAAAGCAAGGATGAATGAGTGCAAAAGACAGAAGTAAACTCAGTCCTTATTGAGAAGCAGTGCGAGTGGAAGGAAGTGAGGAGTGGATGAGGCTAACAGTAATGGTTGAAAACAGATCAGGAGAATGCATGGAGGATGAACTGCAGCCCAAGGTGAGGGGAATAATAAAGCTGGAGGAAATCAGCAGGTCAGGCAGCATCTATGGAGAGGAACTTTCAGGCCAACACCCTTTGTCAGGATTGAAAAGGAACGGGAAAGAAGGCAGAATGTGAAGAAGGGGAAATTTCGATGTCAGGTTGGAGGCTGGGCAGACAGAATATGAGATGTTGTTCCTTCAACCTGAGAGATTCTGCAGATGCTGGAATTCCATGCCCCATACCAGCTATATTGATTTTTCTAATTTTTGGTAATTTCTCTCCCCTCCCCTTCCTCTTTTTTTTCATTCCCCATTCGAATTCTCATCTTACCCCTTCCGTTCCCACCTGCCCATTATCTCCTCCTTCCCTTTCTCCTATGATCCATTCTCCTCACATAGCAGATTCCTTCTTCGGTCTTTCCTTTTTCCACCTATCACCTCCCAGCTTCGCACTTCATTCCCCCCTCGCCCACCCACCCACCTTGCCCTTCACCTGGTTTCACCAATCACCTACCCACTTGCACTCATTCCCCTCTCCCTATTTTCTTATTCTAGTTTCTTCACCCTTCCTCTCCAGTCCTGATGGAGGGTCTCGACCCAAAACATCATCTCCATAGATGCTGCCTGACCTGCTGAGTTCCTCCTGTATTTTGTGTGTGTTTATCTGTATTTCCAACATCTGCAGATTATCTTGTCTTTATGAATTGTAAGTTATTTATCACAAGGGATCATTTATTTGTCATGTTTTGTTTGCGCTGTGAAGATGAATTCGCCAGGAACCTTACTTTTGTCCTCTGCTTCCTGAAGATGTGATTCTGGTTTGGCCTCTGTTAACTGTGGTGAATGTGGGTGCCGCATTGACACTGGAGACCCTTTCCGCTTTCAGTTCATGGATGCAAGTTAAGGTGTGGGAATAAAAATAAGCTGATTATTAATCTGTGTTGTGACCAGATTTCGTGGCTTATGTCTACTTGTGGGGAAGGATGCCAATGCTGGAATGTTGTTCACTTTGGTAGTGTGAATTCAACAATCTAACACACCTTTACAGCCCATCTGGCCAAGTGGTGAGCTCCCCAGCATAACTCCTGCTCATTCACATGAAAGCATATGCTTCCCTTGTCGGTACTCTCAGCTAGGAATGCCAGAGTTTGGAATCTCCCACCCATTTAGAGGGCAGTCAGCCTGGGTACATTAACAACCCCCTGCCCCGCCCACCTGCTTCAGCATTCACAGAGCAGTCTTTCTGGTACATGGTTCGTTGGCAGCCCTGTTCACAGAGAAATAATGCGATCACTTGAGTCGAGTGCAATGTTCTCCAATGGCGGATCCTCAGCTGGCTGTAAAGGCCAGTCCGGGATCCACATAACTGGGGTGATAGGGTGAATTTCTGTATGATTTTGTTTAACCTGGGTAGGCTTTCGCACAGGCAGCCACCAAACATGGGCACCCCCTGAAAGGCTAATTGCGAAAGTAAGGAGGCATGGGATTCAAGGCTTTGTGGATTCAGAACTGGCTTGCCCACAGAAGGCAAAGAGTGGTTGTAGACATCATGGAGGTCAGTCACCAGTGGAGTGCCTCAGGGATCTGTTCTGGGACCCCTACTCTTTGTGATTTTTATAAATGAGCTGGCTGAGGAAGTGGAGGGATGGGTTAACACGTTTGCTGATGACAGAAAGGTTGGAGGTTTTGTGGATAGTGTGGAGGGCTGTCAGAGGTTACAGTGGGACATTGATAGGATGCAAAACTGGGCAATTTGGTAGGCCAAATATGACGGCAGAATATAGTATTAATGATAAGACATTAATGGTAATGTATAAGGTGCTGGGGAGTAGGTACAGAGGAGATGACAGAGGTAAGTTTTTTTCCTCAGAGAATGGTGAGTGCATGGAATGGGCTGCCGGTAATGGTGGTGAAGGCGGATATGATAGGGTCTTCTAAGAGGCTTTTAGATAGGTACATGGAGCTTAGTGAAATAGAGGTCTATAGGTAAGCCTTGTAATTTATAAAGTAGGGACATGTTTGGCAGAACTTTGTGGGCCGAAGGGCCTGTATTGTGCTGTAGGTTTTCTATGTTCCAAAACAGTTGTTGACAGATCAGGATCAGGATGGAGTGCAAGATGACTGAGGACCCTTCACTGCCATTGTGACATGACATCATCTTCCATCAGCTCTGCCATTAACCTTACCAGCATGGGTAACCCTGACAGGAGTTCATCGCAAGATGGCTAAACAGGACGCGCTGATCACTGCCCCAGCCATTCATAGGGTGCCAGACTCCTACGTGAGCCTCCTACTCCACCCAACACAGGGATAAAAGGCTGGCATAATAACCCACTGTCCCACTGGTTGGTACATGAAGTAGTTGCAGAGATGACAGACTAACATATTAACTTGCAGCATCATGAGCTTTCCTCACAATTCATATGATTAGTTCATTGGACCATGATATTACGCACTTAGAACTGTTGCAGAAATGGATGGCCCATGGCAGCCTGGATTATTAGAGCTGTTTTTGCATAACCTTCTCCCTTTTAACATGAATTCCACTCAGTTCTAAAGAGTTCACAACCACTTTCTCAAGGGCTATTAGGAACGGATGATGAATATTGGTATTGAAAATGACAGCCTCATCTGGAAAAATGAATAAATGGATATTACAACTCAAAACAATTTGAATTAGTTTGGTAAAAAGCTGTAATAGACCAATGTGAGGATCATATATTTCTATTTTGACTGTTGTCAGGAAGTGGATGGTTAATTGCAAGTAATTGGTTGCAGAGTCTGAGCCCCCCGGTGGTGTTAAGTTCATCCCTATTCTGCTACAACAGAACTGATGCTGATAATCCATTGATCCTAAAACCTCTCTGTCTCTTCTGTTGAGTCCACCGAAGCTTGGACACAGAGGGCAGTGCCAACAGTCGAGGTTGCTCCCTTTCAGAGATCTCAAAAGCAGGAGTGATCTAGTCTCATAGAACTACTGGCATCAATGGTGAGGCGAATGGAACTGCTTGTTACTCAGGGCTTTACTCAGCATGTGGAGGCCTGGAGAATGGAGATGCAGCAGGAGTCCTTGATTACATTTCATTGATAGTCATCCTAAAAGAAGATGCAAGCAGAGTCTCTGGGGCCAGAGCTAGGCAGACCACAAGTACAGTGCAGGAGCCCTGGTAGCTGTAGCTGGCAAAATTCTACCTTTCCCATAACATCAAGATGTAATTCAACATTTCTATCATAGAGAGCATTCTCGTCAGCCATTTCTGTCTGGTTTGGTGCAGCAGCCTCTCACAATATAGAAATACTACAGTGATATGTCAGATCAGCAGAAAAGATAATTGACACCAGTCGACTATCACTACAGCACCTGGATGGGTCCAGAACAAAGAGGCGGGCAGGAAAAAATATTGTGGTCACCGCCCACCCTGCAACCTGCCTTTTCCAAGAGCTCCCTTCTAGAAAGCACCACAGGGCTGTTAAAATGACAGCATTATTCCATTTTAAAAGATTCTTTCCCCAGGCAGTTAATCTGATCAATCGTTCTAGTAAGCCCCCAGCCCCCTCTATCTGTTACCTCAGTCACTGCAATACACTGTAAGCTAGTTTTTTAATAGTGTTAGTTGCATTATAAAAGTTCAAAGTAGATTGAGATTCAAAATATGTATATGTCATCATTTCCTGAGATTCATTTCCTTGTGGGCATTCACAGTAGAACAAAAAATACAATAGAATCAATGTGGGTGTTGGGTGACGGTGGTGTTTAGGGTTGGTTGATGGTCGTTGTGAAAGTCTGGTGGTTGGATTTGGTTCATGAGAGTTGGGGTGACAGTGTGGTGTTTGGTGTTGATTGATGGGTGTTGGGGTGACCAGGTGGATGTTGGTGTTGGTGTGACAGGGTGGTGCTTGGGGTTGATTGATGGGTGTTGGGGTGACCAGGTGGATGTTGGTGTTGGTGTGACAGGGTGGTGCTTGGGGTTGGTTATTTGGTGTTGGGGAGACAAGGTGGTGGTTGGGATAGATTGAGGGGTGATAGTGTGGTGGTTGGGTGTTGGCATGACAGTGTGGTTGGGTTGGTTGATGGGTGTTGGGGACATGGTGGTGGTTGGAGCTGGTTGGTTATTGTTAGGGTGGCAGGGGTGGTGTTAATGGTTGGTTGATGGGTGTTGGGGTGACCGGGTGGTGATAGTTGTTTATGGGTGTTGGGGTAACAGGGTGGTGGTTGGGTTAGGTTGGTGTATGTTGTGGTGACAGGGTGGTAGCTGATGATATTTGATGGAATGTGTGACAGAATGGTGATTTGGTTAGGTGCATGGGTGTTTGGGTGACAGCGGTGGTGGCTGGATTTGCTTTATGTATTTTGTAACAAAATGATGTTTGGTGTCAGTTTGTGGGTGTTGGGGTGACTGAGTGATGATTGGATTTGTTTGGTGGATATTGGAATGACAGGGTACAGGTTGGTTAGTTGATGGGTGTTGGGATGATGGGGTGGTGGTTGGGGTATTGGGTGGTGCTTGGTGTAAGATTGATGGCATTGGGTGAGTTAATGGGTTTAGGGTTGGCTTGTGGGTGTTGTGGTGATTGGTATTGGTTTAAGGGTGTTGGGGTGAGGGGTTGGTGATTGGGGATGGTTTGTGGATGTTGTATTGACAGGGTGGTGATTGGTGTTGGTTTAACGGTGTTGGGTGACAGCATTGTGGTTGGGGTTGGCTGATGAGTGTTAAGGTGATAGGGTGGTGGAGTGGCAGGGTGGTAGTTGGTGTTGATTTTGGTGTTGGTGTGATGGTTAGGTTTGGTTTGTGATTGTTGGGGTATCAGGCTGGTGATTGGTGTTGGCTTACAGGTGTTGGGGAGACAGTATGGTGATTGGGGTTGGTTGTGGGTTTTGTAGTGACTGAGTGGTTTTTGGAGTTGCTTGTTTGATGTTGTGCTGACAGAGTGGTGACTTGTATTGTGGTGGTGTGCCTGACGCAGAGTTTGTTTGCTGGTATTAGTGTGACAGTGTTATGTTTGAGGTTGGTTTGTGGCTGTCGGTGTGATGAGTCAGTGGTTGGGATTGGGTGTTGAGTGTTGAGGTGACAGGCTGGTGTTTGGTGTTGGTTTGTGAGTGTTGGGGTAACAGTGTGGTGGTTAGGATTAGTTTAGTGGGTGTTGGGAGGTGGTTGCGATTGGTTTTGGGTGTTGGGGTTGGTTTGTGTGTGTTGTGGTGAAAGGGTTCTGGTTGGGGTTGGTTGGTGAATGTTGTGACAGGGTGGTGATTGGGTTGGTTAATGGGTGTTGGGGTGGTGGATTGGTGGTTGTGGTTAGTTTAGAGATGTTGGGTGACAGTGGTGGTTGGGGTGGGTTTCAGTGTATTGTATTGATGAGATGTTTGGTGTTGGTTTGTTGGTATTGGTCTGACAGTGTATTGGTTGAGGTTGGTTTTTGGGTGCTAGAGTGACAGGGTGGTGGTAGGTTTGCATATTGGTATTAGGGTTGGTTTGTGTGTGTTGGCATAGCAGGGTAGTGCTTGCTGTTGGTTTAGGGGTGTTGGGTGAGGGGTTGTGATTGAGGTTGGTTTATGTGCGTTGGGGTGACAGTGTGGTGGTTGATGTTGTTTTGTGGGTGTTGAGTTGACAGGGTGGGGATGGGTGTTGCAGTTGGGGTGAAAGAGTTTTTGTCGTTTTGTGTTGGTGTGTTGTTTTGTGCTGAGGTGAGATGTTGTTGGTTTGGTTGATGACAGTTGGAGTGTTGTGGTTGTGGTTGGTTTGTGGATGTTCAGGCTGGTTTGTGAGTGTCGGGGTATTGGGGTAGTGTTTGGAGTTTGTTTGGTGGTATTGGTGTAACAGTGTTGTGATTAAGGTTAGTTTGTGGGTGTTGGTGTGATGAGATGGTGGCTAGAATTGGGTTGTGGGTGTTATGGTGACAGGGTGGTGTTTTGTGTTGGTTTATGGGTGTTATGGTGACAGCATGGTGGTTTGGGTTAGTTTGTGGGTGTTGAGTTTTTGACTGGCGGTTGGGTTTTGTTGACGGATGTTGTGGTGACAGGGTCATGTTTGGTGTTTTTTTTATGGGTGCTGGGGTGACCACGTGGTGGTTGATGTTGGTTTCTAGGTGTTCAGCTGACAAGGTGGTGGTTGGGGTTAGTTCATAGGTGATGGAGTTAGAGGGTGGTAGTTGGGGTTGGTTTGTAGGGTGTTGTTGTGTCAGTGTGGTGGTTCATCGTGGTTGATGGGTGTGGGGGTGACAGAGTAGTGTTTGAGCTTATTTTATGGGTGTGGGTATGACGGGATTGTTGGTGGAGTTGGTTTGTGAGTGTTGGGATGACAGGATGGTGCTTGGGATTACTTTGTGACTGTTAGGTGAAAGGATGGTGGTTGTTGTTGGTTTGTGGGTGTTGGCATTACCAGCTGCTTGTTGGGGTTCACTGAAGTGTGTTGGGGTGACAAGTTGCAGTTTGGCATTAGTGTCTGTGTGTTGGGGTGACAGCAAGGTGGTTTGGGTTGGTTGATGGGTGCTGGGGTGGCAGTGTGGATAATGCTGTTTTTGATGGGAGTTGACATGACAGGGCAGTGTTTGGGATTGGTTTCTGGCTGTTGGTGTTGCAGGGTGAGGGCTCTGGCTGATTTGTGGGAGTTGGGGTTGCTTTCTGTGTGTAGAGGTAGTTAGGTGGTGTTTAGTGCTAGTTTGTGTGTTGGGTTGACAGTATGGTGGTTGGGTTGATTTGTAGGTGTTAGGCTGACATGGTAGAAGTTGAGTTGTATGATGGGTGTTGGGATGATGGGTATGTGGTTGTGGATGGTTTGTGGGTGTTGGGGGTTACAGGTTGGTTGTTAGGTTTTATTTTGTGGGTGTTGTGACAGGATTGTGTTTGGGTTTGGTTGATGGGATGGTGACTGGTGTTGGTTTACATGTGTTGGGCAGACAGGATGGTGGTTAGGGTTGCTTGATGTGTGCTGCAGTGACAGGGTGGTGGTTTCCTCCCATATTCCAAAGATGTATGGATTAGTAAGTTAATTGGTCACATGGATGTGGCTTTTTGGGCTGGAAAGGTGTGTTATATCTCTAAATAATGAACCAGGAAGCTTTCCAAAATGTAATTATTATCATGTTGCAAAGTTGGCCAAGTATACCAAATTAAATGTCTATAGGTCATGCTCCCAATATATTTACCAGGTTTCTCTCCACCTTCCCAACTCAGGTTAAAGAGCAACACACAGAGAAAGCTGGAGGAACTCAGCAGGTTATGCTGCACTTACGAAGGGGAATAAACAATCAACGTTTCAGGATCCACTGAGTTCATCCAGCATTCCATGTGTTGCTGAAGATTCCCAGCATCCACAGAATCCCCTGTGTCTCAGGTTGAAGAGTTTCGCTCTTATCCAAAAATATGCTGCTGGAGATTTCACTCCAGGTTCCAGCATCTGTGTTTGCCTCCAGTCTGCATTTGTCATGTTTGTCTGCTCCCTTTAGCTGTTGTATGGCACTCCGAGAAAAACCATGCGGTTTCTTATTTTTGTCATATTTATTTATAGTGTAGAAGGAAGGCGATTTGGTAAGCTCCTAGTACAATTGCATTATTCCCATTCGACCCTCCATTATCCTCTAAACCAATCCCATTCATACTACCATGATCATCATGTTGATCACCACCAGACATCTGGATTATGGGAAACATTACAGTTATCAGTTACCCCACGGTTGTGTTTTTGGGATGTGGAATGGGGAGAGTGGGCAAACTCCACAGAGAGCCCTGGAGGTCAGGATTGAACCTAAATTAATGAGACTGTGAGGCAGCAGCTTTACCCACTGAGTTTTAGTTGTGCTTCTAATATGGCATTGTCAGACCACACGGTGAGCTGTGAGCTGTTCTGGGCCCCTTGTCTAAGAATGGTTGTGCTGATACTGGAAAACTATGACATTGTCAGACCAGACGGTGAGCTGTGAGCTGTTCTGGGCCCCTTGTCTAAGAATGGTTGTGCTGATAGTGGAAAACTATGACATTGTCAGACCACACGGTGAGCTGTGAGCTGTTCTGGGCCCCTCATCTAAGAATGGTTGTGCTGATAGTGAAAAAGGTCCAGAGGAGTTTCATGAGAATGATCCAGGGAATGAAAGGGTTAACATATGAGGAGCACTATTGCTCTGGGGCTATATTCACTGGGGAGTCTAGGCCCAGAGAGCACAGCCTCAGTATGTCCATTTAGAACAGAGATGAGGAAGAATTTTTTTGGACAAATGGCGATGAATCTGTGGAATTCATTGCCACAGACGGCTGTGGAGGCCAAGTCATTGGTTTTCAAGCTCAACTTTATTAATAATCAACCGTGCGCATGTACCGCCAAATGAGACAATGGTCCTGCAGACCAAGGTTTACAGCACAGCACAGAGTCTGCCCTGCTGGAAGTGTACAATGACCTGCTCCTCTCTTTCGACTCAGGTGACTCTGCCGTTCAAATTCTTCTTGATCTCAGCGCAGCGTTCGATACTGCGGATCACACCATTTTAATAGACCGTCTCCAGTACAGGATTGGTGTTTATGGCACTGCCTTGAACTGGTTTATATCCTACCTCAAAAATAAATGCTTCTCCATCAACATAGGCAAATTTTCTTCTCCCCCAGCTAGTCTCTCCTGCGGGGTCCCACAAGGTTGCATCCTAGGCCCCATTCTTTTCTCTATATATATGCTTCTCCTCGGCCAAATCATTCAAATATGTGACATTTCTTTCCACTGTTATGCTGACGACACACAGCTTTATCTCCCACTGAAACCAAACGACCAGTCAAATCCAGTCAGCCTCATCAACTGCCTTGAGGACATAAAGTTTTGGATGGCACAAAACTTCCTACAGCTGAATGAAGGCAAGTCTGAAGTTGTCCTATTTGGCCCCCCTGACTCCATCAAAGTGATTACCAACAGTCTTAGTAACCTGTTCACCCTTGTCAAACCCCATGTTAAATCCTTTGGTGTGATTTTTGATTCCACCTTTAAGTTTGACGAACAAGTTAATGCAGTAGTAAAAGCCAGTTTTTTCCAGCTTCATATTATTGCCAAAATCAAGCAGTTTCTCTCTTTCAAAGATCTCAAGAAAGTCATCCACGCCCTTATGTCCTCCCACTTGGACTACTCCAACCCTCTGTATACTGGGACTAGTCAGTCGTCCCTGACCCAACCGCAACTGGTCCAGAATGCCGCAGCCTGGCTCCTGACAGGTTACCGGAAGAGGGACAATATTATAGTTGGCCCTCCTTATCTGCAGATTCAACCAATCACAGATTGGGAAAACCGGGAAGTTCTCTCTCCAGTACACATTGTTTGAGCATGTGCAGACTATTTTTCCTTGTCATTATTCCCTAAACAATACAGTATATCAACTATTTACATAGCATTTACATTGTATTAGGTATTATAAGTAATCTAGAAATGACTTAAAAGTACAGGCAATCCCCGGGTTATGAATGAGTTCCATTACTGAGTCTGTCTTCAAGTCAGATTTGAAGTCCATATAACAATTACAGCACGGAAACAGGCCATCTCGGCCCTTCTAGTCCGTGCCAATGCTTACACTCACCTAGTCCCACCGGCCTGCACTCAGCCCATAAACCTTCATTCCTTTCCTGTCCATATACCTATCCAATTTTACTTTAAGTGACAATACAGAACCTGCCTGTACCGCTTCTACTGGAAGCTCGTTCCACACAGCTACCACTCTCTGAGTAAAGAAATTCCCCCTCGTGTTACCCTTAAACTTTTGCCCCCTAACTCACAAATCATGTCCTCTTGTTTGAATCTCCCCTACTCTTAATGGAAAAAGCCTATCCATGTCAACTCGATCTATCCCCCTCATTATTTTAAATACCTCTATCAAGTCCCCCCTCAACCTTCTACACTCCAAAGAATAAAGACCTAACTTGTTCAGCCTTTCCCTGTAACTTAGGTGCTGAAACCCAGGTAACATTCTGGTAAATCTTCTCTGTACTCTCTCTATTTTGTTGATATCTTTCCTATAATTTGGTGACCAGAACTGTACACAATACTCCAAATTCGGCCTTACCAATGTCTTGTACAATTTTAACATTACATCCCAACTCCTATACTCAATGCTCTGATTTATAAAGGCCAGCATACCAAAAGCTTTCTTCACCACCCTATCCACATGAGATTCCACCTTCAGGGAACTATGCACCAATATTCCTAGATCACTCTGTTCTACTGCATTCTTCAACGCCCTACCATTTACGATGTATGTCCTATTTGGATTATTCCTACCAAAATGTAGCACCTCACATTTATCAGCATTAAACTCCATCTGCCATCGTTCAGCCCACTCTTCTAACTGGCCTAAATCTCTCTGCAAGCTTTGAAAACCTACTTCATTATCCACAACGCCACTTATCTTAGTATCATCTGCATACTTACTAATCCAATTTGCCACCTCATCATCCAGATCATTAATGTATACGACAAACAACACTGAACCCAGTACAGATCCCTGAGGCACACCACTAGTCACCGGCCTCCAACCTGACAAACAGTTATCCACCACTACTCTCTGACATCTCCCATCTAGCCACTGTTGAATCCATTTTACTACTTCAATATTAATACCTAACGATTGAACCTTCCTAACTAACCTTCCGTGCGGAACCTTGTCAAAGGCCTTACTGAAGTCCATATAGACAACATCCACTGCCTTACCCTCATCAACTTTCCTCGTAACCTCCTCAAAAAATTCAATAAGATTTGTAAAACATGACCTTCCACGCACAAATCCATGCTGACTATTCCTAATCAGACCCTGTCTATCCAGATAAGTATATATACCATCTCTAAGAATACTTTCCATTAATTTATCCACCACTGACGTCAAACTGACAGGCCTATAATTGCTAGGTTTACTCTTAGAACCCTTTTTAAACAATGGAACCACTTGAGCAATACGCCAATCCTCTGGCACCATCCCCGTTTCTAATGACATTTGAAATATTTCTGTCAGAGCCCCTGCTATTTCTACACCAACTTCCCGCAAGGTCCTAGGGAATATCCTGTCAGGATCCGGAAATTTATCCACTTTTATATTCCTTAAAAGTGCCAGTACTTCCTCCTCTTTAATCGTCATAGTTTCCATAACTTCCCTACTTGTTTCCCTTGCCTTACACAATTCAATATCCTTCTTTTTAGTGAATACTGAAGAAAAGAAATTGTTCAAAATCTCCCCCATCTTTTTCGGCTCCACACATAGTTGTCCACTCTGATTCTCTAAGGGACCAATTTTATCCCTCACTATCCTTTTGCTATTAATATAACTGTAGAAACCCTTTGGAATTATTTTTACCTTACTTGCCAAAGCAACCTCGTATCTTCTTTTAGCTTTTCTAATTTCTTTCTTAAGATTCTTTTTACATTCTTCATATTCCTCGAGCACCTCACTTACTCCATGCTGCCTATCTTTATTATAGATCTTCCTCTTTTTCCGAACCAAGTTTCCAATATCCCTTGAAAACCATGGCACTCTCAAACTTTTAACCTTTCCTTTCAACCTAACAGGAACATAAAGATTCTGTACCCTCAAAATTTCACCTTTAAATGACCTCCATTTCTCTATTACATCCTTCCCATAAAACAAATTGTCCCAATCCACTCCTTCTAAATCCTTCCCCATCTCCTCAAAGTTAGCCTTTCTCCAATAAAAAATCTCAACCCTGGATCCAGTCCTATCCTTCTCCATAATTACATTGAAACTAATGGTATTGTGATCACTGGACCCAAAGTGCTCCCCAACACATATGTCCGTCACCTGACCTATCTCATTCCCAAACAAGAGATCCAACATTGCCCCTTCTCTAGTCGGTACCTCTATGTATTGCTGCAAAAAACTATCCTGTACACATTTTACAAACTCCAAACCATCCAGACCTTTTACAGAATGGGCTTCCCAGTCTATGTGTGGAAAATTAAAATCTTCCACAATCACAACCTTGTGCTTACTACAAATATCTGCTATCTCCTTACAAATGTTCTCCTCCAATTCTCGCTCCCCATTAGGTGGTCTATAATACACCCCTATAAGTGTTACTACACCTTTCCCATTCCTCAATTCCACCCAAATAGTCTCCCTAGATGAGCCTTCTAATCTATCCTGCCAAAGCACTGCTGTAATATTTTCTCTGACAAGCAATGCAACACCTCCTCCTCTTGCCCCTCCAATTCTATCACACCTGAAGCAATGAAATCCAGGAATATTTAGTTGCCAATCACACCCCTCCTTCAACCATGTTTCACTAATAGCTACAACATCATATTTCCAGGTATAAATCCATGCTCTAAGCTCATCCACCTTTCTTACAATGCTCCTAGCATTAAAATAGATGCATTTAAGAAACTCTCCACCTCTTCCTTTCTGTTTATCCCTAACGATGTGATCAACTTTATTATCTTTTTCTTCCTTCTCCCCTACATCTTCGGTCTGAGCGCTCCCCTTCTCTATCACCTGCCTATCCTCCCTCACACACTGTCTACTAGCTTTCTCTATTTGTGAACTAACCTCCTCTCCCCTAGTCTCTTCAAATTGATTCCCACCCCCCAACCATTCTAGTTTAAAGTCTCCCCAGTAGCCTTAGCAAATCTCCCCACCAGGATATTGGTCCCCCTAGGATTCAAGTGTAACCCGTCCTTTTTGTACAGGTCACACCTGCCCCAAAAGAGGTCCCAATGATCCAGAAACTTGAATCCCTGCCCCCTGCTCCAATCCCTCAGCCACGCATTTATCCTCCACCTCATTCCATTCCTACTCTCACTGTTGTATGGCACAGGCAGTAATCCCGAGATTACTACCTTTGTGGTCCTTCTTCTCAACTCCCTTCCTAACTCCCTATATTCTCCTTTCAGGACCTCTTCCCTTTTTCTACCTATGTCATTGGTACCTATATGTACCACGACCTCTGGCTCCTCACCCTCCCACTTCAGGATATCTTGGATGCGATCAGTAACATCCAGAACCCTGGCACCAGGGAGGCAAACTACCATCCGGGTCTCCTGATCGCGTCCACAGAATCGCCGATCTGACCCCCTAACTATCGAGTCCCCTGTTACTACTGCCTTTCTCTTCCTTTCCCTACCCCTCTGAGCTACAGGGCCGGAATCTGTGCTGGAGGCACAGCCACTGTTGCTTCCCCCAGGTAGGCTGTCCCCCCTCCCCACAACAGTACTCAAACAGGAGTACTTATTGTCAAGGGATACAGCCACTGGGGTACTCTCTAGTACCTCACTCTTCCCCTTCCCCCTCCTAACCGTGACCCACCTGTCTGCCTCCCGTGGCCCTGGTGTGACCACCTGCCTGTAACTCCTCTCTATCAACTCCTCACTCTCCCTGACCAGACGAAGGTCATCGAACTGCAGCTCCAGTTCCCTAACATGGTCCCTTAGGAGCTGCAGCTCGGCGCACCTGGCGCATATGCGGACGTCCGGGAGGCTAGGAGACTCCAGGACCTCCCACATCTGACACCAAGAACAACAAGCTGCCCTCACACTCATACTTCCCCTTTCCTCAAATAACAGGAAAAACTGAAACCTAAACCTACCTTGCCTTGCCGGCTTCCGCCTAAGCCCGTTGAGCCCAAGCCCTTAAGCCTTCACTCTGCTCCCGGCTCACTCCACTGCTCGCAAAACAACACTGCCCACTGTATAAGGCTGTGTCCTTTTTAAATCTTCCCTGCTTCACTGCCTGCCCTCACGTGCCTGCGCCGTCCTGCCTCTCTTAACTCCGATGAGAATAAGAAAAATTCCCGCTGCATTCCCGTTCTGATCCTCCTACTTCCTTCTCCAAATGAAAACCGATTCAGGATTTCTGCCCTTTTTAATTCTTCCCCACCAAAGTCGAAACAGGTACATCCGGTATTATTTAGTGTCAGTTAGTCAAATGTTTTTCTTAGTATATAGTACATATTTTACCTTTCTATGCATATAAAACACTTAAGAAACATACGTATTTCAATAATTAAACCACTGCGTTGCTTAGTAATAATTGTAGCTTTCATCGGGGCAGGGCCTTTCACATGCTCCAATAAAATTGTTCCAATCGTTGACCAACTGTAGCTAACGTTTCTCCAGTGACTGACAGCGTTTCACCTCTTTCCAAATGCTTTATTACTTCCACCTTATTTTCAATCGTGATCATGATTATTTTCATGAACAGAAACACTGCAGATTCAGAGCTGCACCGCCAGTTCCTAATATCCACCGCACTGAGACATGTTAAATAACGTCTGGGGTTCCGCTGGGTCCTAAAGACCACTGCACTGAACCA
Organism: Hemitrygon akajei; assembly: GCF_048418815.1. Lineage (NCBI taxonomy): Eukaryota > Metazoa > Chordata > Chondrichthyes > Myliobatiformes > Dasyatidae > Hemitrygon > Hemitrygon akajei. Next base: position 15,025,156 of record NC_133140.1, on the reverse strand, counting down.
GGTTAAATAAGGGACTTGAGCATCCGCGTTTTTTGGTATCCGCAGTGGTCTCGGAACCAGTCCCCCGCGGATAAGGAGGGCCAACTGTACTTCTATCCAGGCCTCCCTCCACTGGCTGCCAGTATGGTTCAGAATTGATTTTAAGATTCTCTTGTTTATTTATTTATAATGCTCTGAAGGGGCTGGCTCCCCCTTATATCAGAGACCTTCTAACCCCTTGTTATACTTCCCGGTCCCTCAGGTCGGCTGACTTGGGGCTCCTGGCTGTCCCGCAATCTAAACTTAAACTCAGGTGTGACCGCGCCTTTCCACAGCCCCTAGACTGTGGAACAGCATTCCCCTCCCTATCAGATCTGCCCCCTCCATCGACTCTTTTAAATCCAGGCTCAAAACTTTCTTTTATTCACCAGCGTTTAAATCCTCCTGATGTAGCTGATTTTTGGCTTGTGCCTAGGCCCTTGTGTTGCTTCTTTTGTGGCTATAAGCTGTTTGCCTTGTTGGTTATGTCTGTGTTTCTTGTATTGGTGATTTTAGCTATCTGCTCTGATCTGTACAGCACTTTGGTCAATGTGGATTGTTTTTAAATGTGCTATATAAATAAATTTGACTTGACTTGACATATCTCACACATAAACGCAGCACTCCTGATAAATATTTCAAATGCTGGCCTTATAAAGCCTCAGTAGTACATTTTAACATACAGTATATGGTTTAGACCTCTCGAAATAAATGCTAATGCTGTATTTGTCGCCCTTACTACCAACTCAACTTACCATGTTGGTGCCAAAATGTGTGGCAACATTTGAGGACTGCCACTAGCACACCCTCGGGTGTGTCACTTGTTAGTGCAAATGATGCTGGAAATTCAAACAACACACACAAAATGCTGGTGGAACACAGCAGGCCAGGCAGCATCTATAAGGAGAAGCACTGTCGACGTTTCGGGCCGAGACCCTTCATCAGGACTAACTGAAAGGAAAGATAGTAAGAGATTTGAAAGTAGTGGGGGGAGGGGGAAATACGAAATGTTCAACTGCTACAAGTGCTACACCTGCCCTTACACTTCCTCCCTCACCACCATTCAGGGCCCCAGACAGTCCTTCCAGGTGAGGCGACACTTCACCTGTGAGTCGGCTGGTGTGGTATACTGTGCCCGGTGCTCCCGGTGAGGCCTTTTATATATTGGTGAGACCCGATGCAGACTGGGAGACCGTTTCGCTGAACACCTACGCTCGGTCCGCCAGAAAAAGCAGGATCGCCCAGTGGCCACACATTTTAATTCCACGTCCCATTCCCATTCTGATATGTCTATCCATGGCCTCCTCTACTGTCAAGATGAATCCAAACTCAGGTTGGAGGAACAACACCTTATATACTGGCTGGGTAGCCTCCAACCTGATGGCATGAACATTGACTTCTCTAACTTCCGTTAATGCCCCTCCTCCCCTTCTTACCCCATCCCTAAAATATTTAGTTGTCTACCTGTTCTCCATCTCCCTCTGGTGCTCCCCCCATTTCTTTCTCCCGAGGCCTCCTGTCCCATGATCCTTTCCCTTCTCCAGCTCTGTATCACTTTCGCCAATCACCTTTCCAGCTCTTAGCTTCATCCCACCCCTTCCGGTCTTCTCCAATCATTTTGCATTTCCTCCTCCCCCTACAACTTTCAAATCTCTTACTATCTTTCCTTTCAGTTAGTCCTGACGAAGGGTCTCAGCCCGAAATGTCGACAGTGCTTCTCCTTATAGATGCAGCCTGGCCTGCTGTGTTCCACCAGCATTTTGTGTGTGTTTTTTGAATTTCCAGCATCTGCAGATTTCCTCGTGATGCATTTCAATATATGTTGCAATATACATGTGATAAATAAACTTGAATCTTGAAATTAACCTTGAGGTAATCTTGAACTAGGACTGCCCGGTCTGTTTGCACTTCTCATTTCTGAATTCTCTCCTCACTTAGATACAACTAAGTCTTAAATGCTGTTAATGCTTCATAACACCATTAGCCCAGATGATAAATTTGATGTAGTGTCCCAACTATGTTCAGTCATTTGACAAAGATTATTAAATTTGCAGGGTTTTACAAATGAGAATGTTATGTGAAAATCAAAATACTCAGTTGCTGGATATTTACAGTAAAAACGGAATGCTGAAAATATTCAGCAGGTCAGGCAGCGCCTGCAGACAGAGGAACAATTAACATTTTCTAGTCATTAACCCTTTCTCTCTCAGCAGAACACTGTTGGACGTCTCCAGCAGCTCCTCTTAAATAATGCTAAAATCACCTAATTATTAAACCAAGAAGGGTTTATTATGACTTTGGCCACTGGTGCATATTTTGAATCAGATGCCTGGTGAAGCTAATGGAGAGGCAGCTGAAATGAATTTAGTCCTTTTGCATTATTACCTAAGGTTAAATTATTCCCCATGTCTATCGTAGCCATTGTGTACCCCCTTCAGCTGCTCTGCACTATGTCTCCAACAGATTGTCTGCAGACTAAGTGTGGGCAAATGGCATTATTATAGCTAAGTATTGCATGGTCTACATGAGCATGGTGGACCAAAAACTTTGGCAAGCTTATATAGATGCATAGTGAGCAGTATCCGGATTAGTTGCTTCACAGCCTTGTATGAAAGCTTCAACACCCAGGAACAGAAATCTACAGAAAGTGGAAGATACAGCTCAGTTCATCACAGGCAAAGCCCTACCCCATTGAGCATATCTACAAGGAACACTGCCTTGAGCAAGCAGCATCCATCATCAAGGACCCACACCATCCAGTCCTTGCTGCCACCATTAGGTAGGAGGTACAGCAGTCTTAAGGTACCACACCACCAGGTTCAGAAACAGTTATTACCCTAGAATTATCAGTGTGAATAACTTCAGTCACCTCAACAATGAACTGATTCCACAACCTATGGACTTACTTTCAAGGATACTACATCCATGTTCTTGGAATTTTTTGTTTGTTTGTATAACGTGTTTTGGATGTTGGCTGGTTGTCTTCATGCATAGTTTTTCATGTATTTGATTGTATTAATTAATTTTCCTGTAAATCACTGAAAGAAAATGAATGACAAGATAGGATATGGTGAAATATACGTATTTCGATAATAAATTTAATTTAACTTTAGTCTTATGAACTGAAAGGCAGCAAAATCAAAATGCAGGAATTTTCTTGGCAATCCAGCAGAACCTGCAAAAGGATCTTGCACTTTAGATTTGTGCAGAATACACAAAACATGAGCAATGCATCTGGAGTAATAGAATGCCGAGCTGATGTGTTTTTCTGTTTCAAATTAGCAAATTAGTTTGAAAATTATTTCTCTAAGTGGTGGGCAATGGCAGTTGAAAGTGCAAAGATAATTTGTGGTGACGTTTTTTATACTGAAAGCAACAAAAATAAACACAGCTTTTGGAAAAATGGAAGAAAGTCTCATGCCTTTCGTGTCATTGACAGCCTTGGGAAGTTCACGCAGAGGCGAGACTGTCATCAGTGATAGCTGAAATTGGGTTGCAAGCATTTTATTTAGTAATTCTTACATACTCCCTCTTCTTTCTAACTTTCTTATATCTCTGGGTTTTATATTCCTTGCAAATATTGAAACTTCATTGAGTTTTGGCATGGTATATGATCTTCTAATTAATCCTGCCCGACTTGTTCAGCTGATTAACAGCGCTGAACTGATGAGAACTGAATTGGCATCAAAGATAATATGAGTGCCTGCTTATAATGTTTACTCCTCAAGTGAATAAGATGTCTTTTGACAAGTGAATTATACAGATCACCTATCCAAGTGGAATGAAATGTGGTCTTCACTGTGTCATGTTTATACAGTCAATGAGAATTATCTTATGACTAACTACCTTCAATGTCCTTCATTTGTACACAGTAATAGCAAGGTTATTTGCGGTTCAGGAAGGTCCCATGAAGCACAGCAATTCATTGTTGATATACTCACCACACTTAGTGGCCACTTTATTAGGTACACCTGCTTCTTACTGCAAATATCTAATCAGCCAATCATGTGACAGCAACTCAATGCATAAAAGCATGAAGACATGGCCAAGAAGTTCATTTGTTGTTCAGACCAAACATCAGAATGGGAGAAGAAATGACTTTGGCCGTGGAATGATTGTTGCTACCAGGCAGGGTCTTTGAGTATCTCAGAAACTGCTGATCTCCTGGGATTTCCATGCACACCAGTCTCTACAGTTTACAGAGCATGGTGTGAAATACAAAAAAAACATGCAGTTCTATGGGCAATAATGTCTTGTTAGTGAGAGAGGAAAATAGTCAGATTGGTTGAAGCTGACTGGAAGGCATCAGTAACTCAAATAACCACGCGTTGCAATTGTGGTGTGCAGAAGAGCAACGCTGAATGCAGAACATGTTGAACCTTGAAGTGGATGGGCTAAAGCAGCACAAGACCATGACCATACACTCCATGGCCATGTTACTAGGTACAGCAGTCTAGATTCCAACCCTCCATCCTGGCCTCAAGCGCTGAATGTGTGGAGTCTGCAAGCTGTCTCTGTGATTGTGTGAGTACACAAGTTTCTTCCCACATCTGAAAACCACTGTAGGTTAGTGTGTAAAAAGCAAAGCAATCAAAGCAGTATGGTTGAGCTTATGAGAGGCTAAGGAGCGAGAACGGATGGAATTCTCTGATGAGATCTGGCACCGATCCCGATGGGTTGAATTGCCTCCTTCTGGTAAGGAAGCAAAATAGGTTTGATTTGTTCAAAGTTTATAACTCATTATTTTCACAAAATGTGTCAGAGAACTCTAGCCATGTGACTTTGTACCAATGTGGCAATGTGCAATTCTTAAGCTGTAGTTCAGTGTCCCAAGAGACTGCAAAGGCCACAGGTGAATCCATACGTTTGAGCCTGATCTTGGGTGTGGGGATCTCTGACTAATGTCCTGCCAACCGAGAAGGAGCAGGACGTTATGAGGGAAAAGGGAGAGGACTGGAATTCTGTCCTCTCCAATGAGAGAGGTGAGGCTAGGCCAGTAAACACCCCTCTCCAAATTCACTTGGGGACAACCGATGCTGCTGTCACAGGATCAGTAGCAGAGCTGAAAGATGGTGAAATGTTCTAACTCTGCAAACATCATAATCTAAGGTTACTGATCAAAGGAACATACAAAGTGGGTACAGTGGAGGATCCAGTAGAGCCACTGCTTCATAGTTCCAGAAACCCAAGTTCAGTCCTGACCTCTGGTGCTTTCTGTGTGGAGTTTCCATGTTCTCTCTGTGACTGCTTGGGCTTTCATCCCAGGTGCTTTGAGCTCACACATCCTAAAGATGTGTGGGTCAGAAGTTTATTGGTTAATGTAAATGGACCCTAGTGTTCTAGGTCAGTAGTAGAATGTGGAGTGCGTTAATGAAATCTGTGAACAATAACAGTGGGATAGGATAGGATTAGAGTGAATGGGCATTTAATACGTTAGACTACCACATGCAAAATGCTAGAGGAACTCAGTAGGTCAGGCTGCACCTGTGGATGGGAATAAACAGTCAAAGTTCTGGGCAGAGACTCTTCATCAGGATTGGAAAGGAAGGGGGTAGAAGCCAGAATAAGAAGGAGGGGGAGGGAAAAGAGATCATTGAGACCAGGTGAAGGGGAAGGTGGATAGGTAGGGGAGGGGTTGCTGAGAAGCTGAGAGGTGATAGATGGAAGAGCAAGAGGGTTGAGGAAGAAGGAATCTCAAGGGAATGGAAAGTAGCCCACAGGAGAAAGTGAAAGAGGGGAACCAGAGGGAGGTGATGGGCAGGTGAGGAAAAGTCCAGACCAGAATGGTGAATAGAAAAAGAGAGAAGGGGGAAGGGGTAGAGCAATAAATGTTCATGCCATAACCTTGGAGGCTTCCCAGATGGAGTATGAGGTGTTGTATAATAGTCAGTGAGGATCTGGTGGGCTGAAGAACCTGCATCCTTGATGTTTAACTCCATACTGTATTTCTTCATTTAATGTCAGAGATATATATAGAATATATATCCTGAAATTCTTTTTCTTCACAAACATTGACAAAAACAGAGGAGTGCCCCAAAAAATGAACGACAGTTAAATGTTAGTACCCCAAAGCTCCCCCCAGCTCTCCCCTCCCAAGCATAAGCAGCAGCGAACCAACGATCCTCCTCTCCCACAACAGCAAGAAAGCATCGGCACCCCCCATCGAGCGTGCAGCAAAGCATCAGTAAAGACATAGACTTGCAGTACCCCAAAGACTACTTGTTCACCCAGTAATTCAACAAACCATAGGTTCTCTCTCTCCCTAATAAGGGAAAAAGAGGTGTCTCTGTTTCACATCGAGAGGGGAGACATAACAAACAACTCACTGATTTACGATGTTAAAAGTCCGTTGTGTTGCTTTTTCCGAGCTCTGTGCCCAAAGAACTCAGGTCTCTGGACACACAGCCAGAGATCTTCCATCTCCCATGACACAGCAATTTCCTGCAGAGGCACCAACCTCGAGATTGCCCACCTCTGGAGCCACGAAATCCTGAAACTCCAAAGGTGAGCTAGTCTCTTAAGCTGCGTCCTTGACATATCAAATAATGGCCAGTCGTGAGACCCGAGAGTGGGTCCCAATCCCATGAAGAACCAAAGTCAGCATGTAACTCCAGGTCAGGATAGTCAAAAGAACAAGGATCTTGTTAACATAGTTACAAAATGTTGTCTCTCCTGGCCAAAGAATCAGGGACCACTGCCCCAAAATAAGGGGTTGGTCATTCGAGGCAGAGATGAGTAAAAATTCTTACACCCGACGGATGTGAATCTTTGGAAATGTAAAAGATTAGTTATGTTCTTATTGATTGTCATGCACAAATGGCTGAATGGACAACTGGTGCCCTTTGCTCAGCCCTCACCCTCGAGAACTGGTCAACAGTTGCAAGCTGTCTGAATCTGTCCCAGAATGACCATGCACTCTCATGCCCCCACTCTTCATTTGTCATGTCCATCCAGAGCCTCTCCCTCGGCTTTTCAGCATTCTTCCTTCAGGGTAAATTTTTTGCCTAACACATCTGTTGGAATTATTTGAGGAAATAACTATCAGGATAGAAAAAAGACCTTTTCAGAAGGCCTTTGACAAGATGCCAAACATGAGACTGCTAACCAAGATAAGAGCCTGTGCTAGTGCAGGAAAGATATTACCATGGATAGAGATTAACTGACTGGCAGGAGGAAAGGAGTGGGAATAAACAGGGCCTTATCTGGTTGGTTACCAGTGGTGTTCCACAGGGATCGGTGTTAGGACCACTTCTTTTCATGTTATATGTCGATGGTTCGAATGATGGAATGATGGCTTTGTGGCCAAGTTTGTAGACAATCCAAAATGGGTGGAGAGGCAAGTTAGTGTTGAGGAAGCAGGGAGTCTGCAGAAAGACAAGTACCAATAAGTAATACTGGTTACACCTACACTGCTGGTGTGCACTCAAACTCTTCTTCTCAACACGTGCTGAGCTATCCATCTAGCTATATAAGATGTGCAGATCAATGTGCCTGTACTCTACATCAATTTCATATTCCTTCTGCAGACGAGGAGAATGGGCAAAGAAGAGGGAGATGGAATATAGTGTAGAGGATTAAAGGCATTGACCATTTTCTAAACAGGGAGAGAATTCAAGAATCAGAGGAGCAAAGGAACTTCGGAGTCCCTGCGCAGTTTTCCCTAATGGTTAACTGGTATATTGAGTTGATGGTAAGGAAGGCAAAAGCAAAGTTAGCATTCATTTCAAGAGGTCTAAAATATCAAAGTAAAGATGTAATACTATAACTTTATAAGGCATTGGTTAGACCCAGCTTGGAGCATTGTGAGCAGTTTTGGGTCCTTTATCTAAGAAAGAATATGCTAGCATTGGAGAGAGTCCAGAGGAGATGCAGAAGAATGATCCTGGGCTTGAAAGGGTTAATGTATGAGGAGTATTTAATGGCTCCTGTACTTGCTGGCATTGAGAAGAATGAGGGGTATCTCACTGAAACCTATTGAATATTGAAGGACATGTACGTGCAGAGTATGTTACCTATAAAGGGGGAGTATAGGATCAGAGGGCAAAGCCTCAGAATACAGGGACATCTTTGTAGAGCAGAGATGAGGAAGACTTTATTTAGCCAGAGGTTTGTAAATCTGTGGCAGTCATTATCATAGACATGTGTCATTAAATGTATTTAATGTGGAGGCTTATAGATTCTTAATTAGTAAGGGCATCAAAGGTTACGGGGAGAAGACAGGATAATGGTTTGAGAGGGATAACAAATCAGGCATGATGGAATTGCAGAGCAGACTTGATGGACTGAACGGTCTAATTCAGCTCCTATGTTTTTACTGTCTAATTGCCTTCCAGCAAGTGATGGAAAGGCATGCAAGGTAACATAGTGTGGTAATAGGCACACTGAAAATAAGCTGTTAAAGGCCATTGTAAAGCAAATGGCAGCCAATGCCGGAAAACTGAAATCAAAGCTGAAAGTAGTGGTAACACTCAACAGATTAGGCATAATCTGTGAAGAGGGAAATAGGGGCTAATATTTCTGATTAATGACCTTTGCATAATGATGAGGGTTTGTTGTCTTGAAGCACTAACTCTTTTTCTCTCTAAAAGCGTGATTGGTAAATTTTTTAATGATTCGGGTGTTGATTTGTCAATGATTAAGTAGATTGGATGATAACTGAAACTCTTCATCTTTGGTTAACTGTTGCTTATCGTTATCTGTGTTTGAGCAGCTGATCAGCAGGAGGGGGTTAATAAATTGGTTTATCATTATTATTGCATGTATTGAGGTGCAATGAAAAACTGTTATGATCTGTATTGTTTTCTTTGAATGCCATCCATACAGACCATTTCAACACATCTGTACTTTGAGATAATACTAGGGAAATCAATATTACTTCAATGTAGTTACATAAGAACCATGTACTATTGGTATTTGTGCTTGTTTTTACAGGGTCATTTGTAGACTTAGAACGAAAAGAAAGAAAGATTAACTTTATTTGTCATGTTTATAACAAAATACACAGTGAAATGTGTTATTTCTGTCAAATCAAATTAACAAGGATTGTACTGGGCACACCATAACATAGCACGACTTACTCCTGCTGATCATTTCAGAGCTGGCATACAAGGCAGTCACATTGCATTGGTGGGCTGCTGTTAGTGCTGAGGGTCACATTAAGGGTTGCAATGCAATGGGCTGCTTTGTCACCGTGATGCACCATCAATAACTCTCGGAGACGTGAGGCGAGATATAGGCTTTTATTGGCTGGAAGAAAGAACAAGCAGCAAGTGACCACCACACAACATCCTGGAGACTGAGGCCGGGGCTGTGTCCCCAATCACCTTTATACCGGGGTCTGCGGGAGGAGCCACAGGAGCAGTCAGCAGGGGGGGGGCGTGTCCAGACAGGTATATGTAGTTCACCACACACCGTAAGCTCAGTGTCTCTGGAGGTAAAGGCACAGAGGAGAGAAATCATCAAGGACCTCTTTGTAGGTGACTATGCTGATATCCAGAGGGAACTGTGAACAATGGGAATGGAGTGATCTGCATGGAAAAGAGATGAGCTTTGGTGGACCCAGTCATTGGAAAGCAGCGTGCAGACTCAGAAATGTGGAATAAATGGAGTGTGTGAAGGGGTTGTCAAAAGTCAAAGTAAATTTATTTTCAAAGAACTTAGTACATATATGTTACCTTGAGGTTCAGTTTCTTGCAGAAAAATAAAGAAATACAATAGAATTTATGAAAAACTGTACATAAATAAAGACTGATAAACAACCAGTCTGAAAAAGAAGACAAATTGTGCAAATAAAAAAATGAATGAGTAATACTGAGAACATGAGTTGTTGAGTGTTTGAAAGTGAGTCTGTAGGTTGTGGTATCGTTCAGAGCTGAGGTGAGTTAAGTTACCACGTCTGTTCAGCAGACATATGGTTCTAGGATAATAACTGTTCCTGAATCTGCCTGAGTGAGACGTAGAAGCGAGAAGAGAGCATGGCCTGGACAGCGGGGTTTTTAATGTTTTCTTGTGGCAGTGCTCCTTGTAAATGTGTTCAATGATGGGCAAGGCTGGGCTGTGTCCACCATTTTCTGCAGACTTTCCATTCCTGGGCATTGATGTTCCCATACCAGGATGTGATACAACCAGTTAGGATACTCTTCACTGAGCATCTAGGGAAGTTTGTCAAAGTTTTAGGTGACATACCTAATGTAAGCAAACTTGTAAGAAAGTGAAGCGAGTAGTGCAGACAGAGTTGTGTGAGAGTGCAGATTATTAAGTAGGGGATATGGTGATGGAATTCACGTAATGGTTGTAACCTGTAACCTGTAGTAGTGACGTCCTGACCATTAGATTGAGGAAGAATGATGCACTGTTGGGCATGTAGTTGACGTTTTGGCCGTATGTTTGCTTGCCAACAGCCAGTGCTATTATTTAGCATCTTTAATAGTCCAAAGTGTTTTGAGGTAGTTGCATCAGAGAAGCAACCATGGTTTTAGATATCCAGTCATTGTAACAGTGCATTGTTGTTTGATTTCAACTGTTTGTGGCTTGAAGCACAGTAAGTTATTTACAGGGAGTAAGTTCTTTACTTCAAGTATTAGGATTAGTGTTATCATAGCTCAGTCAGTATTACTCTTGCATCTATAAGCAGTTCATGGGTTTTAGCCTGACAGGGATCTGAGGTGACAGGCCATTGAAGGATTGAGCAAACGCAACATTGTGTATGAGACATATTTCAATGGATGAAATATCTCAGTGATTTCAGTGGACATTTTTTATTGAAGATTTGTTCAAGCATTTATAAAGGCCTAATTATCATTGCTTCCTAAGATTAGAAATGTTAACAAAATGATTGCTATCATTTATATCTGTTGTCTGTATACTATTTAAGGTAAATTAAGTTTGTATTTCACAATTAAATGTAAAGTGTTGTTTGAAGGTGGATGGTAAAACTTCCTACAAAAATAAAGGAGTGATCCACGCCAGGTCAGCCATGATGTCATTGAATGATGGAGCAGGCTCAGAGTGCCAGATGGCCAACTCCTGCTCTTGTTTCTTATTTTGTATATTCTTATGAATCAAAATCAGTTTTATTATCACTGACTTATATGATGTGAAATTTGTTGTTTTACAGCAGTACAGCAGTGCAAAAACAAAGTTACAAAAATATATAGTTCAAGTGGAGGGTTATATGGGAGGCTGGGTTTAAAGGTCGGCACAACATTGTGGGCCAAAGATAGATAGATAGATACTTTATTCATCCCCATGGGGAAATTCAACTTTTTTTTTCCAATATCCCATACACTTGTTGTAGCAAAACTAATTACATACAATACTTAACTCAGTAAAAAATATGATATGCATCTAAATCACTATCTCAAAAAGCATTAATAATAGCTTTTAAAAAGTTCTTAAGTCCTGGCGGTTGAATTGTAAAGCCTAATGGCATTGGGGAGTATTGACCTCTTCATCCTGTCTGAGGAGCATTGCATCGATAGTAACCTGTCGCTGAAACTGCTTCTCTGTCTCTGGATGGTGCTATGTAGAGGATGTTCAGAGTTTTCCATAATTGACCGTAGCCTACTCAGCGCCCTTCGCTCAGCTACCGATGTTAAACTCTCCAGTACTTGTATTGTGCCTGTATTGTGCTGTATTGTTCTATTAAAAGTAAATATTAATGTAATATCCCTGGGTTACGGACCACTTAGAAATTTGATGGTGGAGGGGAGTAACCTGTTTCTGGATCATTGAATGTGGGTTTTCAGACTTCTGTACCTCTCTCTGGTGAGAAGAGGGCATATCCTGGTTGGTAATGGTCCTTAATGATGGCTCCCACATCCTTGAGGCGTTGCCTCTTGAGGATATCTTTGATCATAGGGAGGGTTGTTCCCGTGATGGAACTGGCTGAGTCTACAGCCCTCTGCAGGCTATTTCGATTCTGTGCACTGGAGCCTCTAAATGAGGCTGTGATGCAACCAGTCAGAATATGGTACATCTATAGAAATGTATAAGAGCTTTGATGACGTATGGAATCTGCTCAGACCCCCTAATGAAGTAGGAGCACTGTGCTTTGAATTGCATAGGTAAGTCATGGAATTTGGTGACTGAAAACATCCACTAGTTTTCACTTCTGCCCATCATGTCATGCAGTGTACCAGAATAGGAGAGACTAGAACGTGGACTTGAAACAAAAAGAATCAGACCCCTTATTGCTGTGCCCCCATTTTGCCAGGATGGTGTGTCACATATCAACCTGTTACCTTCCAAGTGCACAAAAAGTAAGGTTTGAACTTGTTACAAATGTGTCTAGGGAGACATTTTCTTCATCTACACATGGAGATTTAATGTAGGATTTGGTCGTGATGAAGATGGGGACACCCATGCACGCAACTTACACACAAAACAAACAATCATAGTGTCACACTCTAAGCATGTTGAAGTAGTTAAAAACCATTTCCAGTACTCACCACTGCCTAATGAATGGCTTGTTGGTAAAAGGGCTGAATCTTCCATCTACAAGACTCATAGAACCGTAGCACAGAGACAGGATCCTCAGTCCATCATGTCAATGCCACCAATTCCAATGGTGCAGGTGGGCAAGAAGTTGCCGTGGGTGTGTCATGGTGCATTAGGTCTGCATCCTTCTTTGCCTTGCTGATTTAACTGTTTGTCTGAATGGATCTCCTGGAAGAAGGTGGCACCAGTGAACAATGTGCCACAGGTGACATTCTCCAATTGGCCCATGAAACTGTTCCTTTCACTTCTTCTACATCTTTTTCTTTTAAATGTGATTCTTCTACTGTTGTAGCCTGTGATCTACAGTTAATGTGTGTTTCCAGGCTGATTGAGTGATCTGGCCCTTTGCAGTCTCCGGGTAGGTTCTGGGAGGCAAGCGGCCTTGAGGCCAAGGAGCGTGTGGGCCCATGATTGACTCCATTTCTCACCAAATGAAGCACAAGGAAGATAGAAGCATCAAGGCCAGCGAGTGTCACGTGTCATCTACAAGCCTCCCACTTACTGCTGCTGGAAAAAGGTGTCTCTCTTGTCCTCTTGCTCACTGCTCCCGGAGGAAGGTCCCTGCGTTCGAATAGTCTCTCTCCGTAGATGCTGTTGGAGGATGGTACCAAAGGTTTGGGTCTGTGATTTGTGGATTGGACACTGAGCTGAACTAAATATGGACTCTTTCGATTTTGTGTTTTATTTTCTGTGTTTTTGCTCATTCTTTCTTGATGCCTTTCGCATGATTTGTTTTTCTGCACAGGAACGATGTGGTTTTTCCTTGAACGGGTTCCATAGTTTTCTTTGTTTAATGGCTGTCTGTGGAGGAAATGTATCTCAGGTTGTATACTGCTTACATAGTTTGATAATAAATGTATTTTGAATCCTTTGAATTTTAAACTACTTCTTTGGCAGTGAGTTCCAGGTATCGACAACTCTCGTAAAAAAATACTTACTTAAAGTTTTTTTTAAATTCCTCCATCTCACCCTAAAGCTATGTCCTCTGGATTTTGATCCCCGTACCGTAGGAGAAAGAGTTTGACTATCTGTCCCATCTGTGCCTCGTACTAGCTGCTGGCAGTGTCATAAATAGCAGAGAGTTCAGAAGCCTCACGGCCTGGGGGAAGATGATGTTACCCAGCCTCGTGGTACCTTCTGCCTGATGATAGTGGTACGGATGTGGGGGGGAGGGTGGTCTTTGACAATACTGAGGGCTCTGCACTTCTGATATATATCCTGGCTGGGAGGAGGGGAGAGAGAGACTCCTGTCTAGCTGTTAATGCCAGCCATGAGCTGTCTCTGTGGAAAGTGAATGAAAAATTGTTCCCTACTCCTTTGCTTTTGAATGTTGTCGAAAGAGGCTCAAATCACTTGGCTGTGTGCAGCTGAAGTGACAGTGTAATCGGGAAAACAGTTATTCTTTTCACATGCGTATCTCACACTTCATAAAATATACCATTTGTACAGAAGATCCAAAACATTCATCCAGACTTCTGTCTCGTGTGGCGATCAACTGAATGCTAGATTGTTTGTCTTTTTTACCGATTAAAGGCACTGGAATTGTTCTGTTATCTGACATGTTAGAAGAGGAGCCATTTCCACTGTTTTCGGAGGCTCTCAGTCTTGTTTTTCCATTTACACTTTGAAGCTGCTTAGCTACAAGAGTATTGCTACTATTGGGGTTAAACTTTTTATCACTGACTTGTATGACATGAATTCTGTTGTTTATTGCCTTAGTACAGCACGGCCATAAGATTACCAAAAATTACAGAATAAATAGTACAGGAATAAATGAAGAACATGTCATTGGATTCATGCACTGTTCAGAAATCTGATACAGGGGTAGAAGATATTTCTGAACCATTGGATGTGGGTCCTCAGAGTTCTGTACCTCATCCCTGATGGTAGTAATGAGAAGAGGGCATATCCCTGATGGTAAGGGCCCTTAATAATAGATGCTGCCTTCTTGGGGCGCTGCCTTCTTGGGGCACTGCCTTCTTGGGGCACTGCCTGTTGAAAATATGCTCAATGGTGGGGAGAATAGTGCACATGATGGAGCAGGCTACACCCAGAGAAATGGGTGAAACTCTTCAGTGATATACTGAATCTCCTCAAACTCTTTAACAAGTAGCTTCACTGGTGTCAGTACATTTTCTTCGTGATTATGTCAATGCGTTGGACCCAGGATAGATCCTCCAAGATGTTGACACCCAGAAACTTGAAGCTATTTACGCTTTCCACTGCTGGCCCCTTCATGAGGATTAGTTTGTGCTGTAAGAGCGAATCCCTAAAGAAAACTTATCTCTGTTTTCCAATTCACTAGAGTTTCTCTGATGTTAGGACAGGTTTCCTAAACCTTAGTAATTCTCGCGTGATCAACAATACAACCAGATGACGGGGAAATTCATGAGAAGCAGTGGCATAAATCTGTCCTAGTTATTGGCTTGGCTTTGTAGACTACTGACTACTCATAAATCCCTCCACCCCCTTCTAAAAAGGTTTAGTAGTTGTGTTACAGATAATTTCAAGCCTTTTCTAAATTATTCAAAGATTTCCTATAATATTATTTAATCCAAAAGTTGGACGTGCATCCATAAGTTTATACCTACCAAAGGAAGAACTAGTTTCCTCTCTTCCTCCACTTTTAGTAATTATTCTTCCTGACAGTTAAGTATTTTGATGCCATTCACTACCATACTACGTTGATGCAGGAATGTGCAGGGATACTAGCAAGTTGCCTGCAGGACGTTGCTGGGTTGATTTGGTTGTTAACACAAATGACACATTTCACTGTATGATTCCATGTCCATGTGATAAATATGTTGGAATCAAAATCTGGACTAGAGATCTTTGGGATGTGAGAGGGAGAACAAAATGCCCAATGAAAATGGTCACTGGAGGAGCATGCAAACTCCACGTAGACAGCACTGGAGGTCAGGAGGAACGCTGGAGCAAAGGGGCAGTGGCTCTATTGGACTGCACTTCTTCTGGCAAGCTTGCCCACAAAATGAGATTCAAACACTGCGAACAACACCAAAGCCAGTGTATGCCCGTGGGATTTTACTTCCTGAGCTGCCCGTGGCCTTTCGGGTTGGAGAAAGTCTCCACAGGGATGGTGCTGTCTTCGTCAGTCAGGAATAAAGAGGGTCATACTATGTACAATGCTTCATCTGAAGAACAGGTGCGATTATGAGTAATTATTAAGAAGCTAAACACAAAGAGTTTCAGGCTATTTAATCTTAATCTGCTGTACATATTACTGAGTAGCTGTGAATGTAGAGGGTAGTCCAGTGGTTATTGGGGATTAGATTAATTGTCATATGTGAATTGAAACATTGAAACATACAGTGAAATGCAGCCCTCTGATCCCATGCCCAGAGGTGCTGGGTGGTCACAGCAGTCAGTGCAATACTTCAAAAGCCAAATGTCACTTTCATTTCGGTCTGTACTTCACCTCTCTCCTAACTGCTCCCAGCATCACTCTGTTCACTGATCAGATTCCAGTACTGGTGAGCCTTTGTGTTCCTGCTCATCTCCCTCCAGCAGCTGTCTCTTTTTTCCTCCATCCGACACCCTCCTGCTTCTCTGCCCCAACTCCACTCTTCCCCTCTCCCATCTAGTTTGACCTACCCATCATCCTTCACTCCTCATAAGTCCACTGCCCTGTTTCACTGCGTCCACTGTCCTCTTTATACTGGCTGTCTCTCCTACACGCCATCAGTCCACTGCCCTGTCTCACTTCACCCACTGTCCTCTTTATACTGGCCGTCTCTCCTACACGCCATCAGTCCACTGGCCTGTCTCACTTCACCCACTGTCCTCTTTATACTGGCCGTCTCTCCTACACGCCATCAGTCCACTGGCCTGTCTCACTTCACCCACTGTCCTCTTTATACTGGCCGTCTCTCCTACACGCCATCAGTCCACTGGCCTGTCTCACTTCACCCACTGTCCTCTTTATACTGGCCGTCTCTCCTACACGCCATCAGTCCACTGCCCTGTCTCACTTCACCCACTGTCCTCTTTATACTGGCCGTCTCTCTTACACGCCATCAGTCCACTGCACTGTCTCACTTCACCCACTGTCCTCTTTATACTGGCCGTCTCTCCTACACGCCATCAGTCCACTGCCCTGTCTCACTTCACCCACTGTCCTCTTTATACTGGCCGTCTCTCCTACACGCCATCAGTCCACTGCCCTGTCTCACTTCACCCACTGTCCTCTTTATACTGGCCGTCTCTCCTACACCCCATCAGTCCACTGGCCTGTCTCACTTCACCCACTGTCCTCTTTATACTGGCCGTCTCTCCTACACGCCATCAGTCCACTGGCCTGTCTCACTTCACCCACTGTCCTCTTTATACCGGCCGTCTCTCCTACACGCCATCAGTCCACTGGCCTGTCTCACTTCACCCACTGTCCTCTTTATACTGGCCGTCTCTCCTACACGCCATCAGTCCACTGCACTGTCTCACTTCACCCACTGTCCTCTTAATACTGGCCGTCTCTCCTACACGCCATCAGTCCACTGCCCTGTCTCACTTCACCCACTGTCCTCTTTATACTGGCCGTCTCTCCTACACGCCATCAGTCCACTGCCCTGTCTCACTTCACCCACTGTCCTCTTTATACCGGCCGTCTCTCCTACACGCCATCAGTCCACTGCCCTGTCTCACTTCACCCACTGTCCTCTTTATACCGGCCGTCTCTCCTACACGCCATCAGTCCACTGCCCTGTCTCACTTCACCCACTGTCCTCTTTATACTGGCCGTCTCTCCTACACGCCATCAGTCCACTGCCCTGTCTCACTTCACCCACTGTCCTCTTTATACTGGCCGTCTCTCCTACACGCCATCAGTCCACTGGCCTGTCTCACTTCACCCACTGTCCTCTTTATACCGGCCGTCTCTCCTACACGCCATCAGTCCACTGGCCTGTCTCACTTCACCCACTGTCCTCTTTATACTGGCCGTCTCTCCTACACGCCATCAGTCCACTGCCCTGTCTCACTTCACCCACTGTCCTCTTTATACTGGCCGTCTCTCCTACACGCCATCAGTCCACTGGCCTGTCTCACTTCACCCACTGTCCTCTTTATACCGGCCGTCTCTCCTACACGCCATCAGTCCACTGGCCTGTCTCACTTCACCCACTGTCCTCTTTATACCGGCCGTCTCTCCTACACGCCATCAGTCCACTGGCCTGTCTCACTTCACCCACTGTCCTCTTTATACCGGCCGTCTCTCCTACACGCCATCAGTCCACTGGCCTGTCTCACTTCACCCACTGTCCTCTTTATACCGGCCGTCTCTCCTACACGCCATCAGTCCACTGCCCTGTCTCACTTCACCCACTGTCCTCTTTATACTGGCCGTCTCTCCTACACGCCATCAGTCCACTGGCCTGTCTCACTTCACCCACTGTCCTCTTTATACCGGCCGTCTCTCCTACACGCCATCAGTCCACTGGCCTGTCTCACTTCACCCACTGTCCTCTTTATACCGGCCGTCTCTCCTACACGCCATCAGTCCACTGGCCTGTCTCACTTCACCCACTGTCCTCTTTATACCGGCCGTCTCTCCTACACGCCATCAGTCCACTGGCCTGTCTCACTTCACCCACTGTCCTCTTTATACCGGCCGTCTCTCCTACACGCCATCAGTCCACTGGCCTGTCTCACTTCACCCACTGTCCTCTTTATACCGGCCGTCTCTCCTACACGCCATCAGTCCACTGGCCTGTCTCACTTCACCCACTGTCCTCTTTATACCGGCCGTCTCTCCTACACGCCATCAGTCCACTGGCCTGTCTCACTTCACCCACTGTCCTCTTTATACCGGCCGTCTCTCCTACACGCCATCAGTCCACTGGCCTGTCTCACTTCACCCACTGTCCTCTTTATACCGGCCGTCTCTCCTACACGCCATCAGTCCACTGGCCTGTCTCACTTCACCCACTGTCCTCTTTATACCGGCCGTCTCTCCTACACGCCATCAGTCCACTGGCCTGTCTCACTTCACCCACTGTCCTCTTTATACCGGCCGTCTCTCCTACACGCCATCAGTCCACTGGCCTGTCTCACTTCACCCACTGTCCTCTTTATACCGGCCGTCTCTCCTACACGCCATCAGTCCACTGGCCTGTCTCACTTCACCCACTGTCCTCTTTATACCGGCCGTCTCTCCTACACGCCATCAGTCCACTGGCCTGTCTCACTTCACCCACTGTCCTCTTTATACCGGCCGTCTCTCCTACACGCCATCAGTCCACTGGCCTGTCTCACTTCACCCACTGTCCTCTTTATACCGGCCGTCTCTCCCTCACGCCATCAGTCCACTGCCCTGTCTCACTTCACCCACTGTCCTCTTTATACTGGCCGTCTCTCCTACACGCCATCAGTCCACTGCCCTGTCTCACTTCACCCACTGTCCTCTTTATACTGGCCGTCTCTCCCTCACGCCATCAGTCCACTGCCCTGTCTCACTTCACCCACTGTCCTCTTTATACTGGCCGTCTCTCCTACACGCCATCAGTCCACTGCCCTGTCTCACTTCACCCACTGTCCTCTTTATACTGGCCGTCTCTCCCTCACGCCATCAGTCCACTGCCCTGTCTCACTTCACCCACTGTCCTCTTTATACTGGCCGTCTCTCCCTCACGCCATCAGTCCACTGCCCTGTCTCACTTCACCCACTGTCCTCTTTATACTGGCCGTCTCTCTTACACGCCATCAGTCCACTGGCCTGTCTCACTTCACCCACTGTCCTCTTTATACTGGCCGTCTCTCTTACACGCCATCAGTCCACTGCCCTGTCTCACTTCACCCACTGTCCTCTTTATACTGGCCGTCTCTCCTACACGCCATCAGTCCACTGCCCTGTCTCACTTCACCCACTGTCCTCTTTATACTGGCCGTCTCTCCTACACGCCATCAGTCCACTGGCCTGTCTCACTTCACCCACTGTCCTCTTTATACTGGCCGTCTCTCCTACACGCCATCAGTCCACTGGCCTGTCTCACTTCACCCACTGTCCTCTTTATACCGGTCGTCTCTCCTACACGCCATCAGTCCACTGGCCTGTCTCACTTCACCCACTGTCCTCTTTATACCGGCCGTCTCTCCTACACGCCATCAGTCCACTACCCTGTCTCACTTCACCCACTGTCCTCTTTATACCGGCCGTCTCTCCTACACGCCATCAGTCCACTGGCCTGTCTCACTTCACCCACTGTCCTCTTTATACCGGCCGTCTCTCCTACACGCCATCAGTCCACTGGCCTGTCTCACTTCACCCACTGTCCTCTTTATACTGGCCGTCTCTCCTACACGCCATCAGTCCACTGGCCTGTCTCACTTCACCCACTGTCCTCTTTATACTGGCCGTCTCTCCTACACGCCATCAGTCCACTGCCCTGTCTCACTTCACCCACTGTCCTCTTTATACTGGCCGTCTCTCCTACACGCCATCAGTCCACTGGCCTGTCTCACTTCACCCACTGTCCTCTTTATACCGGCCGTCTCTCCCACACGCCATCAGTCCACTGGCCTGTCTCACTTCACCCACTGTCCTCTTTATACCGGCCGTCTCTCCTACACGCCATCAGTCCACTGGCCTGTCTCACTTCACCCACTGTCCTCTTTATACTGGCCGTCTCTCCTACACGCCATCAGTCCACTGGCCTGTCTCACTTCACCCACTGTCCTCTTTATACTGGCCGTCTCTCTTACACGCCATCAGTCCACTGGCCTGTCTCACTTCACCCACTGTCCTCTTTATACCGGTCGTCTCTCCTACACGCCATCAGTCCACTGCCCTGTCTCACTTCACCCACTGTCCTCTTTATACCGGCCGTCTCTCCTACACGCCATCAGTCCACTGCCCTGTCTCACTTCACCCACTGTCCTCTTTATACTGGCCGTCTCTCCTACACGCCATCAGTCCACTGCCCTGTCTCACTTCACCCACTGTCCTCTTTATACCGGCCGTCTCTCCTACACGCCATCAGTCCACTGGCCTGTCTCACTTCACCCACTGTCCTCTTTATACTGGCCGTCTCTCCTACACGCCATCAGTCCACTGCCCTGTCTCACTTCACCCACTGTCCTCTTTATACTGGCCGTCTCTCCTACACGCCATCAGTCCACTGGCCTGTCTCACTTCACCCACTGTCCTCTTTATACTGGCCGTCTCTCCTACACGCCATCAGTCCACTGCCCTGTCTCACTTCACCCACTGTCCTCTTTATACCGGCCGTCTCTCCTACACGCCATCAGTCCACTGCCCTGTCTCACTTCACCCACTGTCCTCTTTATACTGGCCGTCTCTCCTACACGCCATCAGTCCACTGGCCTGTCTCACTTCACCCACTGTCCTCTTTATACCGGCCGTCTCTCCCACACGCCATCAGTCCACTGGCCTGTCTCACTTCACCCACTGTCCTCTTTATACCGGCCGTCTCTCCTACACGCCATCAGTCCACTGGCCTGTCTCACTTCACCCACTGTCCTCTTTATACCGGCCGTCTCTCCTACACGCCATCAGTCCACTGGCCTGTCTCACTTCACCCACTGTCCTCTTTATACTGGCCGTCTCTCCTACACGCCATCAGTCCACTGGCCTGTCTCACTTCACCCACTGTCCTCTTTATACTGGCCGTCTCTCTTACACGCCATCAGTCCACTGGCCTGTCTCACTTCACCCACTGTCCTCTTTATACTGGCCGTCTCTCTTACACGCCATCAGTCCACTGGCCTGTCTCACTTCACCCACTGTCCTCTTTATACTGGCCGTCTCTCCTACACGCCATCAGTCCACTGGCCTGTCTCACTTCACCCACTGTCCTCTTTATACCGGCCGACTCTCCTACACGCCATCAGTCCACTGGCCTGTCTCACTTCACCCACTGTCCTCTTTATACCGGCCGTCTCTCCTACACGCCATCAGTCCACTGGCCTGTCTCACTTCACCCACTGTCCTCTTTATACCGGCCGTCTCTCCTACACGCCATCAGTCCACTGGCCTGTCTCACTTCACCCACTGTCCTCTTTATACCGGCCGTCTCTCCTACACGCCATCAGTCCACTGGCCTGTCTCACTTCACCCACTGTCCTCTTTATACCGGCCGACTCTCCTACACGCCATCAGTCCACTGGCCTGTCTCACTTCACCCACTGTCCTCTTTATACCGGCCGTCTCTCCTACACGCCATCAGTCCACTGGCCTGTCTCACTTCACCCACTGTCCTCTTTATACCGGCCGTCTCTCCTACACGCCATCAGTCCACTGGCCTGTCTCACTTCACCCACTGTCCTCTTTATACCGGCCGTCTCTCCTACACGCCATCAGTCCACTGGCCTGTCTCACTTCACCCACTGTCCTCTTTATTCCGGCCGTCTCTCCTACACGCCATCAGTCCACTGGCCTGTCTCACTTCACCCACTGTCCTCTTTATACCGGCCGTCTCTCCTACACGCCATCAGTCCACTGGCCTGTCTCACTTCACCCACTGTCCTCTTTATACCGGCCGTCTCTCCTACACGCCATCAGTCCACTGGCCTGTCTCACTTCACCCACTGTCCTCTTTATACCGGCCGTCTCTCCTACACGCCATCAGTCCACTGGCCTGTCTCACTTCACCCACTGTCCTCTTTATACCGGCCGTCTCTCCTACACGCCATCAGTCCACTGGCCTGTCTCACTTCACCCACTGTCCTCTTTATACCGGCCGTCTCTCCTACACGCCATCAGTCCACTGGCCTGTCTCACTTCACCCACTGTCCTCTTTATACCGGCCGTCTCTCCTACACGCCATCAGTCCACTGGCCTGTCTCACTTCACCCACTGTCCTCTTTATACCGGCCGTCTCTCCTACACGCCATCAGTCCACTGGCCTGTCTCACTTCACCCACTGTCCTCTTTATACCGGCCGTCTCTCCTACACGCCATCAGTCCACTGGCCTGTCTCACTTCACCCACTGTCCTCTTTATACCGGCCGTCTCTCCTACACGCCATCAGTCCACTGGCCTGTCTCACTTCACCCACTGTCCTCTTTATACCGGCCGTCTCTCCTACACGCCATCAGTCCACTGGCCTGTCTCACTTCACCCACTGTCCTCTTTATACCGGCCGTCTCTCCTACACGCCATCAGTCCACTGGCCTGTCTCACTTCACCCACTGTCCTCTTTATACCGGCCGTCTCTCCTACACGCCATCAGTCCACTGCCCTGTCTCACTTCACCCACTGTCCTCTTTATGCCGGCCGTCTCTCCTACACGCCATCAGTCCACTGGCCTGTCTCACTTCACCCACTGTCCTCTTTATGCCGGCCGTCTCTCCTACACGCCATCAGTCCACTGGCCTGTCTCACTTCACCCACTGTCCTCTTTATACCGGCCGTCTCTCCTACACGCCATCAGTCCACTGCCCTGTCTCACTTCACCCACTGTCCTCTTTATACCGGCCGTCTCTCCTACACGCCATCAGTCCACTGGCCTGTCTCACTTCACCCACTGTCCTCTTTATACCGGCCGTCTCTCCTACACGCCATCAGTCCACTGCCCTGTCTCACTTCACCCACTGTCCTCTTTATACCGGCCGTCTCTCCTACACGCCATCAGTCCACTGCCCTGTCTCACTTCACCCACTGTCCTCTTTATACTGGCCGTCTCTCCCTCACGCCATCAGTCCACTGGCCTGTCTCACTTCACCCACTGTCCTCTTTATACTGGCCGTCTCTCCTACACGCCATCAGTCCACTGGCCTGTCTCACTTCACCCACTGTCCTCTTTATACTGGCCGTCTCTCCTACACGCCATCAGTCCACTGGCCTGTCTCACTTCACCCACTGTCCTCTTTATACTGGCCGTCTCTCCTACACGCCATCAGTCCACTGGCCTGTCTCACTTCACCCACTGTCCTCTTTATACCGGTCGTCTCTCCTACACGCCATCAGTCCACTGGCCTGTCTCACTTCACCCACTGTCCTCTTTATACCGGCCGTCTCTCCTACACGCCATCAGTCCACTACCCTGTCTCACTTCACCCACTGTCCTCTTTATACCGGCCGTCTCTCCTACACGCCATCAGTCCACTGGCCTGTCTCACTTCACCCACTGTCCTCTTTATACCGGCCGTCTCTCCTACACGCCATCAGTCCACTGGCCTGTCTCACTTCACCCACTGTCCTCTTTATACTGGCCGTCTCTCCTACACGCCATCAGTCCACTGGCCTGTCTCACTTCACCCACTGTCCTCTTTATACTGGCCGTCTCTCTTACACGCCATCAGTCCACTGGCCTGTCTCACTTCACCCACTGTCCTCTTTATACTGGCCGTCTCTCCCTCACGCCATCAGTCCACTGGCCTGTCTCACTTCACCCACTGTCCTCTTTATACTGGCCGTCTCTCCTACACGCCATCAGTCCACTGCCCTGTCTCACTTCACCCACTGTCCTCTTTATACCGGCCGTCTCTCCTACACGCCATCAGTCCACTGGCCTGTCTCACTTCACCCACTGTCCTCTTTATACTGGCCGTCTCTCCTACACGCCATCAGTCCACTGGCCTGTCTCACTTCACCCACTGTCCTCTTTATACTGGCCGTCTCTCTTACACGCCATCAGTCCACTGGCCTGTCTCACTTCACCCACTGTCCTCTTTATACCGGTCGTCTCTCCTACACGCCATCAGTCCACTGGCCTGTCTCACTTCACCCACTGTCCTCTTTATACTGGCCGTCTCTCCTACACGCCATCAGTCCACTGGCCTGTCTCACTTCACCCACTGTCCTCTTTATACTGGCCGTCTCTCCTACACGCCATCAGTCCACTGCCCTGTCTCACTTCACCCACTGTCCTCTTTATACTGGCCGTCTCTCCTACACGCCATCAGTCCACTGGCCTGTCTCACTTCACCCACTGTCCTCTTTATACTGGCCGTCTCTCCTACACGCCATCAGTCCACTGCCCTGTCTCACTTCACCCACTGTCCTCTTTATACTGGCCGTCTCTCCTACACGCCATCAGTCCACTGCCCTGTCTCACTTCACCCACTGTCCTCTTTATACTGGCCGTCTCTCCTACACGCCATCAGTCCACTGGCCTGTCTCACTTCACCCACTGTCCTCTTTATACCGGCCGTCTCTCCCACACGCCATCAGTCCACTGGCCTGTCTCACTTCACCCACTGTCCTCTTTATACCGGCCGTCTCTCCTACACGCCATCAGTCCACTGGCCTGTCTCACTTCACCCACTGTCCTCTTTATACCGGCCGTCTCTCCTACACGCCATCAGTCCACTGGCCTGTCTCACTTCACCCACTGTCCTCTTTATACTGGCCGTCTCTCCTACACGCCATCAGTCCACTGGCCTGTCTCACTTCACCCACTGTCCTCTTTATACTGGCCGTCTCTCTTACACGCCATCAGTCCACTGGCCTGTCTCACTTCACCCACTGTCCTCTTTATACTGGCCGTCTCTCTTACACGCCATCAGTCCACTGGCCTGTCTCACTTCACCCACTGTCCTCTTTATACTGGCCGTCTCTCCTACACGCCATCAGTCCACTGGCCTGTCTCACTTCACCCACTGTCCTCTTTATACCGGCCGACTCTCCTACACGCCATCAGTCCACTGGCCTGTCTCACTTCACCCACTGTCCTCTTTATACCGGCCGTCTCTCCTACACGCCATCAGTCCACTGGCCTGTCTCACTTCACCCACTGTCCTCTTTATACCGGCCGTCTCTCCTACACGCCATCAGTCCACTGGCCTGTCTCACTTCACCCACCGTCCACTTTATACTGGCCGTCTCTCCTACACGCCATCAGTCCACTGCCCTGTCTCACTTCACCCACCGTCCTCTTTATACTGGCCGTCTCTCCTACACGCCATCAGTCCACTGGCCTGTCTCACTTCACCCACTGTCCTCTTTATACTGGCCGTCTCTCCTACACGCCATCAGTCCACTGGCCTGTCTCACTTCACCCACTGTCCTCTTTATACCGGCCGTCTCTCCTACACGCCATCAGTCCACTGGCCTGTCTCACTTCACCCACTGTCCTCTTTATACCGGCCGACTCTCCTACACGCCATCAGTCCACTGGCCTGTCTCACTTCACCCACTGTCCTCTTTATACCGGCCGTCTCTCCTACACGCCATCAGTCCACTGGCCTGTCTCACTTCACCCACTGTCCTCTTTATACCGGCCGTCTCTCCTACACGCCATCAGTCCACTGGCCTGTCTCACTTCACCCACTGTCCTCTTTATACCGGCCGTCTCTCCTACACGCCATCAGTCCACTGGCCTGTCTCACTTCACCCACTGTCCTCTTTATTCCGGCCGTCTCTCCTACACGCCATCAGTCCACTGGCCTGTCTCACTTCACCCACTGTCCTCTTTATACCGGCCGTCTCTCCTACACGCCATCAGTCCACTGGCCTGTCTCACTTCACCCACTGTCCTCTTTATACCGGCCGTCTCTCCTACACGCCATCAGTCCACTGGCCTGTCTCACTTCACCCACTGTCCTCTTTATACCGGCCGTCTCTCCTACACGCCATCAGTCCACTGGCCTGTCTCACTTCACCCACTGTCCTCTTTATACCGGCCGTCTCTCCTACACGCCATCAGTCCACTGGCCTGTCTCACTTCACCCACTGTCCTCTTTATACCGGCCGTCTCTCCTACACGCCATCAGTCCACTGGCCTGTCTCACTTCACCCACTGTCCTCTTTATACCGGCCGTCTCTCCTACACGCCATCAGTCCACTGGCCTGTCTCACTTCACCCACTGTCCTCTTTATACCGGCCGTCTCTCCTACACGCCATCAGTCCACTGGCCTGTCTCACTTCACCCACTGTCCTCTTTATACCGGCCGTCTCTCCTACACGCCATCAG
This sequence comes from Hemitrygon akajei, assembly GCF_048418815.1. Lineage (NCBI taxonomy): Eukaryota > Metazoa > Chordata > Chondrichthyes > Myliobatiformes > Dasyatidae > Hemitrygon > Hemitrygon akajei. The sequence goes on along the minus strand of NC_133140.1, from coordinate 14,998,753 downwards.
TCCACTGGCCTGTCTCACTTCACCCACTGTCCTCTTTATACCGGCCGTCTCTCCTACACGCCATCAGTCCACTGGCCTGTCTCACTTCACCCACTGTCCTCTTTATACCGGCCGTCTCTCCTACACGCCATCAGTCCACTGGCCTGTCTCACTTCACCCACTGTCCTCTTTATACCGGCCGTCTCTCCTACACGCCATCAGTCCACTGGCCTGTCTCACTTCACCCACTGTCCTCTTTATACCGGCCGTCTCTCCTACACGCCATCAGTCCACTGGCCTGTCTCACTTCACCCACTGTCCTCTTTATACCGGCCGTCTCTCCTACACGCCATCAGTCCACTGGCCTGTCTCACTTCACCCACTGTCCTCTTTATACCGGCCGTCTCTCCTACACGCCATCAGTCCACTGGCCTGTCTCACTTCACCCACTGTCCTCTTTATACCGGCCGTCTCTCCTACACGCCATCAGTCCACTGGCCTGTCTCACTTCACCCACTGTCCTCTTTATACCGGCCGTCTCTCCTACACGCCATCAGTCCACTGGCCTGTCTCACTTCACCCACTGTCCTCTTTATACCGGCCGTCTCTCCTACACGCCATCAGTCCACTGGCCTGTCTCACTTCACCCACTGTCCTCTTTATACCGGCCGTCTCTCCTACACGCCATCAGTCCACTGGCCTGTCTCACTTCACCCACTGTCCTCTTTATACCGGCCGTCTCTCCTACACGCCATCAGTCCACTGGCCTGTCTCACTTCACCCACTGTCCTCTTTATACCGGCCGTCTCTCCTACACGCCATCAGTCCACTGGCCTGTCTCACTTCACCCACTGTCCTCTTTATACCGGCCGTCTCTCCTACACGCCATCAGTCCACTGGCCTGTCTCACTTCACCCACTGTCCTCTTTATACCGGCCGTCTCTCCTACACGCCATCAGTCCACTGGCCTGTCTCACTTCACCCACTGTCCTCTTTATACCGGCCGTCTCTCCTACACGCCATCAGTCCACTGCCCTGTCTCACTTCACCCACTGTCCTCTTTATACTGGCCGTCTCTCCTACACACCATTAGTTCTGACCTGAGATGTCAACAGTTTCAGATTCTTATTTATCTGTTACATGTAAACCAAAAAATACAGTGAAATGTGTTGTTTGTGTTAACAAGCAACACACCCATAGATGTGCCTCGGGTAGCCTGCAAGTATCACCACATATTCTGCATTCTGGCACCAAGATATCATGCCCACCATGCTTGGCAGAGCAACACAGAATATAACAAGTGACAAAATAACAACAGCAAAACAATCCCTTGTTCCTCCCACCCACACACATACGCAGTCCTCTAACCCCAGGACAAGCTGCTTTCTTTGGCCTCCATTGGACTTGTAGATTCGCAGACGTTCATCCTTTGACCTTCCCAGTGGTCCCACAGAATTCCTTTCCCCCTCAGATCCTGCACAACCTGTTGAGTTGCTCCAGCAAAGTGGTTGTTACTTATTTTTCTCTTCTGCATTGATTGTTAGTCCACACACACCTGAGCAATTTTGCACATTTTCTTTCAGGATAACTGCAGAAACAGATTGTTCTGATGACTGTTCTAGGTCTCTGTTTGCAAAAAGAAATAAACAGATCGTCATCATTCTGGATTATGCAATGATGTGTAATCCTTAAGCTGAACGGACGTGTGTAATAGGACAAGCCAAGGACTAAACCTGAGCACAGGCAAATGCAGAGTGGTGTTAACAGTCGAATCACTAAATAGCTAATCTATCCTCAATAGCAATGGGGATTATATTAAGGGAGTGCAAAAATACTGTCATATTAAAATCAGCATCATATCTGAGCCTGTTATGTGGTGTTATTGAGTGTGATGCATGTAAAATCAGTGAATACCAGTACATGACTCAAGGTACAAGTGATGCCTCCCTCACAGTATACTAAGAGTGGCCTTCAGTTGTATTCCCTCCTGACTTGTATGCATGACTTTAAATTGTTCATGCAGTAAAGCCTGTACTTGAATACATCACCAACCTCTTCTTTCTGCTTTCTGATGGAAGGAATTGGCAAGTGACTGGAGGTGCCCAGAATTTGGAATTAAACAGCAGTTGCAACAGGTTTCCCAGCAAGGAAGGAAGCAAACACAGCCACACAAATGAATGTTTTTTTTCGAAAACTTAAGTCTTAGTGAAAAGAGAAGGAAAAGATAAATGTAACCATTCTCCAGTGGTTCTGAAGGATGGGTAGTTAATGATTAGGAAGAGGCGTAAATTGCAACAGACATCATGTATCTGTGTTTGTACGCATGTCTGGATGGGCACACACTTCTATGTGCAATGATTTATCTGTAAGTAAATGAGTAAACCTCCATTAGAGTAATGGAGAGTAATGGAGAGTAATAAACCTCCATGCAGAGTAATGAGCTGGAATGCTGGTGTTTGGACTAGTACATTGCCTTTATTCATTGCAGTGGGACTGAGTCAGTTTGTGACCATAACCACACATCCAGTCCACTGGACAACAAATGCTTTCAAAAGTGTTGCTTCCTCAGAATTTTTTTCTATTTATAATTGACTGATCGAAGCTGAACACAAATTTAATTTCAGACTATTTTTATCATGTAGGAGTTTGGAGAAGCAAGAAATTAATTTGTATTGAATATAGTGTGTTTAATTGCATAACGGTGTTAATGTTTTGCAATAGTTCAACTAAGCTAAACATGTCTTGTTGGTGATTTTCATTTGTACTCAGTGTCTGAGGCTTCCCACTTAAGTGTCCAACAATAATTAGCCAGCATTGATGGATTCCAGTTGTCCTGATACTGTTTCTAGATGATTGCAACGTCCTGGTGAAACCTTTCACCATGCTCGTCATTGACAGCACCAAGATTTGCTTGGTAGAAGCCTAAATGGGAATGAGGAAAATGAATCTTTAGTGACATGTAGCCTGGAGAAAAATACACATGCAGGACAACAAATATTTTTCGGGTTTTAAATTCCTTTATCTGTTTTAGATGCTTTATTGTAGAAAGAGGGTATCAAAATAAAAATGACAAAATAAATTTAAAAAACAGTTCTTGCTATTACAATCTCAGTTTAACTTCAGACCACACCCTTGTTACATATGCAGTAAGAAAATAACTAAAACAAAATATACAAAATCGATACGGTTGTGGGCAAATCAAAAAATACAAACCATGTTAGAATCCCACCAACCCTGTACCTTATACACAACATCGAAGATGTGAATAAATACATCTCATCTAACTAAGAGATATACTCACATCTGACACACACGTGCATCGCTTCCAAACACATACAGGCTAGACCTTGAAATGAGTTCTCCTCACTCACGCTACGTGAACAGAGATTAACACAGTCACATTACGCCCTATCGTTATATGCGGATTCACAGCTCTGCGGGAACCTAGTTCTACTAACGTCTCCTTATATGTGTCCAAAACTCGTTATGCGAGGAGCTCTGCTTTCCCGCCAATACAGGTCACGTGCTCACGCCTTAGTCTCACTCCCGCCAGTCTCGCATTGGTTTTGGCAGCGTGTTGATGTACGATCTTGCGCTCTTAAACTGTTGTTGGTTTTACCTACGGTGCAGTGATTTTGTGCTTGAAATATTAAACGATGCCTCCTAAGCGTCTGATGTCATGACCTGGGCCATCAGCCTAGCGGCAGAGAACCACTTTAACATTTGAAAAAAAAGTTGGAAATTATAAACAGCTCGGCATCAGGTAAAGGTAACACAGTTCTGGGACGCTACTGCTGGGAACAGAATCTTGCCTTTAAAGTTCTTTTGTTGCTTGACAATATACCAGCCCATCCTAAACATTTGGACAGCATTCAACGTAATATAACAGTGCGCTTCCTGCTGCCTAACACAACATCGCTGATTCCACCACTCAACCAAGGTGTGATCCACATTCAAGGCGTATTTTTTTACGGCAAACTATCTCTCAGATGCTGCAAACAACAGACGATTTTGAAAATCCCGGGAGTTTACTGACGGTGAGAGAATGGTGGAAGTCGGAACACTTGGCACAAATGGCGATGGACATGGACCCAAGTTTAGAACAGAGTCAGCACTTCAGTCGTTCCCTGCCGTCAACCCTTCTTCCCTACAAGCAAATTTATGCTGAAAAACAAAATGCTGCCAAGCAAACAACCCTCACCACTTTCTTCAAACCAGTGCCAGCAGTTCTAAGAGTTCTGTGAGTCTTCCTTCACCCCTTGCTGTGCTTGATATGATCCTGACGACCACAACCATCCATCTTATCCATGTAAAGCTGCCCGACACCACAACAACCACTCATCTCCCGGAGCGAGCACACCTGCCACTGTACACCCTAGTATGTTAACTTGCTATGATTTATTACATTGAATATTACCTTAAATTGATGAAATATAATACGAATGTGCCTTGTGGTACTGCTTTTGTGTCGTATTGGTATGAAAATGTGAATAAATTACAGATAAAACATATTTAGGAAGCTCTCTGGAACGCACCCTATTTTCTCCATGTAAATAATTATTCACATTATGCGTCGACTGCGAGGAATGTCTCCCCCGCATATAACGAGGATAGGGTGTACTCTGCTACATTCACATTCAGTCATGAAACAATAAAGAAAGACATAAACTTTTACAATATATTGCCTTGTAGTTGAATTACTAAAAAAACTACCGGTAACCTAGTAGGCTGATTAAGGAACTTCGCAGTCACGCTATCCACGCTCGGATCAATTTACTTGCAAAATCTAAAGCATCCACATGTAAAACGCGTCAAATTACTGATATTCTAGATTTACAAATAAATATAAATGAATCTACATGGATATTATCAAGTATTATTCACCTTTCCTCACAAAACCTGGGAAAAGCATTCGAATGTAATTCCTTTCTAGAACATGGCAATTCTTCATTCTACTCCACCGTCGCATTCTATAATGCCGTCGCCGTTTTCTCTTAAAGGCACACGTAGCTATTTTAGAGTTACCAGGGTGATACACAAGCGCACTTGAACAACAAAAAAAATATATTCAATGGTCACCTGGTTCCACATGTTACAGTTCATGGTTTTGTATGCTTGAAGCATGTTGTCAACCAGCTGCATGTAGTTTGGTGCTCTGTAGTTGCTAAGAAAATGTTTAACAACATCTTTGCCTTCCATCTGATGTTCTCCAGCCAAACTACAACTTCTTTGAATTGCCTGGCATTGATGATCTGTTTGATTTGTGGACCAACAAAAATGCCTTCCTTATTGTGTGCAAACACCAGAGGGCATATGTACAAAATTAAAGGAGGGAAGTTTAGGGGAGACATCAGGGGTAAGTTTTTTACACAGAGGGTTGTGAGTGCCTGGAATGACTTGCCAGGGATGGTGGTGGGGCTAAAACATTAGGGGTATTTAAGAACCTCTTGGACAGGCACATGGATGAAATAAAAATAGAGGGTTATAGGGTAGTGTGGGTTTAGTACTTTTTTAAGGATTATATGGGTCAGCACAACTTGGAGGGCTGAAGGGCCTGTACTGTGCTGTAGTGTTCTATGGTTATTCTGGGAAACATCTGTCTCAAATATCGAAATTATTTATGTATTTATTGCCTTTCTAAAACCTTTTATGCCATGTAGCATCTACCCTGCCTAAGCATGCCAAGGCAAGCCTGGACAAGATAGAAAACTTTTCAGCTTACATTGTGGGCCACATTTTAATTAACTTGAATTATGAATTAAAATAATGAATATTGGTGTATTCAAACAAATGATGTGTGATAGTGAAATTTCATGGTGATTTTCATGTTCAGCAGCCCAAAAACCATAAGATACACCCATAAGTATTCAGGAAGGAAAATCTTTTTTGTCCAGTGTTATCAGAGAGCAGAGTGGGATATGCAGTACTTCCACCCTTGATTCCCTCCCACACCTGACACAAGGGGACATCGTACCAAGATATACTGAATGCCCGCAAAGACAGTAAGAAGAATGCTCACAAAGCCATATGGACATCACTTGCTACTTGTGCAGAAAGCCAGAGACAAGGATCTGTGGTGCTTTCAATATTTGTATCACTTCATCACTGAACCTGAAATATTAAAAATTCCAACAAACAACATCTTCATTTTGCATGCAGATCAGACAAGTTGCACTGTTAGAAATCAGTTGGAATTATCCACAACAGATGTTTCAGGCTATTAAATATGCAGATGTGTCTACAGCATGCCAGAAATTCTTAGAATATAGCTTTCTTTGAATTGGAATTGGTTTATTATTGTCACAGGAAACGAGGTACCGTGAAAAGCTGGTCTTGCAATCTATCCATACAAATCAAATTATTACGCAGCGCATTGAGGTAGATCGAAGTAAAGCAATGATAAAATGCAGAATGAAGTGTAACAGTCACAGAGAAACTTCAGTGCAGGTGGACAAGGTGCAAAATCATAAGAAGATAGATTGTGAGGTTAAGAGTTAGGGAACTGTTTACTAGGGTTATAACAGCAGAATGGAAGCTGTCCTTGAGCCTTGTGCATGCGCTTTCAGGTGTTGGCATCTTCTGCCTGATGGGGTGGAAGGGAGAAATCCAGAGTGTGCGGGGTGTTTGATTGTGCTGTGTCTGCCTGCTGAGAAGTGTGGATAGAGTCCATGGAGAAGAGGCTGATTTCCATGACATGCTGAGCTGTGTCCGTACCTCTCTGCTCTTTCTTTAGTCAGCTTGACAAACAGAGCAGCAGCAGATATGGATGCCTTGGAAATTCCTTCAGGAGAAATAAAAGGAAGAGTAGGCCATTCACCCCCTGAAGCCTGATCTGATATTGAAGATCACAACTGATCATCTACCTTATCATTTCCTGCCCTGTGCCCCCATCCCTTCCTTTATGTATTCAGATCATTGAGTTATACAACATGGACACATATCCTTTGGCCCAACTTGTCCGTACTAACCAAGGTGCCTTCCTGAGTGGTTTCCAACCTGGGGTCCGTGGACCCCTCAGTTAATCATAAGGCTCCATCACTTTAAAAAGGTTGAGTACCCTGATCTAAACCTTCCCTGTACCTGTCCAGATATATTTTGATCATTATGGGTGGCCAGGTAGAGTGGTGGTTAGTGTAGTGCTTTACAGTACCAGCAAGCACTGATTGGAGTTCAATTCCTGCCACTGTCTGTGAGGGCTTTTTACGTTCTCCATGTGACTGTGTGTTTCCTCGGGTGCTCCCGTTTCTCCCACATTCCAAAAACGTATGGGTTAGGGTTTGCAAGTTATGGACAAGGCATGTTGGTGTGGAAACGTGACACTTGTGGGCTACCTCAACACATTTGCAGACTGTGTGGGTTGTTAACATAATGACAATTCTCACTGTATGTTTCAATATTTTGTGCCAAGTCAAGTTATTCTCTTAAATGTAACACACACAAAATGCTGGAGGAACTCAGCAGGTCAGGCAGGGTCTCTGGAATTTAATCAGTAGTCGACAGTTCGGGCTGAAACTCATCATCAGGATTTCCACCATCTGCAGATTCTCTTGTGTTTAGAATCTCTTAATTGTACCTGCTTCTGCCTTTTCCACTGACGGCACCCTCAGGTCCCTTTCCCTTCTCACCTTCAAATCTATGCCTCTAGATTTAGTCTGCTCTGCCCTGGAAATAAGACTGGCCAGTACTGGCAACATTCTTGTGAATCTTTGCCGCAGCCTTTCTAGGTTCATAGTGTCCTTCCTATAGTATGGAGACCAGAACTACGCACAGTATTCCAGGTGTGGTCTCACCGATATCCTGTAAGATGTCCTGCGACTCTGTGCATTTTCACTGCAGTTACCGATCATGCAGAGTGAAGTAAAATGGTGTGTAATGAATTCACTGGGGCTGCAGCAAAATCTAGTGCTGCAATCGAAAATGCAGAGGTTGATGGTAACCGCAAAATTGCAGCCCATTTAGGTGTTTGTTCGAGAGTTCCAGTTGCAGCTGTCCACACTTGGCAGGTCCACTGTTTCAATCTCCGTACAAGTATGTTCACTTCAAGTGTCCACTGTGCTCCTTGATCCCACCCACACCGTCAGCCTCTATGTGTTTGATGCCTCAGACCGCCAGTCCAGTCCGTCACCATGAACTCCCAATGCCTTTGCACACCTCCCCTTACCCTTGGCATTCAGACTTATCTCCAGTTTCCCATCCCTCTTTGGCTGTTCATCGCCGCATTATTTTAAGTGCTATTCCCATGCGAATCTACTCCAGTCCAATCACTGGCCCAGCCTCTGACAGGCCACAGTTTAAAGAGGTCAGAATGGCTTCAATAGAGGTTCAAAAGACATTCAGGTTCAATAATAGGATATTAGAATTCAGAGGCAGCTTCTTCAATACTAGTTATAGCGAAATGTACAGCTGATGCACATTATACATTCTGTTATTGCATTCAGTTTATTATATCCTGTTCACTCGGATTTGCATGGGTGGAATAACAAATGCAGAAAATTTGGAAGATACTGTGAACAACATAATAACTTTACAAGTGGTGTAAACACAGAGTGATGCAGTGCAGGATGAATATGGACGGGCAAAGTATGGAATCACACAAACACAACTAGTGGCCAGATACCAGATACTGCACCAGATAAGCCAGACGTGCACACAGCAATAGCTTGTTGCTTTACATTTTCAACAGATTTAATTGGCACTTGAAGTTCAAGAAGTAAATATAGAATTAATTTTCCTGACTGAAGTTATTCTCAACATGCAAATAGAACACAATTTGCATGCTCAGCAGATGGCATGCAATGTGCTGGAGCATTTTCAGTGACTTTGCACGAAGAACGCAGATGTTCCCCAGTCTCTGATCTGTATGTGCTATTTTGGACTGTAAGGAAAGATGCGTTCAGACATTTCCCAAGGCAACATTGGGCAATACCAGAGGATGCGTGTTTAAGGTGAGTGGCGGAAAGTTTAGGACCATGACAGAGAAAGGTACTTTTTGTTTTGTGTTTTTCTTACACAGAGAGTGATAGCAGCTTGCAGGGATGGGGGTAGAGGCAGATAGATTGGGGACTTTAGGAGACTCTTAGACAGGCACTTGGATGAAAGAAAAATGGGGAGTTATGCACTATGTAGGAGGGAATGTTTAGTAGATAGAGTGGTTTATATAGATCAGCACAACATTGTGGACTGAAATGCCCACGCTGTGCTGTACTGTTCTATCCTCAAACTCATTTCTTATCGCCCTACTGGGGCCAGTTATCCATTTATCTTTGAAATATTACTGTTGATTTACAGCCTTTCAGAGTGTTCAAGATCATCACAAGTCATTGCATTGTGCTGCCTGTGCCCATACTTGCCACTGATGTTTGACATCAGCAAGAACTAGATGTGTCTTGCAGATCCTAACTGGCAGTCAGGCCTTGTGCATCATAGTTCTCCTGACTGGCTGGGCCATTGTTATTTGTCATCTATATCAGTGATGTGGTAAATTGGATCAGCAAATTTGCTGATGATACTAAGACTGGAGGTGTAGCGGACAGTGAGGAAGGTTTTCAAAGCTTGCAGAGTTATGTGGACCAGCTGGAAAAACGGGCAGAAAACTGGCAGATGGAGTTTAATACAGACAAGTGTGAGGTATTATACTTTGGAAGGACAAACCAAGGTAGAACATACAAGGTAAATGGTAGGACACTGAGGAGTGCAGAAGAACAGAGGGATCTAGGAATACAGATACAAAATTCCCTAAAAGTGGCGTCACAGGTAGATAGGGTAGTAAAGAGAGCTTTTGGTCCATTGGCCTTTATAAATCAAAGTATTGAGTATAAGAGTTGGAATATTATGGTGAGGTTGTATAAGACATTGGTGAGGCCGAATTTGGAGTATTGTGTACAGTTTTGGTCACCGAATTACAGGAAGGATATTAATAAGGTTGAAAGAGTGCAGAGAAGGTTTATAAAGATGTTGCCGGGACTAGAGAAACTGAGTTACAGAGAAAGGTTGAATAGGTTAGGACTTTATTCCCTGGAACGTGGAGGAATGAGGGGAGACTTGATGGAGGTATATAAAATTATGATGGGTATAGATAGTGAATGCAAGCAGGCTTTTTCCACTGAGGCTAGGGGAGAAAAAAACCAGAGGATATGGGTTAAGGGTGAAGGGGGGAAAGTTTAAAGGGAACATTGGGGGTGCTTCTTCACGCAGAGAGTGGTGGGAGTGTGGAATGAGCTGCCAGATGAAGTGGTAAATGCGGCCTCACTTTTAACATTTAAGAAAAACTTGGACAGGTACATGGATGAGAGGTGTATGGAGGGATATGGGCCAGGTGCAGGTCAGTAGGACTAGGCAGAAAAATGGTTTGGCACAGCCAAGAAGGGCCAAAAGGCCTGTTTCTGTGCTGTAATGTTCTGTGGTTCTATGATTCTAGTTGATTAGAAACATTCTAAATTAAAAAGAAACACAAACACATGACACTAAAACAAAATAATTGGAATCCTTTAACAAAAATCAGTCATTTAATGTTGTTATTGTTTTATTATTGTCAGCTGGACCAAGATAAGAGTGAAAAGCTTGCCTTGCATACTGTGATGTTAAAATGTCCTGCGATGCCAATTAAACGAAATATACTCAGCACGTAATAGTAAAACTGCTCTACGGATTTGTAACCAAATTCAACACCAGCACTGGGGAACTGTAGCAACTCCCGCATACCTCTGCTGGATATTAGGAGGAGTCCAGTGCTGGAATGGAGCTGGAGAATCCCAGGATGCGATATCCAGCAAATTCCTATGTTTTATCGATTCACAGAAGTACTTTACATTATTGTAGAAAATGCCAGGTGGTTACAGAATCTTCGTCCACACAAAACAAGTATCTACATATGCCCTCTCTAACAACCCTTCTAGATTTTGAACTGCTTTGTTAAATCTCCCTTTAACATTCAGAAGCACAATCTGTTTAGAAACATAGAAAATAGGTGCAGGAGTAGGCCATTCGGCTCTTTGAGCCTGCACCGCCATTCAGTATGATCATGGCTGATCATCCAACTCAGAACCCTGTACCTGCTTTCTCTCCATACCCCCTGATCCCTTTAACCACAAGGGCCATATCTAACTTCCTCTTAAATATAGCCAATGAACCGGCCTCAACTGTTTCCTGTGGCAGAGAATTCCACAGATTCACCATTCTCTGTGTGAAGACGTTTTTCCTCATCTCGGTCCTAAAAGGCTTCCCCTTTATCCTTAAACTGTGACCCCTCGTTCTGGACTTCCCCAACATTGGAAACAATCTTCCTGCATCTAGCCTGTCCAATCCCTTTAGAATTTTATACGTTTCAATAAGATCCCCCCTCAGTCTTCTAAATTCCAGTGAGTATAAGCCTAGTTGATCCAGTTTTTCTTCATATGAAAGTCCTGCCATCCCAGGAATCAATCTGGTGAACCTTCTCTGTACTCCCTCTATGGCAAGAATGTCTTTCCTCAGATTAGGGGACCAAAACTGCACACAATATTCTAGGTGCGGTCTCACCAAGGCCTTGTACAACTGCAGCAGAACCTCCCTGCTCCTGTACTCAAATCCTTTTGCTATGAATGCCAACATACCATTCGCTTTTTTCACCGCCTGCTGTAACTGCATGCCCACCTTCAATGACTGCTGTACAATGACACCCAGGTCTCATTGCATCTCCCCTTTTCCTAATCGGCTACCGTTCAGATAATAATCTGTTTTCCTGTTCTTGCAACCAAAGTGGATAACCTCACATTTATCCACATTAAATTGCATCTGCCATGAATTTGCCCACTCACCTAACCTATCCAAGTCACCCTGCATCCTCTTAGCATCCTCCTCACAGCTAACACCGCCGCCCAGCTTCGTGTCATCCGCAAACTTGGAGATGTTGCATTTAATTCCCTCGTCTTAATCATTAATATATATTGTAAACAACTGGGGTCCCAGCACTGAGCCTTGCGGTACCCCACTAGTCACTGCCTGCCATTCTGAAAAGGTCCCGTTTACTCCCACTCTTTGCTTCCTGTCTGCCAACCAATTCTCTATCCACATCAATACCATACCCCCAGTACCATGTGCTTTAAGTTTGCACACTAATCTCCTGTGTGGGACCTTGTCAAAAGCCTTTTGAAAATCTAAATATACCACATCCACTGGCTCTCCCCCATCCACTCTACTAGTTACATCTTTAAAAAATTCTATAAGATCCGTCAGACATGATTTTCCTTTCACAAATCCATGCTGACTTTGTCCGATGATTTCACCTCTTTCCAAATGTGCTGTTATCACATCTTTGATAACTGGCTCTAGCATTTTTCCCACCACCGAGGTCAGACTAACCGGTCTATAATTCCCCGGTTTCTCTCTCCCTCCTTTTTTAAAAAGTGGGGTTACATTAGCCACCCTCCAATCCTCAGGAACTAATCCAGAATCTAAGGAGTTTTGAAAAATTATCACTAATGCATCCACTATTTCTTGGGCTACTTCCTTAAGCACTCTGGGATGCAGACCATCTGGCCCTGGGGATTTATCTGCCTTTAATCCCTTCAATTTACCTAACACCACTTCCCTACTAACATGTATTTCCCTCAGTTCCTCCATCTCACTAGACCCTCGATCCATTACTATTTCCAGAAGATTATTTATGTCCTCCTTAGTGAAGACAGAACCAAAATAGTTATTCAATTGGTCTGCCATGTCTTTGTTCCCTATGATCAATTCACCTGTTTCTGACTGTAAAGGACCTACATTTGTCTTGACCAATCTTTTTCTTTTCACGTATCTATAAAAGCTTTTACAGTCAGTTTTTATGTTTCCTGCCAGCTTTCTCTCATAATCTTTTTTCCCTTTCCTTATTAAGCCCTTTGTCCTCCTCTGCTGGTCTCTGAATTTCTCCCAGTCCTCAGGTGTGCTGCTTTTTTTTGCTAATTTATATGCTTCTTCTTTGGACTTGATACTATCCCTAATTTCCCTTGTCAGCCATGGGTGCACTACCTTCCCTGGTTTATTCTTTTGCCAAACTGGGATGAACAGTGTTTAATGTTTCTCAATTAACAGAAGTCTGCCATCCTTTGTCGATGGTGCACCAGTTCGAGCAGCTACCTCAAAGCTTCGATGACCCAGATTTGGGTCTGAACTCGAGGAGCTGTGTGAGCAGAATTCTCTCATTCTCCTAGTGATGACTTCTTCCAGGTGCTTTTGATCCATCCCATGCCTCAAAGATTGGCCATTGCAAGTTGCCCCCCATGAGTGCTAAGGTTGATATGTGGGGTGGGGAATAGTGTGGGAGAAAAGCTGAAGTGAACTTGAGAATAAACTGGGGGTAGTGTGAGATTTGTGTAAAGAGGTACCTGACAGTCACTGTGAGCTTGATTGGCCTGAAATCTGTTTCTTTACTGCAAGACTCTATACTGTGTTGGTGCGTGGCCAGGACGGAGTAGGAAGGCTTTGGCTCGAGAGGCTTCAGTGAGCAGAGGCTGAGGACGAGCTTGCTCCCAGTCAGGTAAGGCCGGGTAAGCTCCTTTAATTACTCTAATTAGCTTAGGAGTAGGTAATGGAGGCAGCAGTTAGGGCAGTTGAGTGCTCCGTTTGCAGTATGTGGGAAGTCAGGGCAAGCACAATTGTCCCTGGTGACTACACCTGCAAAAGGTGTATCCAGCTGCAGCTCCTGACAAACCGAGTTAGGGAACTGGAGCTGGAGCTGGATGAACTTCGGATCATTCGGGAGGCAGAGGCAGAAATAAACAGGAGTTACAGGAAGATAGTCACCCCTAAGAGTCAGGAGACAGGTAGCTGGGTGACTGTCAGGAGAGGGAAGGGGAATAGACAGAATGAGCAGAGCACCCCTGGGGCTGTTCCCATCAATAATAAATATACCGTTTTGGATACTGTTGGGGACAACTTACTAGGGACAAGTTGCAGTGGTTGCGTCTCTGGCACCGAGACTGGACCCTCAGCTCAGAAGGGAAGGAGGGAAAAGAGGAGAGCAGTAGTGATAGGGGATTCGATAGTTAGGGGAACAGATAGGAGGTTCTGTGGAAGAGATCAAGAACCCCGGATGGTCTGTTGCCTCCCTGGTGCCAGGGTCCGCGATATCTCAGATCGAGTTCTCAGTATTCTCAAGAGGGAGAGTGAGCAGCCAGATGTCGTGGTCCATGTAGGGACCAATGACGTGGGTAGGAAGAAGGAGGATGTCCTGCAAAGAGAGTTCAGGGAGTTAGGTGCAAAGTTGGAAGGACAGGACCTCCAGGGTTGCAATCTCAGGAGTGCTACCCATGCAGTGTGCTAGTGAGGCTAGAAATAGGAAGATAATGCAGCTAAATACGTGGCTAAGGACGGTGCGGGGGGGGTTCATGTTTCTGGACAATTGGGCCTTGTTCCAGGGAAGGTGGAACCTGTTCCAATGGGACGGGTTGCACCTGAACTGGAGGGGCACTAACATCCTGGCAGGAAGGTTTGCTAGTGCTTCTCCGGGGGGTTTTAAACTAGATTTCCAGGTGGAGGGGAACTAGAGTGTTAGAGCAGATGGTGAGGTGGAGGAGGATAAAGGTGATGCGAGTGCTGCAGGTATAGTGCATGGAGTGAAGCCAGATCTAACATATGAAGAGGCTTTGAGGAATGAGAAACAGAATAAAGGGTATAAAGGTAGTAAGGTAGAAGGGCTAAAGTGCGTGTACTTCAATGCAAGAAGCATCAGGAACAAAGGTGATGAACTGAGAGTTTGGATACATACATGGAATTATGATGTAGTGGCCATTACGGAGACTTGGCTGGCACCAGGGCAGGAATGGATTCTCAATATTCCTGGATTTCAGTGCTTTAAAAGGGATCGGGGGGGGGGGGGGGAAGGGGAGGAGGGGTTGCATTACTGGTCAGGGATACTATTACAGCTACAGAGAGGGTGGGTGATGTAGCAGGATCCTCTTTTGAGTCAGTATAGGTAGAAGTCAGGAACAGGAAGGGAGCAGTTACTCTATTGGGGGTATTCTATAGGCCCCCTGGTAGCAGCAGAGATACCGAGGAGCAGATTGGGAGGCAGATTTTGGAAAGGTGCAAAAATAACAGGGTTGTTATCATGGGTGACTTTAACTTCCCTACTATTGATTGGCACCTGATTAGTTACAAGGGTTTAGATGGGGCAGAGTTTGTTAAGTGTGTCCAGGATGGATTCCTGTCACAGTATGTTGACAGGCCGACTAGGAGGAATGCCATACTAGATCTAGTATTAGGTAACGAACCGGGTCAGGTCACATCTCTCAGTGGGTGAGCATCTGGGGGATAGTGATCACTGCTCCCTGGACTTTAACATTATCATGGAAAAGGATAGAATCAGAGAGGACAGGAAAATTTTGAATTGGGGAAGGGCAAATTATGAGGCTATAAGGCTGAACTTGCGGGTATGAATTGGGATGATGTTTTTGCAGGGAAATGTACTATGGACATGTGATTGATGTTTAAGGATCTCTTGCGGGATGTTAGGGTTAAATTTGTCCCAGTGAGGAAGATAAAGATTGGTAGGGTGAAGGAACCATGGGTGACAAGTGAGGTGGAGAATCTAGTCAGGTGGAAGAAGGCAGCATAGGTGAGGTTTAGGAAGCAAGGATCAGTTGGGTCTATTGAGGAATATAGGGTAGCAAGAAAGGAGCTTAAGAAGAGGCTGAGGAGAACAAGAAGGGGGCATGAGAAGGTATTAGCGAGCAGGGTAAAGGAAAACCCCAAGGCATTCTTCAATTATGTGAAGAACAAAAGATTGACAGGAGTGAAGATAGGACTGATTAGAGATAAAGGTGGGAAAATGTGCCTGGAGGCTGTGGAAGTGAGCGAGGTCCTCAATGAATACTTCTCTTCGGTATTCACCAATGAGAGGGAACTTGTTGACAGTGAGGACAATATGATTGAGGTTGATGTTCTGGAGCATGTTGATATTAAGGGAGAAGAGGCGTTGGAGTTGTTAAAATACATTAGAATGGATAAGTCCCTGAGGCCTGACAGAATATTCCCCAGGCTGCTCCATGAGGCGAGGGAAGAGATTGCTGAGCCTCTGGCTAAGATCTTTATGTCCTCGTTGTCCATGGGAATGGTACCGTAGGATTGGAGGGAGGCGAATGTTGTCCCCTTGTTCAAAAAAGGTAGTAGGGATAGTCCGGGTAATTATAGACCAGTGAGCCTTATGTCTGTGGTGGGAAAGCTGTTGGAAAAGATACTTAGAGATAGAATCTATGGGCATTTAGAGAATCATGGTCTGATCAGGGACAGTCAGCATGGCTTTGTGAAGGGCAGATCATGTCTAACAAGCCTGATAGAGTTCTTTGAGGAGGTGACCAGGCATATAGATGAGGGTAGTACAGTGGATGTGATCTACATGGATTTTAGTTAGGCATTTGACAAGGTTCCACACGGTAGGCTTGTTCAGAAAGTCAGAAGGCATGGGATCCAGGGAAGTTTGGCCAGGTGGATTCAGAATTGGCTTGCCTGTAGAAAGCAGAGGGTCGTGGTGGAGGGAGTACATTTGGATTGGAGGGTTATGACCAGTGGTGTCCCACAAGGATTGGTTCTGGGACCTCTACTTTTCAGGATTTTTATTAATGACCTGGATGTGGGAGTAGAAGGGTGGGTTGGCAAGTTTGCAGACGACATAAAAGTTGGTGGTGTTGTGGATAGCGTTGAGGATTGTCAAAGATTGCAGAGAGACATTGATAGGATGCAGAAGTGGGCTGAGAAGTAGCAGATGGAGTTCAACCCGAAGAAGTGTGAGGTGGTACACTTTGGAAGGACAAACTCCAAGGCAGAGTACAAAGTAAGTGGCAGGATACTTGGTAGTGTGGAGGAGCAGAGAGATCTGGGGGTACATGTCCACAGATCCCTGAAAGTTACCTTACAGGTAGATAGGGTAGTTAAGAAAGCTTATGGAGTGTTAGCTTTCATAAGTCGAGGGATAGAGTTGAAGAGTCACGGGGTAATGATGCAGCTCTATAAAACTCTAGTTAGGCCACACTTTGAGTACTGTGTCCAGTTCTGGTCGCCTCACTATGGGAAGGATGTGGAAGCATTGGAAAGGGTACAGGGGAGATGTACCAGGATGCTGCCTGGTTTAGAGAGTGTGCATTATGATCAGAGATTAAGGGAGCTAGGGCTTTACTCTCTGGAGAGAAGGAGGATGAGAGGAGACATGATAGTGGTATACAAGATATTAAAAGGAATAGATAGTGGACAGCCAGTGCCGCTTCCCCAGGGCACCACTGCTCAATACAAGAGGACATGGCTTTAAGGTAAGGTGTGGAAAATTCAAGGGGGATATTAGACGAAGGTTTTTTACTCAGAGAGTGGTTGGTGCGTGGAATGCACTGCCTGAGTCAGTGGTGTAGGTAGATGCACTAGTGAAATTTAAGAGACTACTAGACAGTTATATGGAGGAATTTAAGGTGGGAGGTTATATGGGAGGCAGGGTTTAAGGGTTGGCGCAACATTGTGGACCGAAGGGCCTGTACTGTGCTGTATTGTTCTATGTTCTATAAACAGTGAGTACCAGGTGATAATAATTTATTTTAAAAAGAGCAGAAAAGACTGGCTACATTGGAAAGATAGACACATTCAACTGAGCAACAGATAACTGGTTGAGATATGCTGAGCAAATTGAGTAGTATTTTGAAGCAAATGAAATAGCCAATGAAGGGTGTTAGTTTTGTTGAGTGTAATAGGTGGAAAAGCATACATTTTATTTTAAAGTTTAACTGCTTCAACCAAACCAACCGAAATGAGCTTTGCTGATATCTTGAAAGCAATGTTGGAACACTTAGAACCAAAACCATTGTTGATTGCAAAATGCTTGGTGTTTCATAAATGGAATCGAAAGGAAGGGGAGTCCATTTTGGCATATGTTGCTGAATTGAAGAGATTGTCTGAGCATTGTCAATTCCGTGATGGAATTAATGATGCATTGAGAGATTGTTTAGTTTGTGGAATCTTACAAGAAAGCATTCAAAAATGGCTCCTAACTGAAGCACAATTCACATTTGAAATCACAGCAGCTGTATCAATGGAAACAGCAGCCAGAGATGCGTTTGATTTCCAGTCAAGAATGAAAGTGAGCATGAGCAAAATTACAAAGTCTAGACAGAAATCTGTCTAGCCAAACAAAGTGTGTTCCTGTTGTGGCAGGGACTCACGCACACCAATTCAATGCAATGTTAAAGGCAAAACTTTCAGAAAATAGAACAAAGTAGGGCACATACAAAGAGCATGTTGGTTAGACAGAAGTAAATGGACTGCACAGGGAAGAGAAAAAGATAAGAGGCAAGCTGCAATTTCAAACAGATGTCTAATCTGCATGGTGTTGATAAAAAATCTAATATTGATGAGAGGGATATGGGACTGAGTAGCCTTAAGATTTACCATGTGAAAACTAATGAGACAAACCATATGGTTTACACCAGAAGTGAAAGGCAAATTAATTTAAATAGAATTGGACATTGGCTTGACAGTTTCAGTCATTCCACAAAATGAGTGGGAATGCCATTTCAAAGATACTGAACTGAAGCCTGCAGATATCCGGCTAAGAACTTATATCGCAGTAAAGATCATTCCTATCAGAATGATATTTGTAACAGTGGAATCAACCAACAAATCACAGTGAACTTATATCTGGTAAAGTCAGGAGGGCCAGCATTGTGGGCCATAAGACAACTACCATTTGACTGGAGATCCATCCACAATTTGCATGCCTCTTCCCCGGCAATTGAGTCAGCTGAATATGAATTAAGGAAGGTTCTAGGTAATTCCCAGCGGTATTCAAGGATGGCAGTGGAACACTCAAACATATCAAGGATAAAATAGTGTATGAAAAAGCAGCCCCCAAGTTTTTCAAAGCCTGTCTGGTTCCTTATACCATCCATGATAAAGTAGCTGGTGAGCTAGATCACATGGAGGCTGAAGGAATTCTTTCAAGGTTGAGTGGAGCCCATGGACAACGATAGTGGTCCCAGTAGACAAGAGGAATGTGTCTTTCAAGATCTGTGGTGATTTTAAGGTCACCATCAAAACAGTAGTAAAAGTAGATCAATACCCTCTGCTCAGGATGGAGGATATCTTTCCCAGCCTTTCTGGAGGGAAACACTTCAGCAAAGTGGACTTAGCTGAGGCCTACCTGCAGATGGAGATTGAAGAAGAGTCAAATGTGTTTCTCAGCATAAACACTCACAAAGGGCTTTTTTTTGGAGTAGCATCTGGACCTGCACTCTGGCAGAAAGCTGTGGACCAAGTCCTGCAAGATCTCAGGCACTCAGTGTTACCTGAATAACATCATTGTTACTGGTGAGGAGGACATGGAACAGCTCCAGAATCTCAAGATAGTGTTAGCTGTCTGCCCAAACAGACAGCGAGGTGTCATTTCTCAAGCTTGTGTTGGACCCTGTTAAAACTGTGCAAAAATGTTAAAAATTCTGTTAAAAATTGACAATGTGGGAGTGAGATGAAGAATTAAAGTGTCAGACAACTGAAAGCTCAGGGTCACTTCTGCAAACTGAATACAGATGCTCCAGCATTTCTGCTGTGAGTCATTCAATTATGATCTTGGCTTAGTTTTTCTCTGTCCATGGTACAGCACTGCCTGACCTGCTCAGCATGCCACACAGCTTTGCGGATAGCACTTCATAACACAGGATCCTCATCTAACTGCATCCA
Organism: Hemitrygon akajei; assembly: GCF_048418815.1. NCBI lineage: Eukaryota > Metazoa > Chordata > Chondrichthyes > Myliobatiformes > Dasyatidae > Hemitrygon > Hemitrygon akajei. Next base: position 14,979,097 of record NC_133140.1, on the reverse strand, counting down.
TTAAATGATTTTTAATGCAGACAGCTTTGCAGAATACCTTCGCTCTGTCCACCACAAAAGGTGGGTTTTCCCAGTAGCCACACATTTTAATTCTACTTCCCATTCCAATTTTGACATGTTAGTCCATGGCCTTCTCTGCTGCCATGCTGAGGCCACTCTTAGGTTGGAGAAGCAACACCTCATATTGTGTCTCTAACCTGTTGGCATGAACATCCATTTCTCCCACGTCCGTTAATTTCTCTCCCTTCTCCCATTCTGGCTCCCCTCGTACCCCTTCTCTTCTCACCTGACGATCTCCCTTTGTGCTTCTCCTCCTTTCTATCAGATTCATTCTTCTTCAGCCCTTTACCTCTTCCACCCATCACCTCCGAGCATCTCCCTCCTCCACCCAGCCACGTACTTGAATTCATGTAGTTTCATCTATCATCTACCAGCTTGCACTTCTTCCGCTCCTCCCACCTTCTTATTCTGGTTTCTTCCCCCTTCCTTTCCTGTCCTGATGAAGAGTTTCTACCCAAAACATCAACTGTTTATTCCTCTCATAGATACTGCCTGACCTGCTGAAATCCTCAAGAAGTTTGTGTATGGTTGCTTTGGATTTTCAGCATCTGTAGAATTTCTTGCTTTTATAATTAAATAATTTGATCTGATCTCACTCTGTTACAGATGTATCCTTTGTCCTATCCATCCTTGCCCTACCTTCTCTGAAACTTAAAGTGACCTTTTTAATCTTTTTATCCAAGCTCTGCTAAAACATGAAATGCTAACTCTCCTGCCCTGCTAAGTGATTCCAGAATTCTATGATTGTACTTCATTGGCTATAAAGCACCGTTGACAATGCACACAGCATAAATGGAGTCTTTTCTTCAATTGCTTCATATATCTATCCAGATGTCAATCATGATTGTCATCAGTGACTCTTCTCCCTTCACAGTATGGATATACAAAGCTTTGCAGTAAGTTAAATGCCTTCTCAAAAATCACCAAAGATGGGGGCTTGCTTCAGGATTTGTAATGAGATCTTACTTGTGAAACTGCAGAAGGTTAAGTAAAATAATTATCAAATTCAATACAGGATCATTGTGTGCCTTAAAATACTGTCAATTATTTTCACAATTGATGCTAACTAATTTAACACACACTTACAATACTCCATAACTACGCCATGTAAACAAGAGTAACTCATGGCACAATGATATCCTAATAGCAATAAAAGATGAAGATAATATTTCCTTCAAAACATATCTACTAAATGTTTACCAATATTAACAAAATTTGAGACTCACAAATATTGCTGTTTCAAGGGCAAATCAAGAGAGGATGGAGATAGATGTCTTTCCACCATGTACTGCAAGTTGAAATCCAAATTAACCTACACAGGAAATGACACAGCTTACAATTAGGAAGTGATGTCCAAACGAAAGGAACTGCATATGAAATGAACCGTGCTTCCAGAGACCAGAACACTTCCCATCTGGCATCTATAGGATATCAAACTTAACTACTGAGACTAAAATTCAAAAGATTGTTTCATTAAGTCTTTAGCAAAAGAGGAATAATCTCAGAAACTGCTCTTGAAACAGTCTTACTGCACAGTTTTAAACTAATCTCATGTCAGAATTATGGGCCTTGTTCTTGGTGGGGTTCAGCAAGAAATGCTGGCAGTTCACTGTGAGCTGATTAGCTTGGAGCCCTCTTGTGGCATGATCGGCCAGGTTAACATCAGTAAGAACAGAGTTCCATTGGCTCTACTGGGTTGTAGAAAGTGGAATTGTTTAGGTTCTTGGAACTGTCAACCCTTTATGATCCTAAAGGGAAGAACACCAATGCTGCCACTGCTCATATTTCTCTTTAGCCAGTGGAACATCCCACCCACAAGCGTCTGAGGTCAACTCTCTTAACATGAAGCATGTCTGGATACTGACTGAAGCAGCAAATTCAAGAGGGCCAAAATAGGCTGTGGATAGCAGATAGTATGGCACAATGCACAAAGAGTCAGTGATCTGGAAAGTAAGGATATCTGTAATGAGATCCCATCCGGACTGCACTGCTTAGGAGTGAGGTCCCATCCAAGATCAAAATTCTGTAGACCTTTGACCAGGTCTCCAGATGGGAAATGTTGAATGATTGTTGTATGCAATCTGAGATTGGACTGCACGCTGACTGCTTCTTCTGCACGAGAAATTGATTTGAGAGGATCATAACATAGAAATGCCTTTCCACGTACCTCTGTGCTTCAGTCCCAAATTCCTTCTAGAGTTGGAAATCTAAGCAATTAACAACTCTCATTAAAACAACTATTAACTAATTCAGATGCATTAAAAACCTCAGAGTCCAGCGCTCTCCAGCTTCTCGCACAGACTCTAAGAACTCATTACACTCTTTCATATAAATTGTCTTCTCATAAGGTCTAAAATTACTTGGGCGACTGTTCACCAGGACATTAGTCTTTAATGTGCTAGGTGGGCTGATGAGCACCATCAAGGCAGATGTCACCCATTGTGACCCACCCTAGATCCAGTCATAGGTGATAAAGTTCATTATGCTGACCATTGAGCTGTACGCGTACCTTATGTGCATGGATGACGTCTCTGCCAAGCAACAGGAGAAGCTCAGCAAAAGAGTTAAGTGAGGGAATCTTGGCAATCCATGTTCTTAAGATGTGAATGACCGCATGTACCTTTGGGAGTTGGGATTTCATACCTGTTGTTAGTTACTTTGAGGTTTATTGTCATTGCTCAGGACAGGAAGTTTGCAGTTCTATTCCATTCAGTGCAAAACAGCATTCCGGCAATTCAATTACTAAAAGCACATTAACTAAATTTTAAAATAACATCTGAGTTCTTTAGAATGACATCTAAGTTACAATTAAATTAAAATCAGCAACTCTAAAATTAAAAGAGACAGGGCTGCCCCATTTAAACCCAAATATTCAGATTCAGTTTATTGTCATTTAGAAACCACAAATGCAATGCAGTTAAAAAATGAGACAACGTTCCTCCAGAATGGTATCACAAAAGCATATGACGAAACAGACTACACTAGAAAATCCACATAACGTTTGGCAATCCCCAATCCAGAGTCCGGAGAGGCTGCTGCGTATTAATACCGCGCTACCGTTTAGCGCATTCCCCGGAAAGGAGCTCCAAATCCACCAGACAAAAACAAGACCAAAAACTAAAGCTACAAGACCTGCACAAAACCACATAGTTACAACAGTGCAAACAATAGCATAATTGATAAAAAAAAAACAGACTATGGGTGCAGTTAAAATAGTCCAAAGATGTTAAAGGACTATAAGTTCAAAAGAAATCACCTCAGTTTCCACAAGTCCCCAGGGTCCTGACAGACTCGCCATCCCACGCAGGCGGCAGAAGGGAATACCCCCGCTATGGACTTCCACGGCGCCGCCCAACTCAGCCTCGCAGACGCAGCACACACCAAAAGCAACCTGACCGCAGCGGACTCCGAGTCCATCGAACCTCCGAGCCGACGACCATCCCCTCCGGCACAGCTTCTCCGAGCACCATCCTCTGCCGAGTGTATTAAGATGGCCCCGCCAACAGCCATCAGCAACGTGACCCCAAGGACTGGGGGCCTGTTCTTCCCAGCAGAGTCCCGGACCTCACAGCAGCAGCAGCAGCAACGAAGAAGGTCTTCCTGGAGATTTCCCGATGTTCCTCCGTGTTCCCACATCTGCTTTCAATCGATCATGGCATCCCACTTCACAAATAACAGATAATCAGCTCCGGAGTGGCTGCTGCAAGCTGCGTCGCACCGCCATCTTGGACATTGTACATCTCCATGTATTACACTCATAGGGATTGTACATAGGGATCCTCTTCAGTTTGCGTATAAGGAGAAGGTGGGAGTGGAGGATGCTATCACGTATTTGCTGCACAAATCACTCTCTCACCTAGATGGGGTCAGTTGTGCTGTGAGGATTACATTCCTTGACTTCTCTACTGCCTTTAACACCATCCAGCCCAAGATCTTAAGGCACAAACTAACGGAGATGGGAGTAGACTCTCACATGGTGGATTGGATAGTGGACTACTTGACAGATAGACCTCAGTATGTGCGGTTGGGAGACTGTAGGTCTGACACGGTGGTCAGCAGCACAGGAGCGCCGCAGGGAACCGTATTCTCTCCGGTCCTGTTCACCCTGTACACATCAGACTTCCAATATAACTCGGAGTCCTGCCATGTGCAGAAGTTCGCTGATGACACGGCCATAGTGGGGTGTGTCAGGAATGGACAGGAGGAGGAGTATAGGAAACTGATACAGGACTTTGTGATATGGTGCAACTCAAACTACCTGCGTCTCAATATCACCAAGACCAAGGAGATGGTGGTGGACTTTAGGAGATCTAGGCCTCATATGGAGCCAGTGATCATTAATGGAGAATGTGTGGAGCAGGTTAAGACCTACAAGTATCTGGGAGTACAGTTAGACGAGAAACTAGACTGGACTGCCAACACAGATGCCTTGTGCAGGAAGGCACAGAGTCGACTGTACTTCCTTAGAAGGTTGGCGTCATTCAATGTCTGTAGTGAGATGCTGAAGATGTTCTATAGGTCAGTTGTGGAGAGCGCCCTCTTCTTTGTGGTGGTGTGTTGGGGAGGAAGCATTAAGAAGAGGGACGCCTCACGTCTTAATAAGCTGGTAAGGAAGGCGGGCTCTGTCGTGGGCAAAGTACTGGAGAGTTTAACATCGGTAGCTGAGCGAAGGGCGCTGAGTAGGCTACGGTCAATTATGGAAAACTCTGAACATCCTCTATATAGCACCATCCAGAGACAGAGAAGCAGTTTCAGCGACAGGTTACTATCGATGCAATGCTCCTCAGACAGGATGAAGAGGTCAATACTCCCCAATGCCATTAGGCTTTACAATTCAACCGCCAGGACTTAAGAACTTTTTAAAAGCTATTATTAATGCTTTTTGAGATAGTGATTTAGATGCATATCATATTTTTTACTGAGTTAAGTATTGTATGTAATTAGTTTTGCTACAACAAGTGTATGGGACATTGGAAAAAAGTTGAATTTCCCCATGGGGATGAATAAAGTATCTATCTATCTATCTATCTATCTATCTATCTATCTATCTATCTATCTATCTATCTATCTATCTATCTATCTATCTATCTATCTATCTATCTATCTATCTATCTATCTATCTATCTATCTATCTAGTGCCTCTGCAGGTGGTAGGGGGCATTGTTTCAGTTGCATGACAGTCCTGGGGAAAAGGCTGTTTTTCAGTCTTGGTGACTCTGCAGAGATATTTCTATATCCCCTGCTGGAGTTAGGAGATTAAACAGCTAATTACTGGGGTGGGATGAGTCCATCACAATGATGCAAGTCCGGTGGAGACAGTGAGGGTTGTAGATGGTTTTCATATCTGATAGTTGTGTCCCAATGATGTTCTATGCATTTCTGATCACTCATTGATGTCCTTTCTGATTGATCTTGTTACAGCTAGTGTACCATACTGTCATGCAGTAGATCAGTATGCTGTCAGTGGCACATCAGTAAATGTCTGCCTGCAGTTTCTGGGGGCAGATTTGCTCTCTTAAACTCCAAAGATAGTATAGGCCCTGCTGAACCTTCCCTACCATCAAAGAGTGTTGGTGGTCCAAGAGAGCTCCTCTGTGATGTTCACTCCTGAGAACTTAAAGCTGGAGATCCTTCCCGCTGCTTCACCATTTATGAGTAGTGGAAATTGTTCATACCTTCTTGATTTCCAGAATTGAAACCATTTCTTTGGGGTTTTTTACGCTGATTGGAAGTTTATGGTTATTGCAACATTCAGGCGGTTTCTCCGCTTGCTCTGTCTGGCTGTTTCGTTGTTGTTTATAATTAATCCAGTCACTCTGGTGTCATCTGCAGATTTGATGGTGGAGTCGCTGGCACAGTCATGTGTAGAGTGGAAAGAGGTGGGTTCAGTACACATTCCTGCAGTGCGCTGGTGTTCAGGATCTGGGAGGTTGACTGGGTGTGATTGGTTAAAAAGTCTGGGACACAGGACTAGTCTGAATGTCTGGGTGCAATTGATAAGAAAGTCCGGAACACAGTTGCAAATTGATGTATTGAATCCCAGACTGAGTAATTAAATTGTCAACTTGTTGGGGAGTATGGTGTTGAAGGCTGAGCTGTAGTCAATAAAAGGCATCTGGCATACGTAACCGTAAGCTCCAGCTGTTCCAGTACGATGTGAAGAGCATTAGAGATGGCATCCTCCGTTCAACTTATAGGCAACATGGTGCTGCTCCAGAGCAGCAGGGATGGTGTTCTTAATGTGTGGGTAAGAGCAACTGGTGTGGAATCTGTTGGGAATACATTCACACACAATAAGAGCTGGAAGACTTCCCCTCCTATTGACTCCACAACTAATCTTCTGACTTTTCTGGCAACTTCTGATGTTCCAGAACGTATCTTTAGTGTGTATAGGGAAACAGAACTTTGAATACTGAATGTGTTATAAGAATGTTGATTTTGCTGATGACACATTGTTCCCATCATCTAATATCACATACTGTACACTTTTATTTATTTTTGGCTGGATGTGTCCTTTCAGGAAGACGTTGCCAGACATATGTTGGAGTAGGATTTGCATCGGAACCCCTCCCTACATGCCTGTGTGCAGGAGGAAGTAGCTACCTCTGATGGATGCTCAGCTGGTTCCCACCGTGCTCTGGAACCAGTAGTAGCCCAGGGTGCTGTCCCTGAATGAAGTGCTGATATGTGCTGATGGTCATAGTGCAATGTAATATCGTTCTATAGTCTCGCTTGGTTCTCTCTTGAAACACAACATATGAAACATCGAGTGCTCCTTTAGAAAGCACTGCTGGTCTCCAAGCATATTTTTTGCCTGAATCCTTTGCATTTCCTTGAGGGGTGCAGTTTCTTATGGACTTGTCCTTCGGGGTTCACAATGGAGGTTTCTACTTCAGTTTCATTACTGTGATAGGGGTTTTGCTTTTCCATGCTTCTACTGAAGACCCCTCTTTGAATGAGGTATTGCCAGAAGCTGAGAGCACATAACAAGTGTCATTTCACATTTCCGTGTGGCAGCAGACAAATTCTACAAGGAATGGAAATGGCTGAAAGTGGATGGGCCTGATGCTCCGTTTTATACTTGAACCCTTCAGTTATCCACTGATTTTGCATATTGTTCGGTTGCTTCTCCTCTTGCTGTGTCCAAGAAACTCAGTCCTAGTAGACCCGACGCAGATCGGGGGACCACTTCGTCGAGCACCTCCGCTCCGTCCGCCACATCAGACAGGATCTCCCGGTTGCCACCCACTTCAACTCTCCTTCACATTCCCATTCGGACATGTCCATACATGGCCTCCTCTACTGCCATGATGAGGCCAAACTCAGACTGGAGAACAACACCTCATATACCATCTGGCTAGTCTCCAGCCCCTTGGTATGAACATCGAATTCTCCAACTTCCGGTAATTCCCTTCCTCTCCCTTCCCCTATCACACTTCCACTCTGTCTCCTCTTCCAGCTGCCTATCACCTCTCTCATGATTCTCCCTTCGTCTACTACCCATAGTGCTTTCCCCTTACATTCCTTCTTCACCTCTCCTGCCTATCCCCTCCCTGCTTCCCCTCCCCACCACTTGATCTTTCCTCTGATTGGTTTCTCACCTGCACCTTCCACCCTTCCCCCACCTTCTTTATAGGGCCCCTGCCCCCTCCTTCTTCAGTCCTGATGAAGGGTCTCGGCCCGAAATGTTGACTGCTCATTTCCACGGATGCTGCCCGACCTGCTGAGTTCCTCCAGCTTATTTGTACATGTTGATTTGACCACAGCATCTGCAGTGTACTTCGTGTTTATTGTACGTGTTGAGGTAACCCTCATTTGCTGTGGCTTGTAATTCTGACAACAGATCTGCATGCCTCAGTAGCTCTTGTGGTTCTTTGTGTGAGAGCTTTGCAAAATTATTGTTTACTGAAGAGAGATTCTTTGATTGCCCCTGGAGAGCCATAGCACTTGTCCATCCTCTGCCAAAGATTTGTAAACCCCTAGCTGGATTATTAACATGGACTGTCCTAACCTACTTGCATGTTGCAGTGACTCTTATCAAGCCACTTACAGAGAAGCTCTAGCTCTTTGATAAACTTGAAACAGCCCAACCATTGCATGTTGCAGTGACTCTTATCAAGCCGCTTACAGAGAAGCTCTAGCTCGTTGATAAACTTGAAACAGCCCAACCAAGGCAGTGTGAAAACTTCACTTCCAGGACAGATAACTAGCTGACTGGTTGTTGAACACTTTTAGTCCTGCTGTGACTAGGTTTCAATGAGCTGGCTACCAAGTCAAATCTAGTGCACCTGTGGCTCCAGAATGAGGGCGTTGTGGAGACTGTTTTGGTAAATGTGTGTCCAAAGATGGATGGAAGTTTACTCTGTGTAGATATTGTTGGCATTAGTAGAAACTCTTAACTGAAGTCTTTGCTATGATGAAACTTGACCGTCAATACCTGGACAATGTGAAAGACATTGTTGGCTGCGTGGTATGGGAATCTTCTCCATGTGGAGCTAGAGCACTGTCTTTTTCATAGTCAAAGTGTGTGTGGACATATTCTTTAGTAAGCTGCATTGGCTGTTGTGATGGCAAAGCATGACTGAACCCGGTTGTAGACTCACTACCATCTAAGTCAGCTGCTGCTTCGTACACCTTCACCTCTGCTGAGGCAGCCTCAGCTTCACACTCTTTCCTGAGCACACTTAATGTAGCCTCCATACACACTCTCCATGTCTACACGAGCTTTCTTCCTGTCTTAGTGAGCTTTCTCTTTTTGTATCTCAACTTTGTGGTTAACCTAACCTGCTCTCTTCCTTACTGTTTAGGCTCTGGCACGGGCTTGTGGATTTGTTCGAGTATCACAATGATGTGGTCGACACACCACATTCTGACCTGCTTTCCAGGCGATTGATATTCCTCGGGTCGGACACGCCTCCAGTCCAGGGGCAATCCCTTTGAAGATGAGTTATCTTTTCACACTACTGCCCTCGCAGTGCAGATATACAGAGCTATGCAGTGAGTTAAACACTTCCTCAAATATCACCCAAGATGGAAGCTTCCTTCAGGGTTTTTAAATGAGATCTTGTTTGGTAAACTGCAGAAAGTTAAGAACAATATATATTAAATTCAATACAGACTCATTGTGCATGTATATACCCATACTGCCAATTATAACCATATAACAATTACAGCACGGAAACAGGCCATCTCAGCCCTTCTAGTTCATGCCGAACGCTTACTCTCACCTAGTCCCACTGACCTGCACTCAGCCCATAATCCTCCATTCCTTTCCTGTCCATATACCGATCCAACTTTACTTTAAGTGACAATACCGAACCTGCCTCTACCGCTTCTACTGGAAGTTTGTTCCACACAGCTACCACTCACTGAGTAACGAAATTCCCCCTCGTATTACCCTTAAACTTCTGCCCCCTAACTCTCAAATCATGTCCTCTTGTTTGAATCTCCCCTACTCTCAATGGAAAAAGCCTATCCATGTCAACTCGATCTATCCCCCTCATTATTTTAAATACCTCTATCAAGTCCCCCCTCAACCTTCTACGCTCCAAAGAATAAAGACCTAACTTGTTCAAACTTTCTCTGTAACTTAGGTGCTGAAACCCAGGTAACATTCTAGTAAATCTTCTCTGTACTCTCTCTATTTTGTTGACATCTTTCCTATAATTCGGTGACCAGAACTGTACACAATACTCCAAATTCGGCGTTACCAATGCCTTGTACAATTTTAACATTACATCCCAACTCCTATACTCAATGCTCTGATTTATAAAGGCCAGCGTACCAAAAGCTTTCTTCACCACCCTATCCACGTGAGATTCCACCTTCAGGGAACTATGCACCATTATTCCTAGATCACTCTGTTCTACTGCATTCTTCAATGCCCTACCATTTACCATGTATGTCCTATTTTGATTAGTCCTACGAAAATGTAGCACCTCACACTTATCAGCATTAAACTCCATCTGCCATCTTTCAGCCCACTCTTCTAACTGGCCTAAATCTCCCTGCAATCTTTGAAAACCTACTTCATTATCCACAACGTCACCTACCTTTGTATCATCTGCATACTTACTAATCCAATTTTCCACCCCATCATCCAGATCATTAATGTATATGACAAACAACATTGGACCCAATACAGATCCCTGAGGCATACCACTAGTCACTGGCCTCCAACCTGACAAACAGTTATCCACCACTACTCTCTGGCATCTCCCATCTAGCCACTGTTGAATCTATTTTACTACTTCAATATTAATACCTAACGATTGAACCTTCCTAACTAACCTTCCGTGTGGAACCTTGTCAAAGGCCTTACTGAAGTCCATATAGACAACATCCACTGCTTTACCCTCGTCAACTTTCCTCGTAACCTCTTCAAAAAATTCAATAAGATTTGTCAAACATGACCTTCCACGCACAAATCCATGTTGACTGTTCCTAATCAGACCTTATCTATCCAGATAATTATATATACCATCTCTAAGAATACTTTCCATTAATTTACCCACCACTGACATCAAACTGACAGGCCTATAATTGCTAGGTTTACTCTTAGAACCCTTTTTAAACAATGGAACCACATGAGCAATACGCCAATCCTCTGGCACCATCCCCATTTCTAATGACATTTGAAATATTTCTGTCAGAGCCCCTGCTATTTCTACACCAACTTCCCTCAACGTCCTAGGGAATATCCTGTCAGGACCTGGAGATTTATCCACTTTTATATTCCTTAAAAATGCCAGTACTTCCTCCTCTTTAATCGTCATAGTTTCCATAACTTCCCTACTTGTTTCCCTTACCTTACACAATTCAATATCCTTCTCCTTACTGAATACTGAAAAAAGAAATTGTTCATAATTTCCTGCATCTCTTTCGGCTCCACACATAGCTGTCCACTCTGATTCTCTAAGGGACCAATTTTATCCTTCACTATCCTTTTGCTATTAATATAATTGTAGAAACCCTTTGAATTTATTTTCACCTTCTTGAAGCAACCTTGTATCTTTTAGCTTTTCTAATTTCTTTCTTAAGATTGTTTTTACATTCTTTATATTCCTCGAGCACCTCATTTACTCCATGCTGCCTATATTTATTGTAGATCTCTCTCTTTTTCCGAACCAAGTTTCCAATATCCTTTGAAAACCATGGCTCTCTCAAACTTTTAACCTTTCCTTTCAACCTAACAGGAACATAAAAATTCTGTACCCTCAAAATTTCACCTTTAAATGACCTCCATTTCTCTATTACATCCTTCCCATAAAACAAATTGTCCCAATCCACTCCTTCTAAATCCTTCCGCATCTCCTCAAAGTTAGCCTTTCTCCAATCAAAAATCTCAACCCTGGGTCCAGTCCTATCCTTCTCCATAATTATATTGAAACTAATGGCATTATGATCACTGGACCCGAAGTGCTCCCCAACATATACCTCCGTCACCTGACCTATCTCATTCCCTAACAGGAGATCCAACACTGCCCCTTCTCTAGTTGGTACCTCTGTGTATTGCTCCAAAAAACTATCCTACACACATTTTACAAACTCCAAACCATCCATCCCTTTTACAGTATGGGCTTCCCAGTCTGTGTGGAAAATTAAAATCTCCCACAATCACAACCCTGTGCTTACTACAAATATCTGCTATCTCCTTGCAAATTTTCTCCTCCAATTCTCACTTCCCATTAGGTCATATATGTCAAACTCAAGGCCCGCGGGCCAAATCCGGCCCGCGGTGGAATTATCTTTGGCCCGCGAGATAATATCTAATTACTATTAAAGCTGGCCCCAGTAATCGAAGCGCCTATGGCGTATGATATGGCTAATGCTGAGTTTATTCAGGTACCAGGTTTTCAGGGTTTTTAGTGTTTATTCGGCAGTCTTCTTCATAAGAAACGGAATTTGTAAAGTGAAACACTTTGTAGTTATAGCAGAGACTGAAACACATGAGAGCAGGCTGAAAAAACGGAGGCAACGAAAGCTGCGTTCGCACGCGTCCGACTGATCTGGCCCGCATGAAGCTGCATTTTGCTCAATCCGGCCCGTGACCTAAAATGAGTTTGACACCCCTGCATTAGGTGGTCTATAATACACCCCTATAAGTGTTACTACACCTTTCCCATTCCTTATTTCCATCCAAATAGTCTCCCTAGACGAACCCTCTAATCTATCCTGACAGAGCACCGCTGTAATATTTTCTGTAACAAGCAACGCAACACCTCCCCCTCTTGTCCCTCCAATTCTATCACACCTGAAGCAACGAAATCCAGGAATATTTAGTTGCCAATCACACCCCTCCAGCAACCATGTTTCACTAATAGCTACAACATCATATTTCCAGGTATCAATCCATGCTCTAAGCTCATCCACCTTTCTTACAATGCTCCTAGCATTAAAATAGATGCATTTAAGAAACTCTCCACCTCTCCGTCTCTGTTTATCTCTAATGGTGCAAAAAACTTTACTCTCTTCTTTTTCTTCCTTCTCCCATACATCTGTTCCTGCACTCTGGTTCCCCTCCCCCCTTGTATCTAGTTTAAATCCACTGGAGCCTCTCTAGCAAACCTACCTGCAAGAATATTTGTCCCCCTCCAGTTCAGATGTAAACCGTCCCGCCCCCCCCCCGGAACAGGTCCCACCTTCCCTGGAAAACTGCCCAATTATCTATAAATCTGAAGCCCTCCCTCCTGCACCATGTCTTCAGCCACGTGTTGATCTGCACTATCTTACTATTTCTAAACCCGCCTGCATGTGTCACTGGTAGCAATCCTGAGATTGCTATCCTGGAGGTCCTGTCCTTTAACTTGGCACCTAGCTCCCTAAACTCACCTTTCAGGACCTCCTCACTCTTTCTACCCACGTCATTGGTCCCTACATGGACCACGACATCCGGTTGCTCACCCTCCCTCTTGAGAATACTCAGAACTCGATCCGCGATATCACGGACCCTGGCACCAGGGAGGCAACAGACCATCTAGGATTCTCGATCTCTTCCACAGAACCTCCTATCTGCCATCCTAACTATTGAATCCCCTATCACTACTGCTCTCCTCTTTTCCCTCCTTTCCTTCTGAGCTGAGGGTCCAGTCTCGGTGCCAGAGACGCAACCACTGCAACTTGCCCCTGGTAGGTCATCCGTCATCCCCACCAACAGTATCCAAAATTATATACTTATTATTGATGGGAACGGCCACAGGGGTGCTCTGCTCAGTTTGTCTATTCCCCTTCCCTCTCCTGAAAGACACCCAGCTACCTGTCTCCTGACTCTTAGGGGTGACTATCTCCCTGTAACTTCTGTTTATTTCTGTCTCTGCCTCCCGAATGATCCGAAGTTCATCCAGCTCCAGCTCCAGTTCCCTAACTCGGTTTGTCAGGAGCTGCAGCTGGAAGCACCTTTTGCAGGTGTAGTCACCAGGGACAGCTGTGCTCACCCTGACTTCCCACATCCTGCAAATGGAGCACTCAACTGCCCTAACTGCTGCCTCCATTACCTACTCCTAAGCTAATTAGACTAATTAAAGGAGCTTATCTGGCTTTACCTCCCCTGGAGTGAAGCTCATACTCAGCCTCTGCTCGCTTTTTAAATTCTCCCGCTGCCTGACTTTCACACGCTTGCGCAATCGTGCCCCGTTCAAACCTCGCCTCTGCCTGTTCTCACTGAAACTTGATTGAGCCAAAGCCATCCCACTCTGTCTCAGTCCACTCCAATGATGCCCGCTATATATGGTGGTCTTTTTTTTTAAACCTTTGGTGCGCTACGTCACGCGCCTGCGCAGTCTAGCCTCTTTGCCCCGATCAGTTAAAAAAAAATGGCTTCTCTCCGAGCTGCCTTCTTCCCTCTCCACCTCTTGCTTCAATTTTTCTCTCACCATCAGTGTTAACCAAGGCAATACATAAATGCAACACTCTGTAACTATTCTGAGTAAGCAAAAGTAACTCATGACACCATGATATCATTGGAGCGGTAAATACTTAACATAATATTTCCTTCAAAATATATCTACTAGATATTTGTTGATATTAATGTAACTCTTGCTTCGGCTAACAGCTTAATATAGGCCCCCGGCCCGACCAAACTTAAGAAATCTCATTTGGGTGGATGCTGTGCGATGTGTCCCCTGTTACAAATGAGGACCCCGAAATAACAAACCGTACACAATCTGCGATTAAACGATTAAGCTTTATAATTCTTACTTTGATTATATGGTTAGTAAAGAAAAGAAAGGAAGGGCCCAATCTTATTAACTAGTCTGTTGCACAATGTTGGAGCTCACTGATAAGTTGATCATCCACCATCGTCCTCCTCCAGTCATCGCTGCCCTTCAGACCCTCGTTCCAAATCCATCCCGTCCGGCAGACTACCAAATCTCTCCATTCGCGTCTTCTCTCCTCATCTCTCCCTGGCAAAAGACCGTGAAAATCTCTCTTTCAGCTCACAAGAAAGAACAACGGCATTCCAAATCCTGTTATTTCTAGTCATAACCCAAACATTGATGCTGCAGAGAAACCATTACATTAACAGTGAAAACTTGCAGCGTGTTACACAGCAGTGAAACCCTACAGCATGTTACATTAACAAAACTTAAGACTTACTGATATTGCTGTTCCAAAGACAATTAAAGAGACAGATGGAAATCATTTCCTCGTGTGCTTCAAGTTGAAATCCAAATTAATCTGCACAGAAAATTATATAAAATACAGCTTACTATAAATGTCCATACAAAACAAACTGTGCCTCTCAAGGCCAGATTCAGATTCATTTATCACATCTACATCGAAACAGTGAAATATATCATTTGCGTTAACAGCCAACACACCCAAGGATGTGCTGGGCGCAGCCTGCAAGTGTCACCACACATTCCTGCGCCAACATAACATAACAACTATACTTGGCAGAACAACACAAACACACAAAACAGAACATACCAAGCGACATAGCAACAATGGCAAAACAATCGTCATTCCACCCTCCCAGCCACACACATACACTGTACATCTAACCCCAGGACAGCCTGTCTTAGGCCACCAGCCTCCAGTGGACTCATCTTTGATGGCTCCGTCTATCTAGTAGACAATGGATGTGCACGGTTTACTCTGGGGCGCAGACTGGACGATGAATATGGAGATCCTGGGCTGCCCAGATATCAAGATCCCCCTCTCGGCCTTGCCGATGTGGTCCAAAGGAATGTGAGCAGTACACTTGGCATCAGCTTGGCTGCAGGAGCTGCCGGGAGGTGATGTGATACATCATCCACCCACTTTAGAGCCTCCACTCTGGAGTTGTGTAGGGTTTACTCCTTAGCCTTCTCCTCCCAAATATACCCACAAGGCAGTGGGATCCATAAGCCTGGATCAGGGCCCATACTGGGTACTGTGAGCCAGAGCCAGCTGAGCCTGGGACTCGTGTAAGGCAGGGTCGTCACGCCCTGTCGTCGTGACATATGGAGCCACTGTCCACTACCCAGCTCATGGATTCACAGATCTAAGAGCTTTGACCTCTCTCATGGACTTGAAGAGATTGACAGACTCAAGGCTTCTGGATTTCTGATTGACCTCAGGTGTTGACCTGAACATCTTGTCTAGAAGATTGAACCTGCCTGTGTCGTGCTCTATGGATTGATATTTATTCAGGCCTCCGAAGGTCAAGGCGTCTCGTGGCTGTGATCACCACAGAAGGAGGAAGAATGGTGTAGCTATAAGAGCCACTGTAGTTTGCAAATTCTCCCTGTGACCTTATGGTTTTCCTCTAAGCCAGGGTGGCCAACCATTTACATTCCACGCGTCAGTTTTCTCACGCACGAATTCAGATGCGCCAAACAACTCTTGTACCCCATTCAATTCTTGTGAAAATATATTAATTTAGACATATTTAGCATTTTTACATGATATATTGATTTAATATAAAACAAGATAAACATTACTTACCTTAATGAGCCTTTTAACAAATATATTTTGTCTTCTTTTGATTTCTTCCTTTACCTTAATCACATATTCTTTCTGTAACTCAGACCCAAGTACTAGCTTCAGTTTTTCTTGTATTTCAGTCTGATGTTGTGTTTTATACTGTCTATTAAGATCCTGTCTTCTATTATGTGAGAAAGTATTTTCACAAACAATGTACAACGGTTTTCCTGACAGACCCACTATAAATAAGAACTCATTTTCCCACTGTTCATTGAATTCACGCTTACCATCACTTTCTGCTTTTCTTTTGCTCATTTTCTTTTGCACTGTGATGGTAACTGAATGTAAAAACAAGGCTTAATTTTCAAAAATGTACAAAACTGCAAATGTTCACAAAGGATGAACAAAACACAACTCCGTAGCGCACGAGTGTCAATTGTAAACTGACTGGCAAAAACCTGCAAGGCACCGCTGGTGGAGACGCCTGGCGCCTCAGGATCAAACAAGTATCAAACGTGTATTGAACGGTTATGGAACGTCTGCAGAACAAAAGTCCTTCTTTCCTAGTTTGACTCATTGAACATTTTTTTCATTGAAAACTGATTAATGTGAAAGAAGATAACATTCGCCAAAAGATGTGCACGAAATAATAAAATTGCTAAAAATAATTGCTAAGTTTTAGATTTATTCTCAGTAAAACCCATTTCTAGCTCTAAGCTACTTGAATTCCTGTTATAGATTTTTTTTCTACAAATTGGTTTTTGGTTACTACTTTTTGCACGAGTAGGCTTATTTTTTATTATTATCACTGGGGTGCAATGCGCCAATTCTAATCATCCAATGTGCCATCCCTGCTCTAAGTGCTCCAGTTGTCTCCCACATCCCAAAGATGTGTAGGTCGGTGGGTTGATTGGCTGCTGTACGTTGTCCAAAGTGTGTAGGTGAGTGATGGAGTCTCGGGGGAATTGATAAGCATGTGGAGAGAATATGATGGTATTAGTGCTTGATGGGCAGGCAGTACAGACCCACTGGAGCATGGAACCCATTTCTCTGCTGTGTTCCTCTCGGGCTGTGAAAACACAGGAATGATACTGCAACCTCACTTCCTGATGATATCTTAAGAAATTTTACAACCAATAAATTGCTTTGAAAACATAGAATAAGGTACTCATAGAGAAGAACAGCACAGGAATAGGTCCTTCAACCCATCTAGTCTGTGCCAATCCATTTAAACTGCCTACTCTCATCAGCCTGCACTGGGACCATAGCCCTCCACATGCCTACCGTCCATCTACCTATCCAAACTCCTCTGAAACGTTGAAATCAAAAAGATGGTACCAAATTTGTGTAAAGTGTAATTAGTACAAGATAAAAGTCCAGCTAACGTGAAGGGCAAGAATTGGAGGAAAGAATGAATCTGCTGAGTAGTGGGCAACATAGACTAAATGTAAAATATGTGTTGCTTCTGGATACAGTGGATGATAACATATAAACTTGCCTGAATCTTGCATGATCCAAATACTTGATCATTATACACTGTATAACAGCTTTTCAGATGCAAGACTGACATAATCAATAAAGACCAGCACAAACATCACACAGCAAGTGTTAGCTCAACTTCCGTACAGTGACCAAGCCTGACATTCTCTGACACTTGTCATAATCGCTACATTATAAGTCTGTTTCTTGACAGATGTGTTTGGAGAATTAAAGTCAAATGCCTCAGTGAGCATTTGAGTGCTCTTTCATTGACAGGAATTCTGAGCACTGACATCTCAGCAGCCTGCTTAAAAGAGAGGAACTGATGTTCCTGGTGGTGAGATATACAGTAATTGCAGCTAAAATCATGAGCATGTTTGCACATAAATGTCACATTATTTCTGGAGCGATGGTGATGTTACACTATTAATACATGGTAAATTGGGATTCAAGCCGACCTTTCCACTACAACCATGGTAATGAAGGGAAGGAATCTGCTGTGAACTGAGGCTCCTTTTAATGAGAATGGGAATTCTGGGGAGGGAGAATTCTGCAGGAGAGGGTCTCACTAATGTTACTCAAGTCATAATGAGCAGCAGGGAAGACCTGTGGTACAGTCTGTATTATGGGAGTGTGTCCCTTCCTTGGAAACAGAGGCTTATGGATAATGAGGTTACAAACATACTAATGGACTGAATGGAGGGGTAGGGTCAGGGCTCAGGGCAGTCATATCTAGCCCATTGACTCCCAAAGTTTGGACAGGCAACAGATGGGGAAAAAGACAGGTTGTTAATGTCACTACATCACCTGGCTTTCCAATAACTAACGCTAGGTACACCAGCTCCCTCGTCTTTTTGGACAGCCAGTGAAAGCCATGTGGGGATCAAGTGGAAGCTGCGGGACTGGAGGCATTTCTGGGGAATGCAAGTGGTGAGGCCTCACTTGATGCTGCACAAAACAATGGTGAGTGTTGTCACGACGACAACCGTGTACTCAGCAATGGTGAGTGGTGTCACGACGACAACCGTGTACTCAACATTGGTGAGTGGTGTCACGACGACAACCGTGTACTCAACAATGCTGAGTGGTGTCACGAGGACAACCACGTACTCAACATTGGTGAGTGGTGTCACGACGACAACCGTGTACTCAACAATGGTGAGTGGTGTCACGACGACAACCGTGTACTCAACAATGGTGAGTGGTATCACGACGACAACCGTGTACTCAACAATGGTGAGTGGTGTCACGACGACAACCGTGTACTCAATAATGGTGAGTGGTGTCACGAGGACAACCACATACTCAACATTGGTGAGTGGTGTCACGACGACAACCGTGTAGTCAACAATGGTGAGTGGTGTCACGACGACAACCGTGTACTCAATAATGGTGAGTGGTGTCACGACGACAACCGTGTAGTCAACAATGCTGAGTGGTGTCACGACGACAACCGTGTACTCAACAATGGTGAGTGGTGTCACGACGACAACCGTGTACTCAATAATGGTGAGTGGTGTCACGACGACAACCGTGTAGTCAACAATGGTGAGTGGTGTCACGACGACAACCACGTACTCAACAATGCTGAGTGGTGTCACGAGGACAACCACGTACTCAACAATGGTGAGTGGTGTCACGACGACAACCACGTACTCAACATTGGTGAGTGGTGTCACGACGACAACCGTGTACTCAACAATGGTGAGTGGTGTCACGACGACAACCGTGTACTCAACATTGGTGAGTGGTGTCACGACGACAACCGTGTACTCAACAATGGTGAGTGGTATCACGACGACAACCGTGTACTCAACAATGGTGAGTGGTGTCACGACGACAACCGTGTAGTCAACAATGGTGAGTGGTGTCACGACGACAACCGTGTACTCAACAATGCTGAGTGGTGTCACGAGGACAACCACGTACTCAACAATGGTGAGTGGTGTCACGACGACAACCACGTACTCAACAATGCTGAGTGGTGTCACGACGACAACCACGTACTCAACAATGGTGAGTGGTGTCACGACGACAACCACGTACTCAACAATGCTGAGTGGTGTCACGACGACAACCACGTACTCAACAATGGTGAGTGGTGTCACGACGACAACCGTGTAGTCAACAATGGTGAGTGGTGTCATGACGACAACCGTGTACTCAATAATGGTGAGTGGTGTCACGACGACAACCGTGTAGTCAACAATGGTGAGTGGTGTCACGACGACAACCACGTACTCAACAATGGTGAGTGGTGTCACGACGACAACCGTGTAGTCAACAATGGTGAGTGGTGTCACGACGACAACCACGTACTCAACAATGGTGAGTGGTGTCACGACGACAACCACGTACTCAACAATGCTGAGTGGTGTCACGACGACAACCACGTACTCAACAATGGTGAGTGGTGTCACGACGACAACCATGTACTCAACAATGGTGAGTGCAAATGTTGTTGTAATTTATAGTATACTTTATGTATTGCACTGTAATGCTGCCACAAAAGAATAAATTTCATGATATGTCAATGATAGCAAACCGGATACTTATCAAAGGGCTGTGTGCTGACAGGTTGGAGAAGTTGACCACAGGCACACTGAAGCCAGAGAAGTCATAGAAACAAAGTGGCCAAAGAATAAAAGAAAGATGGATAAAGAGCATCAAGAAGCTAAGTACTCTGCTCGCACTACCCAGAGCCTTTTTGCTGTGTGCAAGGTGCAAGTGAGGGGTGTGATCAATACTCTCCACTTGCCAAGACAAAGACAAGCCACATTGCCTCTTCCATTAGAGTGCAACAGCTACAAGGTGTGCTGTCACTGAAAAGCTCATGAGTTATTGTCCAGCAGTGCTCTGAAAGCAACTTCCAAACTCCACTTACAGCCTCATCTACATTGTGGGAAGAATGCAGATTCTTCACAAAGGGATATCACCTGCTTCAGGTTCAGCACCAAGTCTCATACCTGCCCAGCTCCGCAGCTGCAAGATCCTAACTCTTCCGAGCCCCCTCTCAGCAGTGCTCTTCCTTCTCTGGTGACGTGCATGTATCAAGCAAATTAAACCCGGAGCTGTGAAATGCAGGATAGGCGTAATGAACCCCATCTTGTTCACTTACATACTGACGATAGTCCTCTACACACCTGGAGGGGCCATCCCTTACAGCACAATTTCTTGGGCCCTAGATTGACTGTGACACCTTCATTCTGCTTATCATTACAGCAGTGAGACGGTTGGGCTTCCATGGTCGGGCACAGAGTAGGAGGAAAGACGTATTGTGGCCAGTGTACCCGCGCCTCATGTTTCCAGTTGCCCAACCTTTCTGCCTGAGGTAGACCTGAACCATGTCATATCAATAGCGAGAAGGGGGCAAGTGTGCATGCGGCTGATTGATCGTGCGGTGAATCGATACGTATGTAACCATATAACAATTACAGCACGGAAACAGGCCATCTCAGCCCTTCTAGTCCGTGCCGAACGTTTACTCTCACCTAGTCCCACTGACCTCCATTCCTTTCCTGTCCATGTACCTATCCAATTTTACTTTAAATGACAATATCGAACCTATCTCTACCACTTCTACTGGAAGCTCGTTCCACACAGCTACCACTCTTGAGTAAAGAAATTCCCCCTCATGTTACCCCTAAACATTTGCCCCCTAACCATCAACTCATGTCCTCTTGTTTGAATCTCCCCTACTCTCAATGGAAAAGCCAATCCACATCATCTCTATCTATCCCCCTCATAATTTTAAGTACCTCTATCAAGGCCCCCCTCCACCTTCTATGCTCCAAAGAATAAAGACCTAACTTGTTCAACCTTTCTCTGTAACTTAGGTGCTGAAACCCAGGTAACATTCTAGTAAATCTCCTCTGCACTCTCTCTATTTTGTTGACATCTTTTAATTCGGTGACCAGAACTGTACACAATACTCCAAATTTGGCCTCACCAATGCCTTGTACAATTTTAACATTATATCCCAACTCCTATACTCAATGCTCTGATTTATAAAGGCCAGCATACCAAAAGCTTTCTTCACCACCCTATCTACATGAGATTCCACCTTCAGGGAACTATGCACCATTATTCCTAGATCACTCTGTTCAACTGCATTCCTCAATGCCCTACCATTTACCATGTATGTCCTATTTTGATTATTCCTACGAAAATGTAGCACCTCACACTTATCAGCATTAAAGTCCATCTGCCATCGTTCAGCCCACTCTTCTAACTGGCCTAAATCTCTCTGCAAGCTTTGAAAACCTACTTCATTATCCACAATGTCACCTATCTTAGTATCATCTGCATACTTACTAATCCAATTTACCACCCCATCATCCAGATCATTAAATGTATATGACAAACAACATTGGACCCAGTACAGATCCCTGAAGCACACCACTAGTCACCGGCCTCCAACCTGACAAACAATTATCCACCACTACTCTCTGGCGTCTCCCATCCAGCCACTGTTGAATCCATTTTACTACTTCAATATTAATACCTAGCGATTGAGCCTTCCTAAATAACCTTCTGTGTGGAACCTTGTGAAAGGCCTTACTGAAGTCCATATAGACACCATTCGCTGCTTTATACCCTCGTCAGCTTTCCTAGTAACCTCTTCAAAAAATTCAGTAAGATTTGTCAAACATGACCTTCCATGCACAAATCCATGTTGACTGTTCTTAATCAGACCCTGTCTATCCAGGTAATTATATATACCATCTCTAAGAATATATAGAATCTCTGGCAGCTCATTCCATATACCCACCACCCTTTGTGTAAAATCAAAAGTTGGCCCTCAAGCTCCTATTAAATCTTCCCCCTCTCACCATAAACCTAAATGTCCTTTAACTTTTAATCCCCCAAACCTGGCAAAAAGACTGTACTCAGCCCATCTGTGACCTTCCTTGACAGTTAAAACCTGGTGGTCATTTTGTTCCAGACATTATGAGACTGTAGAACATGGAAGAGTACTATACAGAAACAGATCCTTTGGCCCACAATGCCCTTACCATCTGTGATGCCAACAAAGTAAACCTAACTGTTGCTCATGATTCAGATTCTTCCGTGTTTATGTGCCTGTTGAAAAAGATCTTAAATGGCACTCGTCTGCTTCCACCATCACGCCTGATGACCCACGTTAGTTAAGTATCATGAAACACTCGGAAGTGGCTTTCACGGGCTCCATCAGCAGTTGCAAATATTGGCTGTATTGTGCCATGCATGTGAGAAGCTGACTCTGCTAATTTCATTCCAAGCATTCATATTGTGATGGAGTCTCCCACCTTGGCATCACACCTACTTTGTAAGGTGGTCCTGAATGTCAGCAGCCCAGGAGGGCACAACATTATTTAGAAGAATGCAGAGAGATCTCATTGAAACCTACTGAATGTCGAAAGGACTAGATAGTGTGGATGTGGAGAGGATGTTTCCTATGGTGGAGGTATGCAGAACTAGAAGGCAGATCCTCAAAATTGAGAGGCGACCTTTTAGAACAGAGGTAAAGAGGAATTATTTTAGCCAGAGAGTAGTGAATCTGTGGAATGCTCTGCCACAGACTATGGTGGAGACCAAGTATATTTAAGGTGAAAGTTATAGTTTCCTGATTGATCAGGACATCAAAGGATCTGGAGAGAAGGCAGGTGAATGGGATTGAGTGGGATCTGGGATCAGCCATGATGAAATGGCAGAGCAGACTCAATGGGCTGAATGGCTTAATTCTGCTCCTCTGTCTTATGGTCTTATCTGCCTGCAACCAAGCAGAGGAGAAATGGTGCTGGAATTTCTGCCATAGGCTCTCTGTTCTATCACTTAACCAGTGATTTGAGGCAAGATTTCAATTGTACCAAAGTGGCAGGAGGTGCATATTCTGTGTGAATGCTGTAATGGCATGTCTTCAGGGAGTGTAACTGAGTCTAAGAGCGTGTCCTTCTTCTCTTGCCTATCCCTGGGAGATGTCCAGCAGCAGTTATGGGAGATTAAAGGCCAGGATTGGAATTGCCAGCAGGAGAATATTATTGTGTTTATGGACTGTAGGCTTTCTCAGACTCATGGTTTTTATATTCTGCATTTTTGCCCTTCCTGTTTTGTTGTGCAAGAGGAATCTCTTAGGGCTTGATGTTCTTAATACATTCTGTTAATTTTTTTTGTTGGGGAGAGGAGGAGAGGGGGGTTGAATGAAAAGGTCTTTAGTTCTTGTTCCATTTTGTGCAAGGGATGGGTATGTGGGGGTTGAAGTTCTTGTTCTGTTTTGTGCTGGGGGGTTTGGGAGTTGATGATTGTGATACTGTTCTTTATGCGGGGGGGGGGTGCTGATGTTCATTTCCGAATGAGTTTCATGGTCTTTCTTTGTTTCATGGCTATCTGGAGGAGAAGAATCTCAGAGTTGTATTTGGGTACATACTTTGATAACAAATGAGAATTTGAATCTTTTGAATCTTTAATATATCTTCGAGTCATTTCAAGATATAGAGCGGAAACAGGCCATTCAGTCCACTGGGTCTATGCTAACCTCAATTACACATTTGCGTTAACCTTATATTAAACATGTTCATTAACCTCACCACATTGACATCAACTTCTCACACCCCCACCTCACCTCCCAGACTCAGTTATACTCTAGAGGCAATTTACAGTAGACGATTAACTACTGAGCCACCTATTTTTGTGATGAGGGAGGACATTGGTGCATCCAGATAAACCAAATATCACCTTAGGGAGAGGGAGCAAACTGCGGAGATGGCAGCAGAACTCAGGCTTGAACCAAGGTCTCAGGCACTACGAGGCAGTGGCTGTATGAGCCGCATGGCTGTGCCAGCTTACCATATAACCATACAACAATCACAGCACGGAAACAGGCCATCTCGGCCCTCCTAGTCCGTGCCGAACTCTTAATCTCACCTAGTCCCACCTACCCGCACTCAGCCCATAACCCTCCACTCCTTTCCTGTCCATATACCTATCCAATTTTACCTTAAATGACACAACTGAACTGGCCTCTACTACTTCTACAGGAAGCTCATTCCACACAGCTATCACTCTCTGAGTAAAGAAATACCCCCTCGTGTTTCCCTTAAACTTTTGCCCCCTAACTCTCAAATCATGTCCTCTCGTTTGAATCTCCCCTACTCTCAATGGAATCAGCCTATTCACGTCAACTCTATCTATCCCTCTCAAAATTTTAAATACCTCGATCAAATCCCCCCTCAACCTTCTACGCTCCAATGAATAGAGACCTAACTTGTTCAACCTTTCTCTGTAACTGAAGTGCTGAAACCCAGGTAATATCCTAGTAAATTGTCTCTGTACTCTCTCTAATTTATTGATATCTTTCCTATAATTCGGTGACCAGAACTGTACACAATATTCCAAATTTGGCCTTACCAATGCCTTGTACAATTTTAACATTACATCCCAACTTCTGTACTCAATGCTCTGATTTATAAAGGCCAGCATTCCAAAAGCCTTCTTCACCACCCTATCTACATGAGACTCCACCTTCAGGGAACTATGCACTGTTATTCCTAGATCTCTCTGTTCCACTGCATTCCTCAATGCCCTACCATTTACCCTGTATGTTCTATTTGGATTATTCCTGCCAAAATGTAGAACCTCACACTTCTCAGCATTAAACTCCATCTGCCAACATTCAGCCCATTCTTCTAACCGGCATAAATCTCCCTGCAAGCTTTGAAAACCCACCTCATTATCCACAACACCTCCTACCTTAGTATCATCGGCATACTTACTAATCCAATTTACCACCCCAACATCCAGATCATTTATGTATATTACAAACAACATTGGGCCCAAAACAGATCCCTGAGGCACCCCGCTAGTCACCGGCCTCCATCCCGATAAACAATTATCCACCACTACTCTCTGGCATCTCCCATCTAGCCACTGTTGAATCCATTTTATTACTCCAGCATTAATACCTAACGACTGAACCTTCTTAACTAACCTTCCATGTGGAACTTTGTCAAAGGCCTTGCTGA
Source organism: Hemitrygon akajei (assembly GCF_048418815.1). Classification (NCBI taxonomy): domain Eukaryota; kingdom Metazoa; phylum Chordata; class Chondrichthyes; order Myliobatiformes; family Dasyatidae; genus Hemitrygon; species Hemitrygon akajei. The sequence continues at coordinate 14,953,652 of NC_133140.1, read as the reverse complement.
AGTCCATATAGACTACATCCACTGCCTTACCCTCGTCAACATTCCTCGTAACTTCTTCAAAAAATTCAATAAGGTTTGTCAAACATGACCTTCCATGCACAAATCCATGCTGGCTACTCCTAATCAGATCCTGTCTATCCAGATAATTATAAATACTATCTCTAAGAATACTTTCCATTAATTTACCCACCACTGATGTCAAACTGACAGGTCTATAATTGCCAGGCTTACTTCTAGAACCCTTTTTAAACAATGGAACCACATGAGCAATACGCCAATCCTCCGGCACAATCCCCGTTTCTAATGACATCTGAAAGATCTCCGTCAGAGCTCCTGCTATCTCTACACAAACTTCCCTCAAGGTCCTGGGGAATATCCTGTCAGGACCCGGAGATTTATCCACTTTTAAATTTCTTAAAAGCGCCAGTACTTCCACCTCTTTAATTGTCATAGGTTCCATAACTTCCTTACTTGTTTCCCACACCTTACACAATTCAATATCCTTCTCCTTAGTGAATACCGAAGAGAAGAAATCGTTCAAAATCTCTCCCATCTCCCTCGGCTCCACACATAGCTGACCACCCTGATTCTCTAAGGCATCAATTTTATCCCTCACTATCCTCTTGCTTTTAATATAACTGTAGAAACCTTTCGGATTTACTTCCACCTTATTTGCCAAACCAAACTCGTATCTTCTTTTAGCTTTTCTAATCTCTTTCTTAAGATTACTTTTACATTCTTTATATTCCTCGAACAATTCCTTTACTCCATGCTGCCTATATCTATTGTAGACATCCCTCTTTTTCCGAACCAAGTTTCTAATATCCCTTGAAAACCATTTCACTCCCTTTGACATCCCTTTGACATTTCACTCCCTTTGACATCACCTGTTGCGTGCCATCTGTTCAGATGACTCTTCCATCACCGTGAGGCTCTAAGGCTCCTGTTTTCAGTAAGGCATACAAAGACTGTACTCTTTCTCTGCAAAGGTTGACTTGAGGCCCCCTTTGGCTTTCTGTGTCTCCTTGCACTTTGTTCCCACTTCTCTAAAGATGAGAGATTAACTGTATTTGTCACATACATGGATACATTCAGTGAAGTTCATTATTTGAGTCATATGTAATTAGCAAGACTGTGCTGGGCAGCCTACAAAAGTCACCACACTTCCAGCACCAACATAACATGCCCACAACTCACTAACCTACTAACCCAGACATCTTCGGAAAGTGTGAGGAAACCCACTCAATCACTGGGAGAACATACTAGCTCCTTACAGATCACTGGCACTGTATCTCAGTACACGTGACAATAATAAACCAATTCAAATTCCAAATTCAACATGTCTGACCTGGGGCAAGGTTCCTTCCATAGTTGCAATTAATACCCTTCAAAAGCTGACCAAACTGCCCAGTATTCTGGTAGGGTCCTCTATTTGTTGCTGTTGTCCCCCCAGGTTTAACCTTGTCTGGGTTTTGAACGCTGCTCTCAGTAGCCCAGGGTATCTAAAACAAGGCAAACCCTGCCCATAATACTCAATGGGTGTCTGACACCAACAAGGCCCTGTCCCTGCTTTGCTGGCTGTAGAAGATTTCAGAGTCAAGCTGTAGAATATTTCAGCGATTCTGAATATCTCTTTGATAGGTTATACTTCTACAACAGTGGAGTCTACCTTATCAAGTCTATTCCCGCATTCAGATCCAATCCATCTCCTGCATACTTCCTTCTTCTTCTTAAGCCTATCACCCGTACTGGGGTAAAGGCAGCCAACAGCAGCTTACCCGTTTCCTCTGTCCTGGGCCAAAGGTTGGTTGGCCCTGTGGTTTCCACTTTCAGCACATGACTTCATGCGTCTTACAGTGGTATGCAAAAGTTTGGGCACCCCGGTCAAAATTTCTGTTACTGTGAATAGCTAAGCAAGTAAAAGATGACCTGATTTCCAAAAGGCATAAAGTTAAAGATCACACATTTCTTTAATATTTTAAGCAATATTACTTTTTTATTTCCATCTTTTACAGTTTCAAAATAACGAAAAAGAAAAAGGGCCCAAAGCAAAAATTTGGGCACTCTGCATGGTCAGTACTTAGTAACACCCCCTTTGGCAAGTATCACAGCTTGTAAACACTTGCTTTGCCAGCTAAGAGTCTTGCATTTCTTGTTTGGGGGATTTTTGCCCATTCTTCCTTGCAAAAGGCTTCTCGTTCTGTGAATGCTTGGGCTGTCTTGCATGCACTGCTCTTTTGAGGTCTATCCACAGATTTTCAATGATATTTAGGTTGTGGGACTGGGAGGGCCATGGTAAAACCTTTAGCTTGCGCCTCTTGAGGTAATCCATTGTGGATTTTGAGATGTGTTTAGGATCATTATCCTGTTGTAGAAGCCATCCTTTTTTCATCTTCAACTTTTTTACAGACGGTGTGATGTTTGGTTCCAGAATTTGCTGGTATTTAATTGAATTCATTCTTCCCTCTACTAGTGAAATGTTCCCCGTGCCACTGGCTGCAACACAAGCCCAAAGCATGATCGATGCACCCCCTTGCTTAACAGTTGGAGAGGTGTTCTTTTCATGAAATTCTGCACCCTTTTTCTCCAAACATACCTTTGCTCATTGCAGCCAAAAAGTTCTATTTTAACTTCATCAGTCCACAGGACTTGTTTCCAAAATGCATCAGGCATGTTTAGATGTTCCTTTGCAAACTTCTGATGCTGAATTTTGTGGTGAGGATGCAGGAAAGGTTTTCTTCTGATGACTCTTCCATGAAAGTCATATCTGTGCAGGTGTCACTGCACAGTAGAACAGTGCACCACCACTCCAGAGTCTGCTAAATCTTCATGAAGGTCTTTTGCAGTCAAATGGGGTTTTTTATTAGCCTTTCTAACAATCCTACAAGCAGTTCTCTCAGAAATTTTCTTGGTCTTGCAGACCTCAACTTGACCTCCACCGTTCCTGTTAACTGCCATTTCTTAATTACATTACGAACTGAGGAAACGGCTACCTGAAAACACTTTGCTATCTTCTTATAGCCTTCTTCTGCTTTGTGGGCATCATTTATTTTAATTTTCAGAGTGCTAGGCAGCTGCTTAGAGGAGCCCATGGCTGCTGATTGTTGGGGCAAGGTTTGAGGAGTCAGGGTATTTATAAAGCTTTGAAATTTGCATCACCTGGCCATTCCTAACGATGGCTGTGGACAAGCCATAGCCCTAACAAGCTAATTAAGGTCTGAGACCTTGGTAAAACTTATCTGAGAGCTCAAATCTCTTGGGGTGCCCAAACTTTTGCATGGTGCTCCTTTCCTTTTTTTCACTCAAATTGTACAAAACAAAAATAATACACTAATCTTGTTTAAAATGTTGGAAAGTATGTTTCCTCTTTAACTTTATGACTTTTGGAGATCAGTGCATCTTCTACTCACTAAGCTATTCACAGTAACAGAAATCTTGACCAGGGGTGCCCAAACGTTGGATGCCACTGTATAGGTGAAGATGCTCTATCTCCCAGGGATGAGATCTTTGAAACATCTGTTGGAGTTTCTATAGCCCTGAGTTTTAAATGAGATGCAGGTTGTTAGCAATGTGCCTCCTCCGTGTGCAGGTGGGCTTGGAACCATCCATGATAGAATTCATTTACCTTCTTGGAATCAACTATCTCTTGTGATAGTTAAAGCACTATGGGTAGTAGAAGAAGGCAGAATCCTGAGAGGTGATAGGCAGCTAGAAGAGGAGGCAGAGTGAAAGTGGGATGGGGGAAGGGGGAGGGAGGGAATTACCGGAAGTTGGAGAATTCGATGTTCATACTAAGGGGCTGGAAACTACCCAGACGGTAGATGAGGTGTTGCTCCTCCAACCTGAGTTTGGCCTCATCATGGCAGTAGAGGAGGCCATGTATGGACATATCCCAATGGGAATGTGAAGCAGAGTTGAAGTGGGTGGAAACCGGGAGATCCTGTCTTTTGTGGCAGACGGAGCGGAGGTGCTCGACGAAGCGATCCCCCCATCTGCGTCAGGTCTCACCGATGCAGAAGCCACACTGGGAGCACCGGTTTCAATAGATGACCCCAACAGACTCATAAGTGAAGTGTTGCCTCACCTGGAAGGACTGTTTGGGGCCCTGCATGGTGGTAAGAGGGGAGGTGTAGGGACAGGTGTAGCACTTACGCTTGCAGGGATAAGTACCAGGTGGGAGATCTGTGGGGAGGGACGTGTGGACCAGGCAGTCGCGGAGAGAATGATCCCTGCAAAACGCAGAGAGGGATGGAGAGGGAAAGCTAGTTGCCTATCACCTCTCTCATGATTCTGCCTTCTTCTACTACCCATAGTGCTTTCCCCTTACATTCCTTCTTCACCTCTCCTGCGTATCCCCTCCCCCACCCCTTGATCTTTCCTCTGATTGGTTTTTCACCTGACACCTTCCACCCTCCCCCCACCTTCTTTATAGGGCCCCTGCCCCCTCCTCCTTCAGTCCTGACGAAGGGTCTCGTCCCGAAACGTTGACTGCTCGTTTCCACGGATGCTGCCCGACCTGCTGAGTTCATCCAGCTTGTTTGTACGTGTTGATTTGTCCACAGCATCTGCAGTGTACTTCGTGTTTCCTTTGAGAAACAGACTGGAAAGCTTGGGTTAATTTCAATGAATAGTTAGGCAAACTGTCTGCCATGCTGAGGTGTTGTAACAGCCAGACTCCATTCAGAAATGACATGAGAGTCAGGGTGTAGCATCCTGGCTCCTTGGTTTTATTGCAGAATCAATGGCATGACAGAGTGAAACTGAAAAATCACCACACTGTCCTGTTCACACTAGTAAATATAAAGTTAGTCAAGTTTTCTGCAGGTAAATATTTATAAGATTCTGACAAGTGAACATTCCAGATAAATAGTATTGGTAAACTATTAGCTTTTAGGTTACTGCCTAATAAACTCAAAAATCGTCCTATTTCAGCAAAATCTTACTGATACCTTTAGATTAACTTCCAAACAATATAACATCAACTTACAAGCAATGCCTCTGCTTGGGGAAACAATAGATTGGCTTTAGACAGCAGCCTCTTTCATTTCCTAACCTTAATTTCTAGATTGCCAGCAAATGTGCTTTTAAACTTACTACTACTGGGCTGCACAGGAAGTGACTTAATACAGATCTGAAACTGCTCATTTAATAAAAGCTGAATGTGTAATTGCCTGAAAGGCAGAACAATCTGCTCTGAGATTGAGGGCTCCTGGCAATGACTTCGTTTAGTTTTCTTACGCAGGGTTGCTTTGATAAAATATAACACCAAGGAGAAGCCATAGGCCATGATACACCTCCCTCATGATACTTTTAGTTTGATGGCGCAGATCATTTGTTTAAATTGTTCTGATGACTCTAGGTGATGTGGACAATGAAAAGACCATCAGTCGAATGGTCATTAGTTGAAACAATTCCTGACAAATGCTCCCAGTGAAATGTGTTCCTTGGTTGGAGTTGACGTGACAATGCAATCTCCATCTAAGAATATAGTCGTTGACAGAGTTTTTGCTGTGTCTGTGGCAGTGCCTGGAATAGCTTCCACCTATCTTGAAAACTTGTCCACTATTACCAATGCACCTGAGTATCCTTGAAACTTTGGCAAAGAAATGTAGTTCACTTGTAAGTGTAAAAATGGACCAGGTGAGGCAGGAGCATTTAATTGTGGTAGTTTTTTTCTGCTGTTCCAGCAGTCTTTTTTCTAGCATGTCACACATCTTTCAAATCCTTATTGAGCTTGTGCCCTGAACTTTTGATTCTACCACCAATGGGAGAATCTGTCAATCGGTGTATCCTTTTTGCTATGGCAAATAAGGAAGCAACGTAGTTGCTAGTGCCATATTTCCACATTCCATCACTATTTAACCTCGCAGCATTTTCCATCCATGACCGCTTTTCCTGCGGATAGCATTGAGTTTACGTCTCTCGAGTTTCTTGTACGTCCGCCTGTGATATAGTTCAGCTTAGTTTCTGTAATTCCAGTTGTCAGGTTCAAAGTTCAATGTGGATTTTTTTTATCTGTGTTCATATACATCACCACGTAAAGCCTTGAGGTTCTTTTTCCTGTGGCAAACTCAGCAAATCTGTAGAATAGTAACTGCAAGTGGATCATTGAAAGATCAAGTAAACCATGGAAGACAACAAACTGTGCAAATGCAAATATAAGTTAATAGCAAAAATAATGAGAACATGAAATAACAAGATTCTTAAATCATTTTAAAATGGGATCATTGGTTGTGGGAACATCTCAATAGATGAGCATAGTTCTCCTCTTTTGTTCAAGAGCCTGATGGTTGAGGGGTTGTAACTGTTCTTGAACCTGGTGGTGTGAGTCCTGAGGCTCTTGTGCCTTCTATCTGATGGCAGCAGTGAGAACAGAGTGGTGGTGGGAATCATTGATTATGGATGCTGCTTTCCCAAGACAGCATTTCATGTTGGTATGCTCAATGGTTGGGAGGATTTTACCCATGTGTACTGAACCGAATCTGCTACTTTTTGTAGGACTTTCCATTCAAAGGTATTGGTGTTCCATACAATACACTATCCAATACACAACTAAAAAAGTTTGTTGAAGTATTTGATGTCATGCCGAATCTCCTGATTATGTTCTTGGTTCTTTTACTCCTTCCCATGCTGCTTTTTTTACAATTTCATCTGTGAATGCATTTCCGTGGCTTTCCATTGTAGTTGTTTTGGAGTGACTTTTACATATTACTACAGCAACTTCCAAGAGTAGTTGTATGACAGCCTGAAACAGCGACTGTGCTTTTTTCCATAGATAAAAACTTCCTCCAGCATTCTGTGTGTGTTGCATAAGTTCTTGTACTAATTGTCCATTCTTGATTGAAATTCTCTATAAGTTTCCAAAGTCATGAACAACTCCAAACACAAATTGAGAATCAGTGCAGGTATTAGCTGATCTTTCCTACACCAACACAGGCTTCAGTCAAAGCCTTCAGTTCTGTCTGTTGTGCAAAGGTACCAGGAATCATGCTTCCTGATGCCAGCACTTCAGTTTCAAAAACAACTGCCCACCTAGCCATTCAAATTCCTCTTTCAATCATTAAGGGGTGATCAGTGTACAGAATTAGATATTTGTAATAAATTACCTCTTCATAGTAGTAATTATTATTATCAAAAATGACCGAAAATACATAATAAAAGACCAAAAAAATTCAAGACAATAAGTGCAGAAAATGCCAAGAGAAACTAGAAACAATCCAACACATTACAGGATCCTGTAGCAGTTTAACACAATCTGATTACCTGCACAAACACAATCAAGTGGCAAATGTTATTCGTTAAAATCATGTTTTGAAATACAAATGCGTACTTACTATAAATACAAGCCTGATCCAGTTTTAGAGTCAGAATACTGCAAATTATGTAATTACCAATCAGTTATGACAGATAGGCCAATCCATAATAACCATCTGGATATAATAACACAAGATAAACAAGCAAGGACAACTTAATTAATATAGCCATTCCAAGAACACATGACTTACAGAAATCAGTTAGTGAAAAACACCAGAAATATGCTGAAGGAAAAGAGGAAATTGAACAAGGAACAAGGAATTGTTATGAAACGTGAACAAGGATATATACATTATCCTGACGGTAATATCTACAACAGATCATCCCAAGGGCACTACATAATAGCATTAAACAATTAGGGCTACACAGTAATATCGATGTATGGCATCCGTTAGTCTCGTGAGACCATTGATCTGTGCCTGGAAAGTCTTCTTCAGGGTGCAGGCCTGGGCAAGGTTGTATGGAAGACCGGCTGTTGCCCATGCAGCAAGTCTCCCCTCTCCACGCCACCGATGTTGTCTAAGGGAAGGGCAAGGGCCGAAACAGCATGGCACCAGTGTCGTCGCAGGAGTTGCCAGAGTGAGGTTGAAGGCAACGTCGGACTGTCTTAGGGACTCCAGCTGAGGATTTGTCCTCAGGGTTTACTCCCGAAGCCTTTCCCATGAGTGGGTATGGCCGCAAGGTAGCGGAGGTTTGAAATCAGAGTTTTCCCTCTCTTAGATGGACTGCCTTCCCAGGCTGACGAGCTCTATCTATCAATGTAAATCTCCAGAAAGCCACAATACTAAATGCCACTAGATTAGTCCAAAAGTGCCTAGCATTTGACAAATGAGAGTGCTTGGCTATGCCCATACCTCAGGTTTTACCAGCTTGGGCTGAGAAAATAATACATATTAATAATTGGGTGGTGTTTTGGTTAGCAACTGTTCTCCATGCTAGGGGCAGCTGAAACCAACACCTGGCTGTAGGCATAAAACGCTATAGCCTTTCACTTTAGAAATGGCGAGATGTCCGTGGAATAGAGTTATACAGCCATTGCCTATGGATCGTCAGGGCATGCTTGGAGATTGCACTGGGCCTGACAATATGCGAACCACTAATGGTGCACTGCTGAATAGGTGGGCAAGCATCGGGAAACCCAAAAACAAATAAAGCCAGCATTCAAGGTAACCCACCACACCACAGACTGCAACAGCTGCAGGTATTTTGCAGGGTAGCAGTCCACTTACAACTGAGAACTCTCAGGCAGTTAAGAGAAGAAAGATATGCATGAGATGGTCTTTGGAAGTGAACGGTTTCATAATGTGAGTATATTATCGAGTAACAGAACTCTAAATTACTGAACCGGGCAAAAATACAGTATCAAATCAGAAACAACCAAACAAATTATACCTTGACACACCTATATATGGATGATTTGAAATTATATGCTCCTTCATCAATAAAATTAAAGGAATTGATTCAAATAGCGGAACAATTTTCTAAAGGTAGAAACATGAATTTTGGACAGGATAAACGCTGAACATTTAACATAAAGAAAGGTGCAATAGAGCTAATAGAATACAAAACAGCAGCAGATACAGCTGATGGAGAAATATGAAACATATGTATCTGGGATATCAACAAGGAAAGAAAATAGATCAGAGTGTGATAAAGGGAAATCTTTCAATGGAATTTATTTCAAAGCTTATGAAAATCTGCCAAACGGAACTCAATAGTGAAAATATAACAAGGGCAATAAACACTTTTGCTATACCCGTATTAACATTTTCTTTTGGCATAATATCTTGGATCGAAACCAATTTGAAAAATTTACTAAAAAAATGAGAACTGAAATGACAGATTTTAGAAAACACTGCGTACACTCAATATGCTTATATTAACCCTACCTAGGACAGAAGGAGGAAGAGGAATAACAGACATAAACCATTTACATAAGTTAGATAAAACTTCTAAGGATATATTTTCATCAATGAAAGCAAGATTCAGCACACACTCGAGCATATGTAATTCTGTTAAGAAGTACACTCCACTAAACTTAAATGAAAACACAAGCCAGAAAAAGGAAGAAATTATTACTACAGAGTGATGCACCATCAATAACTCTGAGACGTGGGTTAAGGTAGGCTTTTATTGGCTGGAAGAAAGCACAAACAGCAAGTGACCATCACACAACATCCTGGAGACTGAGGAAGGGTTTGTGGCTCCAATCGCCTTTATACCGGGGTCTGTGGGAGGAGCCACAGGAGCAGTCAGTGGGGGGGTGGGGGGGGCGTGTCCAGACAGGTATATGTAGTTCCCCAACACAGAGGAAAAACTTAACCGATGTAAAAGCATGACCCTCCATGGAAGATATCCCCCTGATCCGAGCTGCTGAACGCCTGGCTCAGGTTTGGGGTCCTCTTCCCAGAATCAGGAAGGTTCCTTGTGGCAATCTAGGACCAGGTGGTTATCACAAAAAAAGTCAAAAATACTTAATAAAAGACCAACAAATTCAAGATGATACATGCGGAAAATGCCAAGAGAAACCAGAAACAATCCTTTCTCAAGTCCTGCAATGATCAGAAGAGCGCCCATCTACAGATTACGGGACCTGCTGTGTCCAACACTGGCAAGCCTGGACATCTCCAGACTGCGATCCCTGTGCCGACCTCAATGGCTTTAACGATCGCGAGCAGATTCAAAACCCAGACTCCAGCACTATCAGTGCAGGTTCCAACTACCTCGGAAAACTTCAAAGTGCCGATTGCACAACCCCCAATTCTGACTCCAGCCCTGACCTCAGGCTGGGTCTTCACGCACTGACACTGGAACCCCTGTCACCTCTTCCCCCACCACCACTCTGCAATCCTGTCTCTGACAGGTCCCACCGGCAACTCCAACAAAGACTTTATCTTCCTTTCACCCCACCATCCCTGAACACCCCAACCCTCTCTTCTCCTCAGACACTACCAATCCCCTCCCCTCACCCTTCAGATCACAGCTCTGATCCATGCCGGGTCTTCACCATTCCCTCTGACCTTCCCCTCTCTGAGGCAGAACATTCTGTCTTCAGTAAGGGCCTCACCATTGTCCACCTTTGCTCACACCTCAGCGAGTTCTGCACCCACTGTGATGCTCAGCTCTTCTTCCGCCGCCTCAGTTTCTGAGCCTATTTCTTCGGAGAAGACTCTCCACCCTGTACTGATGACCCCTTCTCCCATCTTCAACCCTTCCCCTCTTCCTGGACACCCTGCCCTGGTCTTCTGCTTGTTCTGGACTTGTTCATTGCCAACTGCCAACGGGACATCAACCGTCTTGATTTCAACATTTTTCCCTTCAATTCCAATCTCCCTCCTTCCGAACACTTGGCTCTCTACTCCCTCCACACTAATCCTAACCTTGCCATCAAACCCGCAGTCAAGGTGGGTGCTGTAGTAGTTTTGCGTACTGACGTCTACCTTGCCAAGGCCCAGCGCCAAATCTCAGACACCTCCTCTTACTTACCCCTCGAACAGGACACCACTAAGGAGCACCAGGCCATTGTCTTCCACACCAATACCAACTTTATTAGCTCTGAGAATCTCCCATCCACAGCCACCAACTCTCACAGCTGCCTGAACTATAATGTCTGTAGTGAGATGCTGAAGATGTTCTATAGGTCAGTTGTGGAGAGCGCCCTCTTCTTTGTAGTGGCGTGTTGGGGAGGAAGCATTAAGAAGAGGGACGCCTCACGTCTTAATAAGCTGGTAAGGAAGGCGGGCTCTGTCGTGGGCAAAGTACTGGAGAGTTTAACATCGGTAGCTGAGCGAAGGGCGCTGAGTAGGCTACGGTCAATTATGGAAAACTCTGAACATCCTCTACATAGCACCATCCAGAGACAGAGAAGCAGTTTCAGCGACAGGTTACTATCGATGCAATGCTCCTCAGACAGGATGAAGAGGTCAATACTCCCCAATGCCATTAGGCTTTACAATTCAACCGCCAGGACTTAAGAACTTTTTAAAAGCTATTATTAATGCTTTTTGAGATAGTGATTTAGATGCATATCATATTTTTTACTGAGTTAAGTATTGTATGTAATTAGTTTTGCTACAACAAGTGTATGGGACATTGGAAAAAAGTTGAATTTCCCCATGGGGATGAATAAAGTATCTATCTATCTATCTATCTATCTTCCCACCTGTTACTTTAAAAATCTGTTTTCTCAATTCCTTCATCTCCGCTGCATCTGCTCTCAGAATAAGGCTTTTCATTTCACCGTGAAGGACGTGTCCTTCTTCAAAGAAGGAGATTTCCCTTCCTCCACCATCAACACTGCCCTCAACTGCATCTCTTCCACTTCACGCACGTCTGATTTCAACCCATCCTCCCCCCACCCTGCCAGGGATAGGGTTCCTCTTGTCCTCACCTACCACCCCACAAGCCTCCACATGCAGCACATAATTCTACACAACTTCTGCCATCTCCAGTTGGATCCCACCACCAAGCACATTTCCCACCCCACCCACCTCCCCACTTTCTGCTTTCCACAAGGATCACTACCCACGCAGCTCCCATGTCCATTCTTCCCTCCCTACTGATCTCCTTCCTGGCACTTACCCTTGCAAGCAGGACAATTGCCATACTTGCCCTCACACCTACTCCCTCATTACTATTCAGGGTCACAAACTGTCCTTCCAGGTGAGGCGACACTTCACCTGTGAGACTGTTGGAGTCATATACTGTGGTGAACTACATATACCTGTCTGGACACGCCCCTCTGCTGACTGCTCCTGTGGCTCCTCCCACAGACCCCTGTATAAAGGCGGTTGGAGGCACTGCTCCCCCCCTCAGTCTCCAGGATGTTGTGTGGTGGTCCTTGCTGCTAATCATGGTCTCTTGCAGCTAATAAAAGCCTATCGTTTGCCTCCCATCTCCGAGAGTTATTGATGGTGCATCATATACTGTGTCTGGTGTGGCCTCCTGTAGATTAGTGAGACCCAGCCTAGATTGGGAGACCGCTTCGCTGAGCACCTACACTCTGTCCATCAGAAAAAGTAGGATCTCCCAGTGGTCACTCATTTTGATTCCACGTCCCATTCCCATTCCAATATGTCTATTCATGGCCTCCTCTACTGTTGCAATGAGGCCACACTCAGGTTGGAGGAACAACACCTTATATTCCATCTGTGGGAGCCTCCAACCTGATGGCATAAACATCGATTTCTCTAATTTCAGGTAATGGACCTTCACCCATTCTTCACCATTCCTCATCTCCTTTTCCTTCTCTCAGCTTATCTCCTCACCCACCCTGTGGTGCTCCTCCCTCCTTTTTTTTCTTCCGGGGCTTTCTGTCCTCCCTATCAAATCCCACCCCCACCACTTCTCCAGCCCTGTATCTCTTTCACTAATCAACTTCCCAGCTCTTTACTTCACCTTTCCCACTCCTGGTTGCACCTGTTACTTTGTGTATCTCCCTCCCCTCACCCCTCTCTCTTACTGTGACGTCTCAACATTTTTTCTCCAGTCCTGGTGAAGGATCTCGGCCTGAAACGTCGACTGTACTCTTTTACATTAATGCTGCCTGGCCTGCTGAGTTCCTACAGCATTCTGTGTGTGATGTTGGGATTTCCAGCATCTATGGATTTTCTCTTTGTGATTATATTACAGAATCCTGTGGCAGGTTTACCCAATTTGATTATTTACACCAGCACAATCAAGTGGCAAACATCCTGCACCAAAATTTTGCTTTAACATCCAAACTCATAACTGCCACCACATTGTGCTATAAATACAACCCTGATCCAGTTTTAAAGTCAGAATCCTACAAATTATATTACACTGATCCATTATTACAGGTAGGGAAATCTGTAATGACCGCCTGGATATAATCTTACAGGATAGACCGGAACAGCTTACTTAATAGATATTGCCATTCCAAACACAAATCACATGTAGAAATCAGTCAGTGAAAACTACCAGAAATATGCTGAGTTAAAAGGGGAGCATCAACAGGGTATCATCCCAAAGTCACTACTCAATAGCACAGAACTATTTGGCTTACAAAGCACTATCTATGTAAATCTCCAGAAAGGCACAATACGAAACATCACTAGAATAGTCTAAAAGTTCCATGCAATTGAGAAATGAGTATGCCGGTACCTCAGGTTTTACCAGCTTGAGGCTGAGGAAAAAAATACAACATCAATAATAACTTTACTTATGAGCACCTCCTATACAGATGATGCAACTGGATAATTCCACAACCTACAGACTCACTTTCAAGGACTCTACACTCATGTTCTCAGTATATCTTTTTTTTCATTTGCACCATTGCTTTCTTTCAGTGCTTGCTTGTCAGTCTTTGTTTATGTGTAGGTTTTAGCAAGTTCTATTGAATTTCTTCATTTTCATGTAAATGCCTGCAAGAAAACCAAGATCCACGTATTATATGGTGACGTACATGTACTTTGATAATAAATTTACTTTGACTTTGAAATAAAGAGGAGTTGAATGTTGTGTGATAGAATAAGCTGTACAGGTGCAGGGAATTTCCTGATAAGAACTAGAACTGGGGTCTTGCTGGCTTCTTTCTGTCCATAATGTGTTGGAAGTCTGGAATCCAGGGATTCATATGGTTTATTTATTAGTTAATACAGATCTGGAACTGGTTGCACACCAAGATAATCAAGTTCCACAGGTGGCTGAATTATAAGTAACTGAGAAAAGCACTGGTGGTTGCAGGCAAATGTACAGACCAAATGCGTGCTGGATGATGTCTGGCTGGGACTAGACTTGGAAACATGGAGACAGACAATCACTCCTCAAGTTTGGTTAATTGCTGATCAGAATGAACTTTAGTGTGGACCTCTTTCTCATGATGGCTTGGGCAGGCTGGGTTGACTGCTTCAAGAAGGCACAGACCTTCTCCACTGTTGAGCTGTGCTGATTAACCAGCCAATTATCCAATTCCTGGTTTGAGGGCAAGCACCAGCACTAATGCAGTATGCCACAAATAGCAGTGGAACACGATCATCTGTGTCATCTTGTAAGTGGAATACTAATTCAGGCACTTTTGATGTTTGGTTTTGTTATACTGAGAAACTGGAACCCCCTCTACACACACACACTCTCTCTCTCTCTCTCTCTCCCCCCCCCCCCCCACAAGGTTATCTTGAGTGAAAAGTACAGGGAAGCAATGTAACAAATGGAAATTTCTGCTCTGGCAAGGCAGAACAATATATCATTTTACTAACAATCTGGACTAGTGTCAGACTAGAGCCATCTCTGTCCAACCAAGCATGATATCCTTGGCTTAAAGCTGGTGCAGCTATGTTTTCCTTCTGCAAAAACTGCCAGCAGAGACAGGCATTGTACTCAATATCTGATTCAAGTATTCCCACACACCATCAGTGCAATAAATAGAATTTATATTGGATAAATAAAATATGATTGAGGGAGTACCAGATTCCAGGAGACACTTGTTTGGTGATAGATTTAATTTGCTGTTCATTTTCACATTTCACGTAACTGTGGACCTATAGGAAGTACTTCCAACGCTTTCAAAAACTAGTGCTTAAACAGCAGAATGCTGCTCCAATTGAGAATAATGGAAACTAATGTCAATCAAACAGTTGACATTTTGAGCGGGGACCCTTTATCAGGACTTCTGCTGAAGGGTCTCAGCCTGAAACATCGACTGTTTACCCTTTTCCATAGATGCTGCCCTGCCTGTTGAGTTCCTCCAGTATTTTTTTTCTGTTTTCCTTAGGTTGTGGCGTCAGTTCAGTGATACGTGTATGATGTTATCCACACTGGTTTAGGAGCCTGATGGTTGAAGAGAACTGGTGGTGTGGGACCTAAGGCTCCTGTACCTCCTGCCCAATGGTAGTAGCGAGAAGAGAGCGTGGCCTGGACGGTGGGGGTCATTGATGATGGACACTGCTTTCTTGTGGTAGCGTTCATTGTAAATGTGCTCATTGATGCAGAGAGCATTGCCTATGGTGGGCTGGGCTGTATCTTACCACTTTTTGTACACATTTCCATTGCTGGGCATTGGTATTTCCATCCTGTGGAATATGGTGTGAATTTTCAGGCTTTTCTGGTATGTTCTGCTTGATGGAAGGGGGAAGAAAGAGAAAGTAAAAAAAGTGACCTTAGTCACGTCTAAAATGGATGATCTTATAGAACAGAAGGTGGAGCAAGCTCCTGTCTATGCCTGATATTCTGCTTAATTCCTTTGTAGATAAATACTGTGAATTTTAAGGCATCAGCTTTCACACACCAGTGTTTAATTGTGGGAACATTGCAGTAAATAGGCTGGGTAATTGATTTATTAAGAAGAGATCAAATCAGAGTGACTGTAGCAATATTACAACTCAACGGTAAAGGGAAACCGTATTTTTATTGAATTTCCCATTACATGGTTAGACCTTTAATGAATCTTGTAGCAGCTGGGTCATAATTTTCTGCTAATTAAATTTAATCTATTGCTGATAAGGCAGATTAACTGTTTCAATACGGGCATGACATATTAGACTTACTATTGAAACTGCCTCTTCAACAGACTTAGCAATAAGTAACTTAATGGGAAATAATGTGCGAGACAGTGAGCAGTCTAGTTTCTGAAGTCTGGGAAATGAGGCTAGAGAGGGAAAATGTTTTCACCTTTGATACCATCAGCTGTACAATCTGTTTGAATTTAGTTAAGCACAGCACATAGGACAGTTCAGCTAAGGAAAAGGACATTCAGTCCATCGAGTGTCTGCTGACCCCAAAGACAATTTAAAATGAACATCAGCCTGCACATGGTCTATATCCCTCCATTCTTTGGCTATTTGTGTGTCTGTCTAAATGTTTCTTCACGTCTCTGGGGCTGCGAGCTGTGTAATGTGGCACAGTCTAACTCTCAGTCAGATGGTAACCAAGATCAAAGTGTAACTATTCATTGGTTTGGGATGGGGGTATATAACACACAGGACATAGGAACAGAAGTAGACCACTCACCGATCAAGCCTGCTCTGCCTTTCAAGATGATCGTGGCTGACCTCAGATCCCCATAACCCTAAATTCTCCAATTTTTTTCTCTTCAAGTGCTTCCAGGAATGGTGCAAATTGGTGGTAGGTGGGTGGTATAAACTAGGTGGTCTGAAGGACCTATTTCCATGCCATATGACTCCTTTGGTAGGAACGTTGATGAACCAAATGTGTTTTCACAACAATCCAGCTGTTTGATGATCATCATTAGTAATGACTCATTTGTTTCAAACTCTGCAATGCTACACAAATTCACATTGCAGAAGTCTGGATACGTACACGTTATATATCTGCATACAAATTGAGATACATTCAGTATGGAGTTGGAGTTTAGAGCTAAGCTGGAGAAGTGCTGTTTATTTAATGTTTCAGTAATATTTGAGTAATATTGCAAATATATTGTTTGATTAAGCATTTTTTGTTTAATTAATTCATTGCAGGTTATTTGTAAAAGTACGTGAATGGCACACACCACCATATCAAATGTGCGTGCCTTACAAAAGTAAAAAAGCAAAGCAGACCCTGATCTCCTGGCTCCACAGTTTCTTTCAGTTTTATGTTTTGGAGTTACAAAACATACTGTAACACTGACCTTGACATCTTTTTGGTTAGGGAGGGTGAAAGAATCAGGTCCAGGGAGAGCTTTAAGCTTGCTTTGTACAACATATATTCACGGAGCAAGGCAGTCTTTCAATGCAGGGCTATAACTTTGATGGTGTGTACAATGGCAGAAAAGAAGAAGATACAGCTGAGGATAACTAGCCTATTGTGTCATAAGAGATAATTATAGTAAGTGCTCTTGCTTTAACACATTGTCTGATGCCCGTTAAGCCTCCAATAAGTTAAACTTCAGCTAAGCTAATGCATTGAATTACATTGAGTTGCTGCACTCAGTGTAACCTTGTTTACATTTAACAAGCAGAACCTTGTTCTGGCTTGCCAGCCGGCATTTCACTCACGAGTATTTCTTTGCTAATAAAGGGCTACTCTTTTATCATTGTTTTTCTCTTATGGTTGAACAAATTAGGCTGTTGTTTGATTAACAGGGCCAGTTCTGCTCATCTTACCTTTGACTTTCTTGCTGTACAAGTATCTTAGGTAGCAAATAAAAAAACACAAAATGCTGGCAGAACTCAGCAGGACAGACAGCATCTATGGGAGGAGGTAGTGATGACGTTTCGGGCCAAAACCCTTCATCAGGAGCGAAGTAACATGGGATGGTCGAGGGGGGATAAGAAGTGAGGGGAGGGATGAAGTAGAGAGCTGGGAAGTGATAGGCTGGAGGGAAATGGGCTGGGGGAAGGTGGAGAATTATGGGAAATAAAAGAGAAAGAAAGGTAGGGCTGGGGGAGGAGATTATAGTGAGGGGGGAAAAAGAGAGAAAGAGAACCAGACTAAAATAATAGATAGGAATGGGGTAAGGGGGAGCAGGGGTATCAACGGAGGTCAGTGAGTTGGATGTTCATGCCGGCAGGAAGGAGGCTACCTAGGCGGGAGATAAGGTATTGCTCCATCGACCTGCGTGTGGCCTCATCTTGACGGTAGAGGAGGCCACGGACAGACATGTCGGAGTGGGAGTGGTCTGTGGAATTGAAGTGTGTGGCCACAGGGAGATCCCGCCACTGCTGGAGGACATCTATTATTTTAGTCTGGTTCTCTTTCTCTCTCTTTTCTCCCCCTCACTATAATCTCCCCCCAGCCCTACCTTTCTTTCTCTTTTATTTCCCATAATTCTCCACCTTCCCCCTAGCCCATTTCCCTCGCCCCACTTCTTATCCCCCCCCCCCCCCGACTATCCCATCTTACTTCACTCCTGATGAAGGGTTTTGACTCGAAACGTCATCACTACCTCCTCCCATAGATGCTGTCTGGCCTGCTGAGTTCTGCCAGCATTTTGTGTTTTTTTATTTATTTCCAGCATCTGCAGATTCACTCGTGTTATCTTAGGTAGCAGTTTCCTTGAAACCTTTCACTGCCTCAAAGATGTAAAGTGATTTGATCTGTCATCATTGTTTTAATGTTCCAATCTGGGTGTAGCTTGATCCTACACACAGCAGGACAGGAATCCACTTTGATGAAAGTGCTTGAGGTGATGTTGCCCAGGATGTAGGGAGAATTTCTCTCCTCTTTATTGAGGAGTGCTGGAGGTCTGTAACTCAGCCCAGAGGGCCTTGGCTTCCTGGGGCAAATCGCTGGTCTTATTCACCAGTTGTAACTGCCACTCCTGGTGATTGCAAGCTGTTCTACGCAAACAGGCATCACGTCTCCTTCTGCGCATTGCAGAGCTAAAGTGCCAGCCTTCCGTCTCACTGCATGCAAAGTGTCTCTCCACAGCATGCAGTTTTCCAATGTCAATTTCCTACCGTCTGGGAATGCTTCTTTGACTGCTCATCCCTTCATTAGATATGGTTCCCCAGTGTTAATGTCCCACAAATGGGAATTCCTGCATTAAGATATTCATTTAGACAATAGACAATAGGTGCAGAAGTAGACCATTCGGCCCTTCGAGCCTGCACCGCCATTTTGAGATCATGGCTGATCAATTCCTATCAATACCCGGTTCCTGCCTTGTCCCCATATCCCTTGATTCCCCTATCCATAAGATACCTATCTAGCTCATTTCCCTCCCCATTGGATGCAGTTCTACAGTGTTAACTTCCCAGTATCATCCCATTCCACTGCCCCACACATCCGTGAGCTCCAAACTGATGGGGGAGGCACTCCTGAACAAATTCCTTTGGTTAATTAGGTTACAGTGCGGAAGTCATTTTTAAGACGCTTCTCACAGCCGAAAACAGGCTGACACAAATGATGATCAAAAATCTTGCAAACGCTGCGAACGAGTTCTGCTGGAAGCCCTCAGGAGGCTAAGCAGAATCCGCAGGGATGAGAAACTCATTCAATGTTACAGGTCAAGGACCATTTACTAATGCAGGATTTAGAAACCACCATGTTCAAGGGAGGAAACTGCAGTAAATATTGTTTGGATCAGCTCCCTGTTTGCATTTTCAAAGAAAGGAAACTGTAGACATCCAATGTAGAAGAACATTCTACTTCAAGTGACCCCTACCCTTGCAGGCTTACGCTCTCTGTCAGGGTTATCAAACCCATGAGTATGACCTCAGGTGAATGCTGTGGTTTGGCTGGGTTCAAGCTCACGTGGCCACTCTTCACCCCGTGTTAATTCAGAATGGGATGTTTGGTGGAGAGGACATGTGGAGACTGTGATGTGATTAAGGTAGGAAAATTCTTCAGGGTTACCTCCTGGCTAGAATGACCAAAATACTTTTTATTTTCATTTATCCAGCACTGACTTAATGCTCGGCTTGAAAATGGGAAAAGTGATTGAATTAGATGTTTAAAGCAAGCATCTACTGCCATTTCCAGTAGCTCCGCAATTCATCACAGGTGTGACTATTGCTGCTGGACATTTGATGACCAGCAAGCTAAGGCAGGGTGTCTCCATCTGTAAGGGTCAGAGCCAGCCATTTTTGGCTGGAAAGCTGCACTGATCCTGGCTGATTATCTGCTACTAGTTTCCCAATCGGAGGAGTGTGTCCAGCCAGAAGCAGCACTTAAACAAAAGGTACAGCATAAATCATAGCGGAGAGAAATATTATAAAGAAAAGAGCATTGAATGAACAATAAACTGAGATAGAAGTAATGAGGCACCTGATATTAGCATGTTAAACTAATCTTCAGAAAATGACATAAGGAGAGGGTTACTTGTGTAAAGATTTTTGCTTTTGTAACTTGCACTTCAGTAACAAAAGGGAAAGAAAGACTAATGTAGACACAAGAGGTACTGCAGATGCTGGAAATCTAGAGCAATACACACAATGAGCTGGTGGAGCTCAGCAGGTCAGACAGCAATTACAGACTGGATGGGAATAAACAGTCGACCTTACGGGCCATGACTTTCAGCAGGAAAGGTTAACTTTATTTGTCACATTGAAATATACAGTGAAAAGCATCGTTTGTGTCAGATCAAACCAGTGAGGATTGTGGTGGGCAGCCTGCAAGTGTCACCAGGCTTCCTGTGCCAGCATAACGTGCCCACGACTCACCAACCTGCACCATATATCTTTGGAATGTGGGAGGAAACCGCAGCACCTGGAGATAATCCATGTGGTCACAGGGAGAACTTGCAAACTCCCTATAGATGTAGTGGGTATTAAAGCCAATCTTACAGCTGACGTGCTGTAAAACATTGCATTCACCTCTATGTTTCTGTGCAGCCCCACAATGTCAGGGCCCTTTTGAAACCCTTGTGCACTTTTGCTATCTCAAGATTGAGTTGGACCACTACCCCCCAGGAGAGTGGCA
Organism: Hemitrygon akajei; assembly: GCF_048418815.1. NCBI lineage: Eukaryota > Metazoa > Chordata > Chondrichthyes > Myliobatiformes > Dasyatidae > Hemitrygon > Hemitrygon akajei. The sequence goes on along the minus strand of NC_133140.1, from coordinate 14,933,015 downwards.
TCCTGTCTTACACCCTCTATAAACATTATTTGCTCCAAAGTCTAGCTGCCCATGTCCCAACTTGTACCCAAGTCCAGTGACTCCGTCTCCTGGCTCACTAGCACTTTAGTTTTGAAGTTCTATTGTTTGCGTCTGTCTCCTTTTCTATTCTTAACTCAAGTGCCCCCATCTTTGTCACCTCCTACGACCAACTTCTGTCCTCTTAAGAATGTTTGCTTTCCTTTTCTGGACAGTTTTGCTATGACGTTGACTCACTTGCTGATCAGGGCCTTAGCTGCCTTGGGTAGAAAGGAGGCTGGAGGGGGAGGAGCAGGGAGAACTATGCAGAGGGTTATAAAGGGGCAGAGGTAAGATAAGTGGTCATATCTTTTTCCCAGGGTAAAGATAATCTGAAACTAGAGGCTAAGGTGGGAAGAGAAACATTTAAAGGGGATCTGAGGGGCAACTTCTTCACACAGAGGATGCTGACAAAGGCAAGTGCAATTATGTTTAAAACTCATTTGGGAGAAATACATGAATAGGAAAGATTTAAGAGGATAAAGGCCAAATGCAGTAAGGTGGGACAAGTTCAGAAGGCACCTTAATCAGCATGGATGAGTTGTGTTGAATAGCTTTTTCCATGCTGGATAACTTTATGAATCTATAGATAGTTCGCCAGGATTTATCATTATCCTGAATGATAAACTTGGATCTGGAGAGGAGGATGTCAATAAAGGGCAGAATGTACAGCGTAGATGCTGACCTCTCTTCCGAAAAAGGACAGGAAAATATCGGAGATGTGTTCTCAGGTTTGAATCTAGACCAATCAAAAGCAGGTCCAGATGATAGATCTTCATTCAGTTGGAATGACCTTTCCATCAGCAAGGCAAATCAGGATACATACTTTATGTGGACAGATGCTTAAGGGAGGATGTATCAAGGATTGCAAGTCAGAACACGTGTGATCAACACCAACAAGACAAGGGAGCATGTTCAATGGGCAGATCGGCATTTAACAAGACACACAAAGCACTGTCATTACAGTAGTAAACAAAGATGACAAAATGGTGACCTTTAATTCCAAGATTATGTTGCAGACTATTTGCGAGTTCAGTGGTTATTTGCTGCAGACTACTAAACCAAGCTTCACAATTTTTCTGATTTGAATATAGAACATAGAACATTACTGGCTCCTCAGCCCACGATGTTGTGCCAACCTTTTAACCTACTGTAAGATCGATCTAATCCTTCCCGCCTAAGAGCATGCTTCTCTTTTCTTTGTAATAGCAGACAATGATTAATTTTTCTTTTCATCTTGCTGTTGACGATGGAAGTGATACAAATGGTGGGATTGAAATAAAAAGTGTATTCTATCTAACTAGTGATGCACCATCAATAACTCTCGGACATGGAAGGTGAACGATAGGCTTTTATTAGCAGCAAAAGAGACCACGACATCTCGGAGACTGAGGGAGGAGCAGTGTCTCCAATCGCCTTTATACAGGGGTCTGTGGGAGGAGCCACAGGAGCAGTCAGCAAAGGGGCATGTCCAGACAGATATACATAGTTTACCACAACTAGCCCAAATCCGAACAGACATATGGAGTCAGTAGTCCACTTGCTCATGTATTTCTGTTGCTTAGTTAACTTATGTCACCCCTTCTGAAATATTGTTTGCATGACATATAATGTTAGCGAAAAGCAAAAGAAAATTCTAGATTCTGGAAATAGAACCTAGAACAATACGGTACAGGCCCATTATCCCACTGTGTCTGCTGACCATCGAGACAAATTAAACTAATCCTATCTGCCTCCACATTGTTTATATCTCCCTCCATCTCTGCCTGTAATGAGTCTGTCTATGTACAGTCTGAAATAAAAGCAGTTTGTCCTGAAAATATTCAGCAAATCAGTCAGCATGTGTGGAGAGCAAAGCAGAGTTAATGTCTCAGTGTTAGAAATGATGATAGGCTAAAAACCTATAATGCGACCTCTGTTTCTCTCTCCACTGATGCTGCCTCACCTGCTGAGTATTCCCAGCAATTTTCTGGAGAGCAATGCTGGATTTCATGCCCCTCTCATCTGATGCAACCCTTAGTAAACTGAGCTGAGACTGGAGGCATGTCATACTATAGAAAGGCACATGGACGACACTTTCCAACACATCCAGTTGGCCGAGAACTCCAGTGATCTATGTCCAAGATGTGGGACTGGTCTGTGATCACAGTGATCACGAGCTCTGTTTTTCAGTTGACCGCAGTCTCATCTCTCTGGAGTACAGTTCTTACAAACTAGCTTAGGGAAATTTTGGCTGAAGAAAGCAGCAAATGCCCATATTTAAGAAAAAATGTGGTTGTCATTGGTAATGTACAAGTTTACCTGCTCTGTGTCACCAATCCTGTGTAGAGCTGATGGACCACTATTCAGTATTACCAGTTTATAACTTACAAGTTTACCTGCTCTTTGGTGTCAATCCTGTGTAGAACTGATGGACAGCTCTTTGGTGTCAATCCTGTGTAGAACTGATGGACAGCTCTTTGGCGCCAATCTTGTGTAGAACTGATGGACTGCTCTTTGGTGCCAATCCTGTGTAGAACTGATGGACAGCTCTTTGGTGTCAATCCTGTGTAGAACTGATGGACAGCTCTTTGGTGCCAATCCTGTGTAGAACTGATGGACTGCTCTTTGGTGTCAATCCTGTGTAGAGCTGATGGACAGCTCTTTGGTGTCAATCCTGTGTAGAACTGATGGACAGCTCTTTGGTGTCAATCCTGTGTAGAACTGATGGACAGCTCTTTGGTGTCAATCCTGTGTAGAACTGATGGACAGCTCTTTGGTGCCAATCCTGTGTAGAACTGATGGACTGCTCTTTGATGCCAATCCTGTGTATAGCTGATGGACTGCTCTTTGGTGTCAATCCTGTGTAGAACTGATGGACAGCTCTTTGGTGTCAATCCTGTGTAGAACTGATGGACTGCTCTTTGATGCCAATCCTGTGTATAGCTGATGGACTGCTCTTTGGTGTCAATCCTGTGTAGAACTGATGGACAGCTCTTTGGTGTCAATCCTGTGTAGAACTGATGGACTGCTCTTTGGTGTCAATCCTGTGTAGAGCTGATGGACTGCTCTTTGGTGTCAATCCTGTGTAGAACTGATGGACTGCTCTTTGGTGTCAATCCTGTGTAGAGCTGATGGACTGCTCTTTGGTGTCAATCCTGTGTAGAACTGATGGACTGCTCTTTGGTGTCAATCCTGTGTAGAACTGATGGACTGCTCTTTGGCGTCAATCCTGTGTAGAACTGATGGACTGCTCTTTGGTGCCAATCCTATGTAGAACTGATGGACTGCTCTTTGGCGTCAATCCTGTGTAGAGCTGATGGACTGCTCTTTGGCGCCAATCCTGTGTAGAACTGATGGACTGCTCTTTGGCGCCAATCCTGTGTAGAGCTGATGGACTGTTCTTTGGCGCCAATCCTGTGTAGAGCTGATGGAATGCTCTTTGGCGCCAATCCTGTGTAGAACTGATGGACTGCTCTTTGGCACCAATCCTGTGTAGAACTGATGGAATGCTCTTTGGCGCCAATCATGTGTAGAACTGATGGACTGCTCTTTGGCGCCAATCCTGTGTAGAACTGTTGGACTGCTCTTTGGCGCCAATCCTGTGTAGAACTGATGGACTGCTCTTTGGCGCCAATCCTGTGTAGAGCTGATGGACTGCTCTTTGGTGCCAATCCTGTGTAGAGTTGATGGACTGCTCTTTGGCGCCAATCCTGTGTAGAGCTGATGGACTGCTCTTTGGTGCCAATCCTGTGTAGAGCTGATGGACTGCTCTTTGGCGTCAATCCTGTGTAGAACTGATGGACTGCTCTTTGGTGTCAATCCTGTGTAGAGCTGATGGACTGCTCTTTGGCGTCAATCCTGTGTAGAACTGATGGACTGCTCTTTGGTGTGAATCCTGTGTAGAGCTGATGGACAGCTCTTTGGTGTCAATCCTGTGTAGAACTGATGGACTGTTCTTTGGTGTGAATCCTGTGTAGAGCTGATGGACAGCTCTTTGGTGTCAATCCTGTGTAGAACTGATGGACTGTTCTTTGGTGCCAATCCCGTGTAGAACTGATGGACTGCTCTTTGGTGTCAATCCTGTGTAGAACTGATGGACTGCTCTTTGGTGCCAATCCTATGTAGAACTGATGGACTGCTCTTTGGCGTCAATCCTGTGTAGAGCTGATGGACTGCTCTTTGGTGTCAATCCTGTGTAGAGCTGATGGACTGCTCTTTGGTGTCAATCCTGTGTAGAGCTGATGGACTGCTCTTTGGTGTCAATCCTGTGTAGAACTGATGGACTGCTCTTTGGCGCCAATCCTGTGTAGAACTGATGGACTGCTCTTTGGTATCAATCCTGTGTAGAACTGTTGGACTGCTCTTTGGTGTCAATCCTGTGTAGAGCTGATGGACTGCTGTTTGGTGTCAATCCTGTGTAGAGCTGATGGACAGCTCTTTGGTGTCAATCCTGTGTAGAGCTGATGGACTGCTCTTTGGTGTCAATCCTGTGTAGAGCTGATGGACTGCTCTTGAGTCTCACCAGTTTTTCCAGTGGCTTGTTGCTTGCACAACAGTCCATCCTCACCCCTGACCAAGAGTTGTGACAGTCTCTCTCTGGCATTCCCTTACTTAATCCAGTTTGATTGAGCCTTTCTAAGGCATTTGTCAAACTGCATTTGGAGTATTGTAAGCAATTCTGAGCCCCTTATCTAAGAAATGATGCACTAGCAGTGGAGAGGGTCCAGAGGAGGTTCATGAGAATGATCCTGGAATGAAAGGGTTAATACATGACGAGTATTTGATGTCTGTAGGATCTCATTGAAACCTATAGAATATTGAAGGCTTAGATAGAGTGGATGTGGAAAGGATGTTTCCGATACTGGGAGAGTCTAGGACCAGGGAGCACTGACTCAGAATACAAGGATATCCCTTTAAGACAGTGATGAGGAGGAATTTCTTTAGCCAGAGGGTGGTGATTCTGTCGATTTCATTGCCACAGACAGCTGTGGATGCTAAGTCATTGGGTATATATAAAGCAGAAATTGATAAGTTCTTGATTAGTAAGGGTGTTAAAGGTTTCAGGGAGTAGGCAGGAAAATGGGGTTGAGAGTGATAATAAATCAGCCATGATCAAATGGTGGAGCAGACTCGATGGGCCAAATGGCCTAATTCTGCACCTTTACCTTATGCTCTGAAAGTCTTGAGGTTGAAGGTATGGCATCTACAATGAGTCAGCAGTGCAGTGGGCAATACTATCCGTCCATTTGATGAAGGAGTGAATGATGCCCCAGGATTACTAAGGGAAAATGCTGCTCTCTCTGTCACCCCATTCCTAAGCTGAATGAGCGTTTGTCCATGGTCACCAAAAAAATAATGAAACTTTGCTACTGGCTGCTCACGCCACTCTCTACTGAAAAGGTAAACATTGATTTATACTTTTGCAGGTTCCTTCTAAAGGAAAATGACAAGTAAGTCAGTGACCAGTAATGTGACCAATAAAAATGACCCCAAGTCCATCAACTCCAGAGTCTTCATTGGTAACCTAAACACAGCCGTTGTGAAGAAAGCAGATGTGGAGGCCATCTTTGGGAAGTACGGCAAGATAGTTGGGTGCTCTGTGCACAAAGGATACGCTTTTGTGCAGTACGTGTTCGAGCGGAATGCCAGAGCAGCGGTGGCAGGGGAGCACAACAGGATAGTGGCTGGGCAGCCATTGGGTAAGTAGCAACACAAAGCTTCATGCAAGAAGGGGTTACAGAAAGCTTATTCACATCAAAGTGTCCAGTCTTGTACGTTTAGATTGCATTCTTTTGTCTGGAATGAATGGTGATTGAATGTGATTTGAAATTGGATTAACATTAAATTCTTGATTCTAAATCACCTCAGGCTGTTTGGCCTACTTTGAACATGCTCAGCTTTCCCTAAAATTTTCCCTGTATTAAGTGTAAATGCTGCATTAGAGTTGAGTTTGGTATAAACACATGAAATATGTATGCTGTTGCTTCAACATTAGTTGCTATCATTGATGATGAGATGATTGCAGAACCAAATCCTCACATGAACTGAAGAGTTCAAAGATGTTATCAAAAGCAACCTTATTGAAATAGTTTCTTGTTCACAGACTTTCACAGAAAAGTATGTAAAATCTCTTCTGCAAGCCGTCTTGTTCAAGAACATATGATGTAGCATGTGATGTCGCAGCCCTCTATTATTTCCTGTTTTCACTGCTGGTCAGCATATTAATTTGTGACCACGAAAATGCTGTACATTCTGAGAACAAAGGAGTTAGTTAAGGCTCAGGAGAAACACATTTGTCATCATAGTTATCCATTAGAGAAATCGGTCCACCACAGCACCTGAAGAAACAATTCTTTTGGGATTTGACTCTGGATAGCTTGCTCTGGTGAAGTACACACTCACTGAATGTTCATTAATACTATTCAACAATGTAGAAAGAGTGGCAACTTTGTAGCTTGAAGCAGCTAGTCAGAGAAGTTCTTTATGATTGGTATGAGGGTGGATTGAATAAATGTATTTCTCAGTGTTGCTAATGGCATAAAGTGCTAATGGATTATGTTTTGAATGATTGCATACATTGAGTGTCCTGGATAGATCTAATGGTCTGCCATTCCAGAGAGCTTATTGCTTAATACATGTGTGTATATGTGGTGATCATGCATTGCACTATGTGTAAGTTGTTCTATGGAAGAGAATAAAGGGTCAAGACCCAGTGAACAGAGAACAAGATGAGATGTAAATGTTGTTGTTGGTGACGCCAAATGGTATGTTGGAAAGACTGAAAGGGTTAAATGTGCTGAATCAGGGTGTAGATTTGTTATTTTTTTGTTTTTTAACTTTCCTGTGCCTGCTTGTATTTTATATTATCACCTATACCGTATCCATGTAAATATATAGTGAATTTTACTCCAGTTACAGTTGCCTCTGTACTTTTGTAGAAACATCTTAGTTTTCAGTTGCAAATGTTGTACTAATTGAATCTGGCTACTTTGTAGGTTAATTATTTATTATCACTAAAATTCTGTCATTTCTAGTGACCATGACTGCTTTTTCCATTTTTCTTTCCTTGTTCTCTCAGCTCATCTTTTCTTGTTCGTTGTTTGTTCTTGCGACACTTAATGGACTTGCAAGAAATAGGCTTTATGCCTCTTTCTTCACATCCAAAGAACCTTTGGGTGGTAAAAGCATGAGGGTACAATAGGCATCACTAAAAAAATCACAGGGCAAAGCTTGTAACTGCATTGTTAGTCATAGTAAGACACTGTGATTTTTAGCTCACGTGGTAGAAACTGGGTCCATCTCAAAATGAGAATCATTGAAACTGCAGGTGCTGGAAATTTGAAGTAGAACCTCAAGTCAGATAGCACCCATGGAGAAAGAGAAACCCTTAAGGTTGCCTGTCAAGGACCCTTCAACAGAGGACTAAACCATCCTTATTCAGACAGAAACATTGACTGTTTTTCTTTCCTCCAATGCTGACTCACCTGAACCAGATTCAGGTTCATCATCACTGGCATGTGACGTGAAATTTGTTAACTTAGCAGCAGCAGCAGTTCAATGCAATACATAATCTTGCAGAGAAAAAGCAATAATAAATAAAATAAACAATTGCAGCAATTTTCTGGTTTTATGATGTGGGTCTGTCTATTTGAATTCACTGCATATTTCTGGCAGTGAGTGAGCCAAAGCTTTTCCCACTGTTTGTGCTTAGTCCTTTAAGAGACGCAATGTAATGATGCAGCTCTATAAAACTCTGCTTAGGCCACACTTGGAGTACTGTGTCCAGTTCTGGTCGCCTCACTATAGGAAGGATGTGGAAGCATTGGAAAGGGTCCAGAGGAGATTTGCCAGGATGCTGCCTGGTTTAGAGAGTATGGATTATGATCAGAGATTAAGGGAGCTAGATCTTTACTCTTTGGAGAGAAGGAGGATGAGAGGAGACATGATAGAGGTGTACAAGACATTAAGAGGAATAGACAGAGTGGATAGCCAGCACCTCTTCCCCAGGGCACCACTGCTCAGTACAAGAGGACATGGCTTTAAGGTAAGGGGAGGGAAGTTCATGGGGGATATTAGAGGAAGGTTTTTCACTCAGAGAGTGGTTGGTGCGTGGAATGCATTGCCTGAGTCAGTGGTGGAGGCAGATACACTAGTGAAGTTTAAGAGACTACCAGACTGGTACATGGAGGAATTTAAGGTGGTGGGTTATATGGGAGGCAGGGTTTGAGGGTGGGCACAATATTGTGGGCCGAAGGGCCTGTAATGTGCTGTACTGTTCTATGTTCTATGTTCTATGTCCTCTGGAAGTCTTGGCCAGAACTACCCTGAATAGCATGGGACTGTTACTGTTCTTATGCACAGCCACAGGATATAGTGACTGCCTTCTACTAGTGAAAACACATAATGGCAGGAAGTGACTATGGCTGGGAAGCAGTAACATGTACTCCATACACTAGTGCAGAGCTACTTGTTAGTGATTAGTCATTGAAGTTATTCTTTTATTACCACAGGGATAAATGAAGAAGAATTTGCTTTTCACGCAAGCAGGATCTATGAAGTTGATGCTGGTGTTGTAACACAGATCAGCAAGGCTTTAAACTTCCTAAACTTTATAAGGGGTGTAGGAAATGGATGGGAGTGAGCAAAGGAGGGGATGAAAGTAGTATGGCAGCAGAATTAGGCCAATCAGCCCATATAGTCTGCTCTGCCGTTCCATCATGGCTGATTCATTTTCCCTCCCAACTCCATTCCACTACCTTCTCCCCGTAACCTTTGGCAACCATGCTAATCAAGAACCTATCAATCTCCGCTTTAAATATATCCAATGACTTGGCCTTCACAGCTGTCTGTGGCAATGAATTCCACAGATTTACCACCCTCTGGGCAAAGAAATTCCTCCTCAACCCTGTTTTAAAGGGATATTGTATTCTGAGGTTGTGCCCTCTGGTCCTAGACTCCCCATCATCCTCTCAATGTCCACTCAATCTCCTTCATTTGTTATGTGCTGTGTCGTATGACATAGATGATCACAGTCTTTCCATGACCATGAGAGGTCCAGGCAAACTTTTTACAGAAATAGTTTGCTGTTTTCTTCTGGACAGTGTCCTTACAAGATGGGTGAGCCCAGCCATTATCAATGCTCTTCAGAGATTGTCTGCAGGTGTCTGTAACCAGGAATCACATAACTAGGGCTTGTGACATGGACCAGCTGCTCATATGACTATTTACCAACTGCTCCCATGCCTTCGTGTGACTGATCAGTGGGCTAAGCAGGTGCTATACCTTGCCCAAAGGTGTCCTGCAGGCTGGCCAAGGGAAAGAGCACCTTACACCTCCTTTGGTAGAGACGTATCTCCATCCCACCTCACACCACTCAATCTACGCCTTTCAATATGCCTTTTAAACATCGTAAGTGATCTGCAGCTGTTCACCCAAGAGGTTGGAAGACTGGGACGAGATCTCATTGAAACCTTTCGAATATTGTATCCAGGCCTTCCAACAGTCAATATTCAGTGACTATAATTTTAATGCAGTTCTCTAGTCAAGATGTACATACTGTAAAAAAAAAACCCTAACCTAACCCTAGTTTTTGTTTTTTCAAGAAGGGGAGATGTAGTGGTAGTTAATAGGTTATTCCTCTGCCACTCAGTTAGCTAGTCCCACATTGGCGGAGTTCACATCCTGTACAAGCAGAGTTCATCTGAATATCTTGCATGCTACCATCCTGGTGTGCTCCGAACTATCCCCTGATGATGAACACACTAGTCAGGGATTGGAGAAGCTGATAGGAGGGCTAGGGTAGATTACAGTAAGGTGACAAAGGGGATAGGAGTGGTCTGGGGAAGGGCAGGGGAGGATCATGGTTGATAGGTCCAGGAGGGATGGAATTGGAGTGGGAGGGAGCAGGAAGCAGCATGGTTGTGCTTTGGGGAGATAATGGGAATTATAGTAGGTCAGGAGATGGATGGGAGTAAGCAAAGGAGGGCTTGAGAGTAGAATGTGGAAGGGGGAAAGAGAGGGGTGATGGGGAAAATCAGGGAGGAAGTACAAATATGTTGAGGAGGGAGTGGTGGTGGGCCCAGGAGGTGTGTGCCAGGGATGGGAATAGGGAAGGAGGAGTGGGTGACTGTTCCATAGGAATCAGATAGGATGGGTCAAGGAGAAGTAAGAGTGGGTCAGGAAAGAGGTGAGAATGGGCAAGGATGAGCTGAATGTTCACAGAGCATTCTGCTCACTGGAAGAAGCCCATAGTTCTGGGGAAAGTTATTTGGAAAACTGAAGGGTGAGAGGATTTGGGAAATTGAAAGGTGACATCCAAGGGTGTAATTTTATGCAAAAATGGTATTGTTTCATAATATACTAAAGCAAAAAGAAACTTTATTTATCAAATGCGTATCAATGCTTTGTTTCTGTCAAACAAAATCAGTGAGGATTGTGCTGGACAGCCTCACAAGTGCTGTCACATTTCTGGCACTAGCAGAGTATGACCACAATTTACTAACCCAAGCTATCTGTGTTTGGACCATGGGGGGAAACAGGAGCATCTTTGGTAACCTCACAGTCATGTGGGGTGCATACAAACTCCTTACAGACAGTGTGGAAATCAAACCCTGGTCTTACAGTTGGCACCCTAAATCGTTACAGTAATCGTGAGGTTACCCTGCCACCCATTAAAAGTGTAGTTTAGATTGGTTTAGTGTACTCTGCTCGATATTTAGTTGTAGACTTAAATATTCCTGCGGTTATAACTCAGCAGTTGAGAGATTGTCTGCCCGAGAGATGAGCAGATTTTAAGTTGTGGCAGAGGGGTGGTTGTTGGTGGTGGGGGAGTGGTTGAGGTTTGTTAAAGGTCTCCATACATTAGGGTCTTTGGTTCTGTTGGTTGGGTTGGTAAAGTGTGACATAATGTCAGTTAATAACAAAAGAAAGTCAAATGTGAGTTTACAAAGTATTTCTACACATAGCAGGTGGATGAAATCAAGGTGTTTCAGTTTTTATCATTGTGGAAAGTTACGTCACTTTAATCCAAAAAAAAATATGTAGTCCTCTTAAAAGAAAGGTATAGAGAGTTTTTGAGTTGGTGGGATATTGTCTGTAAATGAGGTAATTATAGTTGATATGATATATGATTTGTTTTTGTTCTGTAACATACTCTAATTCCCTAAAATTGATGTGAAATAGAGATACAATTCTGTTGTGCATATGAGAATTTTTTACAGAATCTGACTCCATTTTGAGAACGTAGAAATGAACTGCAGATTCTAAAATGTCTTTGGTCTCAGCAGCATAATCTACCCAGATCAAAATTCATAATAGAATTGATACTGAAATAGCTGATCAGACATACCTTGACAAAATCAAACCTGAAGTACAGTCAGCCCTGCTTAGAGTCATTACATATCAAGTGGCACACAACACTTATCAAATGAAAAAAGTCTTCTCCCAGGAAAAAAGGATATGATGTCATTTACACATGAAATTCCTTTTTACCAGGTGTCTCTAGAAATGAGGCTCATTGGCCTCTCGTTAATAGTCACTGGACTCAAGCGGTGAGAAAACCACCTTTCTCAACCTCCATATGTCTACGGTCAGTATGACTTGGGCCCCATGAAAACCGGGAGGCTGGGAGGCCTCGGCTACCCACACCCTGATCTGTGCGAATACTGAGTAAGTTCTGCCCCCATACCCCCAACTGTCAGCAAGAAAAAACAGATTGTACACTGCATACGATTGTAAATAAAGTATATTCACAAATATCAGCTTTATCAAACAGTTGGTAGGGAAAAAAAAAATAAAAATGGGCCCATTACAGTTTACCCAGTCCAAAGGTGTACATAAGTTGGAACTCATCTTGAAGTTGTCTTTAGGTCTGCGTGAAAGCACACTCCACCTTCCGACTGTCGCTCAAAATCCATCTGGGACAAACGAGCTCCCCCACGGGAGTATTGGTCCTTCCTCTTTGAAGCCATTCATCTGCACAAAGCACTTTGTGCAACAGGGAGCATCCTCAGCCACTTCCCTCCTGTCCTCTCCCAGCTCACGCCAAAAAGACCCCGACCCACACCTGTGCCACTCACAAAAACCTCTCTGCCCATTGTTCTTAAAACTTTCTCCTAATTCCACCATCCTAACTGGCTGACACAACATTCCTAATTTGAATAACTTAGCTCCTTATCATTAGCTGAAAAGCCAAACGTGCTGAAAACAGAACAGACTGCTCTTACAGAACTGCTAAAATGAAATACCTACAATATAGCAGTAAAAATCTCAACCAGGGTGTCACACACACTACCTCAAAGTTCTGGGGGCTTGGGCTGAACCCTGACAACTGGACCTGTCTGTGTGGAGTTTGCAAGTCCCTTCTGTGACTACATGACTTTCCTCTCGGTGCTCTGGTCTCCTACCACATTCCAAGAATTGCTGAAAGGTTGATTATCATCTACAAATTGTCCCTTTATGTAGACAAAGCGTAATGCAATCAAAGGCATGTGATTGAGCACATGAGAGGCTAAGGGAATTCTGTTCTGAGAGCCAGCATGGGCTCGATCAGTTGAGCTATCTCCTGGTAAGAAAGCAAAGTAAGTACACTTTGCACAATGTTTAATCCAATAATCTGACAAATGGATGTGTGAATATTTGTACCAATGCAGCAATGTGCAGTTCTCAAATTATAGTGCACTTTCCCAAGTGATTGTAAATGCCACAGAAGAATAGTCATAGAAAACTACAGCACAGAGGCTGACCTCTACCTCTTCTAGTCTGAACCAAACTGTTAACTCTGCACGTCCCATTATCCACACCTGGACAATAACCCTCTGATCCATGTACTTATCCAAGTTCCTCTGAAATGTTGAAATCGAGCCCACACTCACCACCCTTTGCATGAAGAAGTTCCCCCTCACGTTTATCTTAAATATTTTACTTTTCACACATAACCTATGATTTCTAGTTTTAGTTTTGCCCAGCCTCAGTGGAAAGAGCCTGCCTGCATTTACCCTATTGTAATTGACATCTTTTTTATGTATTGCACTGTACTGCTTTCGCAAAGTAACAACAGTACACACAAAATGCTGGAGGAATTTAGCAGTTCAGGCAGCATCTATGGGAATGAATAAAAAGATGACATTTTGGGCTGAGCCAGACCTTCTTCAGGACTGAAATGGAGGTGAAAAGTCTTCACACAGAGGATGGTGAGAGTGTGGAACGAGCTACCATTGCAAGTGGCATCTAGCATTTCAGTCCTGAAGAGGGCTCTCAGCCCCAAACATTGACTGATTATTCATTTCCATGGATGGTGCCTGACCTGCTGAGTTCCTCCAGCACTTTGTGTGCGTTGCTTTGTATTTCCAACATCTGCAGACTTTCTCGTGTTGAAAATTTCACAACATATAAACCTGATGCTGATCTGATTCTATCTATATATTATGCGTAGATTTGAACCTGATCTTGGGTGTGAGGATATCTGACTAACAGTTAATACCTGCCAACCAAGAAGGAACAGGACGTTATGAGGGAAAAGGGAGAGGACTGGAATTCTGACTGCTCCAGTAGGAGAGGGGAGGGGAAGCTAGACCAGGAAACACAGCTCTCCAAGTTCACTCTGGGACAGCCGATGCTGCTGTCATAGAAACGTCTGCAGTTCTGAAAACTGGTGAAATGTTCTAATTCTGCAACCATACTGCTTTCAAAAGCACATGCAATGTGTGATCGGAGTGTGCAACTGGTAGAACAGTTGCCTTGTAGTTCCCAGAGATCCAGCTTCATTCCTGACTTCTGCTGCTATCAGTGTGGAGTTTGCACCTTCTCCCTGTGAGTTTTCCCTAGATCTTATTCTCTCCTAACCCACTCTAAAGACATGCTGGTTGCTAGCTTATTTATGCTGCTCCAAATTCTCCTCAGTGTGTAAGTGAGTGGCAGAGTATGGAGCTTGATAGAAATGTGGAGGGAATGAAATGGCATTAATGTCAGATCTGTGTCAGTGGGTCATTGGCCACTCAAATTACTGAAAGGGCCCTTGTCCTTGCTGTATACGTAACTGTCTGATTTTACTGAAACAGAGCTGAGCATTAGCCTGCTGTGCACTAGCACCAGGGTCCTTGCTCGAGTAACGCGGTGTATCTGGGGTCGGAAGCAGCTTGTGTGCTGCTGTAAACCACCTGATAACCTCTGTTGTTCAACAGAGGAGGCCCCTCTTGGATATCATGCAAAGAGACGAAAGGAGAACATTTCCCTCTCTCATGTTTCCCTTGGATGGATGGACCACCACACAGGATCAGAAAAAAATCTGCAAGGGTTGTAAATTCAGCCAGCTCCATCATGGGCACTCGTCTCCTCACCACTGAGGGCATCTTCAAGAGTTAAAGCCTCAGAGAGGCTCCATCCATCAAGAAAGACCTCCACCATCCAGGACATGCCCTGCTCTCACTTCTACCGTCAGTGAGGAGGTATAGGAGCCTGAAGACACATACTCAATTTTTCATTTACAGCTTCTTCCCCCTGCAATCAGAATTATGCATGCATAATTAACTTATGAACACTACCTCACTAGTTTTTTCTCCTTTTAGACTAGTTATTTATTTTTTAAGTATGTTTCTTATTATAGTTTAGAGTATATACTCAGTGGCCACTTTATTTGTTACTTCCTGGAACTAATAAAAAGGCTACTGAGTGTATATTCACGGTCTTCTGCTGCTGTAGCTCATCCACTTCCAGGTTCAATATGTTGTGTGTTCAGAGATGCTCTTCTGCAGATCACTGTTGTAAAATATAGTTATTTGAGTTACTGTCACCTTCCTATCAGCTTGAACTAGTCTAGCCATTCTCCTCTGACCTCTCATTAACAAGCCATTTCACTGGCTCACTGCTCACTGGATTTTTTTTTGTTTTTCACACATTTCTCTGAAAACCCCTAGAGACTGTTGTATGTGAAAATCCCAGGAGATCAGCAGTTTCTGAGATGTGCAAGTCACCCTGTCTGGCACCAACAATCATTCCATAGTCAAAGTCACTTAGATCACTTTCCATCTCCATTCTGATGTTTAATCTGAACAACAACTAAACCTCTTGACCATGCCTGCATGCTTTTATGCATTGAGTTGCTAATTATAACATTTGCATTAACAGCCAGATGTCCGAGTGTAGCTAATAAAGTGGTCATTGAGTGCATTTTATGTATTGTGTTCTATTGCTGTGGCAAAATAACAAATATCATAACATATGATAAGTCAGTGATTCATGATTCTGATTCCAAATCTGATCGTAGTTTGATGGGGAAGTCTAGTATGGTTTGAAACCCACATTTCCAAAACAAAGCTAGAAGGGATTGGTCATTTAAAACTGAAGTTTGCAGTAATTTCTTCTCTTAGATGTAGTGGACCTTTGGAATTTTCTGCCTGCCGAGGGCAGTGAAGGCCAGTTCATTAGAAATTGGATTAATGCAAATGGGTGCCTGACAGTTCGTGCAGGTTAGTTGAAAGAGTCTGATGTATGACAGGAAAAGACATTTCTTTGTCCCCAATCTTTTGAGTTCTTGCCATTAATTTTATATGGTCTGACAGATATATCTGAGGATACAGCCATCATATCGAATAAATTCATGCTGGATAATAGATCAGTGAAATGCAGAAAGAGATTTGATTTCCTCCAGCAGAACCATAGAGATTGATTGTGACTTTGAGCTGTTCCAAAGGTCAAATTAGGAAAGTAAAACAGATTCACAAGATTTTCTGCAGATACTGGAAATCTGGAGTAACACACCCAAATTGCTGGAGAACTCAGCAGGTCAGCCAGCATCTATGGGGGGGAAGTAAACAGTTGACGTTTCAAGTGAGGTGTTGCCTGACCTGCTGAGTTACTCCAGCGCATGTTGTGTATTACTAGGAGAGCAGCAGGTTTTAGGGAAGACTCGCATCGTCAATGCTGTCCAGTTTGACATGCAGTCAATGCTGACTCCAAATCAGAATCAAAGTTATTATCGCTCTCTTATATGACATGAAACTATTGTTTTACAGCAGTAGTTCAGTGCAAAGATGTAAAAGTACTATCAATTACAAAATTAATAAATTTTAGCAGACAGGAAGCTGCAATTGGGCTCCATGAAGGAGCTAGAAAATAACCCAGGTTTCCAGCCCTAATTTCTATTTAGAAGTCTTTGCTGGAAAGCATACCAGCTTGTCTGTTTGTATCTGTGGACAGACATGGAAGATCATAAATTGAAGCAGGACCTGAAGTATCTATAATCAACAAAGGTTTCTGTTCTAAATGTGCTGCATTATTTTCGCAATATCAGCGAAGCTCATTTTGGTTGGTTTGGTTGGGGCAGTGGAACTTCTGAGCAAACTGTATGCTCTTCCACCAATTGTGCTCAGCAAAACTGGCACCAGTTTCTCATTGACTTTGACTATTCCATTGGCTTTAAAATACTGCTCAATTCATTCAGTATACATGACCCAGTTATCTGTTCTGTAATCAAATGTATCTGTCTTTCCAATGTGGCTAGCTATTTCTGCTTTTTTTAATCTATGATTATTATCACCTATTACTCACTGTTTATGAACTCCTGAATTTTCTCTGTTTTTGTCTTTTTTTTAAGCCGACCATCTCTGACCGTTCCGAAGAGACATGTTCTAATCTTTTTAACTTGACCATCTCTCTCTCTCTCTCTCTTCCCTTCTGAAGAAAAAAGTATGCTCAGCTTAGGTAGGCAATCATCTTGGGTTCATTTTAATACTTCCCTGTCACCACTGTTACGCTTTGTAACTCCAAAATGTAAAACTAATTGAAAGAAGCCAGGGATGACTCATCTACATATAGTGAGGCACACACAATGACATGGCGGAGTAATGTATGCCATTCTTGTACTTCTACATATAACCCATGATGAATTATATAAATAACAAAGAATGCTTAATCAAACAATCAAGAAAATATTCCTGAATAATAATAAGTCAGAGCTAACTGTTGCTGAGTGAGGAACCTTTGCAGCTTAGCAAATGCAGATACCTTCCTGCCTGTTTTAATGTACAGTTTGTTTTATACTTGATAACCCTGTGATATTCAGTGTATGATCTGTTCAAGGGCCCTTTTCTGTGCTGCCCAACTCTATGACTTAGCCAGAACATAGAATATGAGAGCAGGGAGGCTGGGGCACAGCTTCATAAAATATTGGTTAGATCACCAATAAGAGGACTGTGTGCAGTACTGATTACTGCAATGTAGAAAGGGTAAGATTTCCCTGGAGAAGTTACAAAAGAAATTATGTTGCTTAGAATGGAGCACTTGTGAGGTGCCAGAGGATTGGAGGATAACCAATATTGTTCTGCTGTTCAAGAAAGTCTCTAAAAATAAAACAGGAAATTATAGGCCAGTGTGCCTGCCATCAGTAGTGGATAAGTTATTGGAAGGTATTCAGAGGGACTGGATATATAAGTAGTTGGATAGACATGGACTGATTAAGGATAGCATGGCTTTGTGCATGGTAGGTCCTGTCTAGCCAATCTAGTAGAGTTTTTTGAATGAAGTTTCCAGGAAAGTTGATGAAGGCAAGTTGATTCTGTCTACATGGACTTTCATAAAGCCTCTGACAAGGTCCCGGATGGAGGTTGGTCAGGAAGGATCAGTTGCTCAGCATTCAAGTTGAAGTAGTAAATTGAATTAGTCATTGGCTTTGTGGGAGAAGCCAGAGAGTGGTAGTAGACGGTTGCCTCTCTGACTGAAGGCCCATGACTAGTGGAGTGCTGCAGGGATCATTGCTGGTGCATTGCTGTTTGCCATCGTCATCAATGATCTGGATGATAACGTGGTTAACTGGATCAACAAATCTGCAGATGACACCAAGACCAAGGAGATGGTGGTGGACTTTAGGAGATCTAGGCCTCATATGGAGCCAGTGATCATTAATGGAGAATGTGTGGAGCAGGTTAAGACCTACAGGTATCTGGGAGTACAGTTAGACGAGAAGCTAGACTGGACTGCCAACACAGATGCCTTGTGCAGGAAGGCACAGAGTCGACTGTACTTCCTTAGAAGGTTGGCGTCATTCAATGTCTGCAGTGAAATGCTGAAGATGTTCTATAGGTCAGTTGTTGAGAGCGCCCTCTTCTTTGTGGTGGCGTGTTGGGGAGGAAGCATTAAGAAGAAGGACGCCTCACGTCTTAATAAGCTGGTAAGGAAGGCGGGCTCTGTCGTGGGCAAAGTACTGGAGAGTTTAACATCGGTAGCTGAGCGAAGGGCGCTGAGTAGGCTACGGTCAATTATGGAAAACCCTGAACATCCTCTACATAGCACCATCCAGAGACAGAGAAGCAGTTTCAGCGACAGGTTACTGTCGATGCAATGCTCCTCAGACAGGATGAAGAGGTCAATACTCCCCAATGCCATTAGGCTTTACAATTCAACTGCCAGGACTTAAGAACTTTTTAAAAGCTATTATTAATGCTTTTTGAGATAGTGATTTAGATGCATATCATATTTTTTACTGAGTTAAGTATTGTATGTAATTAGTTTTGCTACAACAAGTGTATGGGACATTGGAAAAAAAAAGTTGAATTTCCCCATGGGGATGAATAAAGTATCTATCTATCTATCTATCTAGTGCACAGTGAGGAAAGCTATAATAATTTGCAGCAGGATCTGGACCAGCTGGAATCTAATACAGACAGGTGTGAGGTCTTCTCCTTCAGTAGGCCCAACCAGGTCATACATAGTGAACTGAGGAGTATGGTGAAACAAAGGGACCTGGAATACAGATCCATAAATCTTGTACATCTTATTTTTAAGGTAACTTATTTTTATTCTTTCTTAATTCTCTTCTACTATTTGTATATATGTGCATTTGTAATGCTACTGTGACACTAATTTTCTTTGGGATCAATAAAGTATTTGTCTATATATCTATCTGGAAAGCGGTGTCACAGGTAGATAGGGTCATTAAGAAAGCTTTTAGCATTTTGATCTTCATAAATCAAGGTACTGAATACAGGAAATGGCATGTTGTATTGAAGTTGTATAAGACATTGGTGAGGCCTAATTTGGAGTATTGTGTGCAGGTTTTGTAGTCTGACTATGGGAAATATGTAAATAATGTTGAAAGAGTACAAAGAAGATTTACAAGGATGTTGCTAGGAATGAAGGACCTGAATGAAAGGCAAGATTGAACAAGTTAGAACTTTATTCCCTGGAACCTAGAAGATTGAGAGGAGATTTGATGGAGGTATACAAAATTCTAAGGGGTATAGATAGGGTAAATGCAAGCAGGCTTTTTCCACTGAGGTTGGGTGTGACTACAGTCAGAGGTCATGCGTTAAGGGTGAAAGGTGAAAAAACAGGGGACCATGAGGGGAAAGTTCTTCACTCAGGGGGTCATGAGAATGTGGAACAATCTGCAATCAGAGGTGGTGCATGCATGCTCAGTTTCAATGTTTAAGAGAAGTTTGGATAGGTTCATGGGTGGTAGTAGTATGGAGAGCTATGGTCCCGGTCGGTGCAGGTTGATGGGAGTAGGCAATTTAAATAGTTCAGCATGGACTAGAGGGCCTGTTTCTGTGCTGTGTTTTTCTATGACTCTGCTGCCTGCTCACCGGGCTCGTAATGCAAACTTGGCTCGTTAGCCAGCCCAGCTGATAGCCACGACACAGCAGTGAGAAGGTGTCCTTTCATAAGCATTAGGCCCCCAGGGTCAGTATGATATGGGGTTCAATCAAACAGGAATGTCGTGATGTTCCAATTAAAGAAACCTCGATTTGAGCAAATGCTGCAATAAACACAATTGTCAGTTGGCAAGAAGTAACAGATCACACATTGCATAAAATTATAAAGAAAATATATTTACAAATTTCAGCTTTATTGAACAGTTAGTAAGAAAGAGGAAAAAACGAGAGGTGCCCATTGCAGTTAACCCAGTCCAAGTATGCACATAAAATAGGAGCTCATCTTGAAGCTGTCTTTTTACTCAGGTATTGGACCCATGCGTGAAAATACACACCACATTCAGAACATTGTTCACAATCTATCTTGTTGGGATGGGCACTCTCATTGGGAATATTAGCCCTTCCTTCTTGGAGCCATTCGTATGCACAACTCACCATGCAACAGGGATGCTCAGCCATCTTTCTCCTGTCCCATGACAAATCTCACTCCGCCCAGTTCTCGCGAGAACCTCCTCCCATTCTACCATCCTGATTGGCTGACACAGCATTCCCAAGCTGAACATCATAGCCCCTTCTCTTTTAGCTGAAACCAAAACATTCTAAAAACAGAACACGGTACTTTTAAAGAACTGCTAAAATGAAATACCTACAGCATAGCAGTGAAAATCTTCACCAGGGCATTACAATCCTATGACTTGGAGTTGAAGAGGCTGAGGGGGGACCTGACAGAGGCTTACAAAATTAGACTGGGTTGATAGTAGGAAATCGTCCCCAAAAGCAGAGGCATCTTAAACTAGATCTCATAAGTTTTATTTTTATGAATTAATTAATTTACTTAGAGAGCGCAGATCAAGCTCTTCCTGCTCAATGATCCGCACTGCCCAGTAACCTAACTATTTAACACTAGCCTAATCACAAGGCAATTTACAATAACCAATTAACCTCCTAACCGGTGCATCTTTAAAATATGGGAGGAAACCCACTTGTCCATGGGAAGAACATAGAAACTGGCACCAGAATTGAACTCTGAACTCTGACACCCCAAGTTTAAGGTAAGAAGTTTGAGGAATTTCAAAGGAAAGATTATTTCGTCCAGAGGGCATTAGAACATGGAACATATTGCCTGAGGGGGTGGTAGAGGCAGGTTACTCTTGCATTTAAGAAAAATGTTTTTTTAAAAGAACATTTACACTAAATAATATTGACACACAAAATAAATCTTCCTAAATTGAATATTTTTCCTGTAAGGGCTGTTAAGTCTGTCTGGGCCCAAGTGAACTCTGGGAAAGAAGACAATCTTTTTGTTTTCCCGCCTCCCCCCCCCCCCACCACCCCCATCCTGCAATATAAAACTCACTTGTTCACTTTTCCTTCCGCTACTAGGCTGAAAAGGTGTCTCCCTTTCACCACTCAACTTGAAATATATAGTATCTCTAGCATTTTCTGTTTCTCTATCCAGTTTCCAGTAACTGTAGATTTTATTTAACATTACAAACACTTTGGGTGGGAGTAGAAGTAGTGAGGGTTAATTTAAAACTTGACTGTATCAGATCATTAACTGTATTTGTGCAAAATCTAAAAACAACCATCACAATCACTCTATTTCTGGTTTTTGTAGGAGGGCTTTTTGTGTTTCAAATGATTAACTTTGTTCATCTGCTCCTTAATTATGATACATCACATAATATCAGATGTTTGTAAGGAGGCAGAGAGCTGATGTGCAATATATTCCTTCCACCATGGACATCAGTATAATGGAGATACTATGACTTCCCTTGGAGGATAATCTTTTTTTCAGTTGTAAAGACAAAAGGGTTCTGTATTTTATATCAAAGTAGTCAGTTATCTGTTGTTGAATACAGTGCTATAACTGGTGGGAAGACCAACCAGGTGGGTTGTAAATTGTATGATAGAATTAGATAAATAATTACACAGGAAAATGTTAACCCACGGTAAATGGGCAAACTGGGTAGTTCCTTTAAAAAATATAGCACAGGCTGGTTTAGATAAATAGGCTGCCTTTGAGCTCAACCAGTTTATTTAGAGTTTTCAGAAGAGTTTGCAACCGGAGTGTATATTGGAAATACCCTCAGTAACTATTAGGTACATCTCTCTGCCTGCTTGTTAATGCAAATACCTAATTAGCGAAGCATGTAGCAGTAGCTCCATGCATAGGAGCATGAAGAGCTTCAGTTGTTCTTCAGACCAAACAACAGAATGGAGAAGCAACACGAGGAAATCTGCAGATGCTGGAAATTCAAGCAGCACACGCAAAATGCTGGTGGAACGCAGCAGCCCAGGCAGCATCTATAAGGAGAAGCACTGTCGACGTTTCGGGCCAAGACCCTTCGTCAGGACTAACTGAAAGGAAAGATAGAGAGAGATTTGAAAGTAGTGGGGGGAGGGGGAAATGCAAAATGATAGGAGAAGACCGGAGGGGGAGGGGTGAAGCTGAGAGCCAGAAAAGTGATTGGTAAAAGGGATACAGTGCTGGAGAAGGGAAAGGATCATGGGATGGGAGGCCTAGGGAGAAAGAAAGGGGGAGGGGAGCACCAGAGGGAGATGGAGAACAGGCAAAGTGATGGGCAGAGAGAGACAAACAACTAAATATGTCAGGGATGGGGTAAGGAGGGGAGGAGGGGCATTAACGGAAGTTAGAGAAGTCAATGTTCATTCCATCAGGTTGGAGGCTACCCAGCCAGTATATAAGGTGTTGTTCCTCCAACCTAAGTGTGGCTTCATCTTGACAGTAGAGGAGGCCATGGATAGACATATCAGAATGGGAATGGGACGTGGAATTAAAATGTGTGGCCACTGGGAGATCCTGCTTTCTCTGGTGGACAGAACATAGGTGTTCAGCAAAACGGTCACCCAGTGTGCGTCGGGTCCCACCAATATATAGAAGGCCACACTGGGAGCACCGGACACAGTATACCACACCAGTCGACTCACAGGTGAAGTGTCGCCTCACCTGGAAGGACTGACTGAGGCCCTGAATGGTGGTGAGGGAGGAGGTGTAAGGGCAGGTGTAGCACTTGTTCCGTTTACAAAGATAAGTGCCGGGGGGAGATCGGTAGGAAGGGATGGGGGGGACAAATTTACAAGGGAGTTACGTAGGGAGCAATCCCTGTGGAAAGCAGGAAGAGGGGGGAGGGAAAGATGTGCTTTGGTAGTGGGATCTCGTTGGAGGTGGTGGACGTTACGGAGAATTATATGTTGGACACGGAGGCTGGTGGGGTGGTAGGTGAGGACAAGGGGAACCCTATCCCGAGTGGGGTGGTGGGCGGATGGGGTGAGGGCAGATGTGCGGGAAATGGGAGAGATGCGTTTGAGAGCAGAGTTGATGGTGGACGAAGGGAAGCCGTGCCGTGCAGGGCCGCTCCCTGGAGGCGTTGTCTTCCGAGCCCTGCTTTGAGACACGGCCTTCCAGCGAGCTCCAGGAGCAGGAACTCATCCGCCATGGAAAAAATGGTAAAAATGCAGTTTTTTTCTGGTATTGGCATACTATTGCATATTGTTCCTGCAAGTCAAGTCATTACACAGTGCATCAAGTAAGTACAATCAGAATGCAGAATAAAGTATAAAATCGATAGGACAAGTGTAGTGCAGATAAACAATAAGGTGCAAGATCATAATGAGGTAGATTGTGAGGTCAAGAGTCCATCTTAATGTACAAAAAGTCCATTCAGAGGTCTGATAACAGTTGAGTAGAAACTGTCCTTGAACCTGTTTCTACATACTTTCAAACTTTTGTATCTTATGCCAAAAAAAAGAGGGGAGAAGAGAGAATGTCTGGGGTGGGTAGGGTGTTTGATTATCCTGGTTGCTTTACTGAGGCAGTGAGAAGTGTTGACTAGAAATACTTTGGCACCTTTTGTGTTGGTATTGAATTGCTGACCAAGAGTTCTAAACTCAAATGAAGACCTTAACTCCTATTGAATATAAATAACCAAGGGTACTCTCACTAAAGAGAAATAATACTGTTGACTACCCATTCTTCAAAGGCTAGTTTTCTTCCCTGTTTATTCTCCACAGTGCGTTTAGCTGTCAATAGCCTAATCTGAGTTGTGGGTCCCCTCTTCATACCAAGGAGAAAATAACTTCCAGCTAACTAAGTATTTTAAAGCACAGTTCATTTATTTACATGTTGAAATCTGAACAACACTTTTAACACATTTAAGACTCAGAAGATGTCTATCTTAGACATTTCCAAATTACAAACCATTTCCTAAACTCAAAGGATTTCCAAAATACACATACAGTACAATTTGTATAAACTAAAAAGGCATATCAACAAGTTGCAAACAAATGAGTCATCCCTCACAGAAACTAAAGCTGGAGGAAAGTATTCTAGTTCACCTGGTGTTTCTATCATGTTCCTCACCTCCATTCCTGATAAACCTGAGCTGTTCACTACATCTACAGCTTTTTTTTGTGCCACTTGGATAACTTCACAAGCACATGATATCTCCTCCTTTTAACACAACCAGTCTGAAAGCATTTTCTGGAGATATAGATCATAGTTAGCTACCATACTACTGTTAAGCTAAAATCCTCGAGCACACAAAACTTTCCAACTATAAACACACCAGTTATCGATATGCTAAATGATAATTTGTTTTCTCTGGTGCACCAGAAGCTGAGGGAAGATCTGATGGAGGTTTACAAGATTATGAAGGGCATAGATAAAGTGGACAGAGTGTATCTGTTTCCCAGGGTTGAAATTCTAATACTGGAGGGCATGCATTGAAGGTGAGAGGGGGTAGGTTCAAGTGAATATGAGGAGCAAGTTTTTTATGCAGGGAGTCGTGGATGCCTAGAATGTACTGCCTGATATGGTGGCGGAAGCAAATACATTAAAGGATTTAAGAGATGTTTGGATAGGCATATGGATGCAAGGAAGATGGAGGGATATAGACATGGTGTAGGTTGGAGGGATGAATGTTTGGGTATTATTGATTTGCTTTTTAGCTGGTTTGGCACAACAGCCTGCCTCCAAATGGCCTGTTCCTGCTGTACTGTTCTATGTTCTATCTGTTCTGCAAGTTTCCTTGAATTAAGCAACTTAAGAGTCAGCTTGTCTGTTTGGAACAACCCAAATCAAAAAAAAACTCGCTATCTTTTACTGCATCTTTCCAGTAGCAAGACAGAATGCTATGAGCCAGCAAGTCTGAGGCTCCAAGTAGAGCTTGTTTGCAAAGCTGTTCTACAGACAGTTGATTACTGCTTTCTAAGAACTGAAGTTTGACTCCTATTTATGACAGGAAGTTAAACAAACTATTAGTAGGAAGTTCACTTACAAGGGTTTTTGATCTTACAAGTGACAGAAGCGGTGTATTTACACAGATGCTTGATGAACGTGAGATCTCCTGCCCAGGACAGTGTATATCCAACACACCCTACTGAGCTGTTAAGTAAGAATTGTGCAGCACATCACTGACTATATTTCTCTTGAGTGCTGCATGCAATCGAATCATCCTTGTGAACCTCCTCTGGACCCTGTCCAATGCCAGCACGATTTTTCTAAGATGTGGGGCTCAAAACTGTTCATAATACTCAAGGTGAGGCCTCACCAGTGCTTTACAAAGCCCCAGCATCACATCCTTATTGTTGTATTCAAGACCTCTTGAAATGAAAGCTAACATGGTGTTACGTAACCCCGTAACCAGGTAACTTACCAGCAAAGATAGATGGATCAGCTGAGTCGGATGCTACTATTTTCAAACGTTTTATTCAAAAAAGGGCACAAACGTATGGTTAATACAAAACATTCAGATCATATACATCGTCAAAACTCAATCTAAAACACCGGTGTAATAATAATCAATCAGAAATAAGCTCTATAGTTGTCTAGGGGTAATACTGAGTCCAATTGAAATATAAAGAGTCACTCAGAAGTTTGCAGGCTTTCCCCTTTCGGGAACCGCTGGGGTTTTCACGTTGTAGAGAGAGAGAGATGATTTAGAAAAGATAAACACTTGCCCGTCGTCTTGGCAGAGCAAATCCTTGGAATCAGGGGAGCAGACTTCCCCGTTGTAGTTAAAAGCAGTCTTTCGTTGGTTCTAGCCACAGATTCGAATTCAGAATCTAACGCACGTGGCTTCCTTCAAAATGGCGTCCCGCTCCCACGGGAATCGATATCGTGCTTCCTTGGTGTCTCCTGGGGGCGTCTGAGGGTTCCCCCCCCTCAGACCCTCCTTTATACTTCTTCACGGGATCGCAGGTGTCAATCAAGTTGCAGGTAATGCGATCTCTCTCTCAACCAGCCCACTTTGCCCGAGGGCTTTTCACGTGGTCTCCATGAGACAATAGTCAATGTCACCTTTATTCTGCTTCTTGGGAGAACGTGGTCTCTCTCTCTCTCTCCCATTTCCCTGTGTCTATTCAGCACGTCCCTTCCTCTTTTGGGTCAGCTGACCCCCCCTTGACTAGGGTTCTTGAGATTCTCACAAAGGAGGGGGCCGGCGGCATAACAATGGCATTTGCCTTCCTCACCACTGACTCAAGATTTTGGCCCAATTAACCAGCTGCTCCATTTAGCCAAAATTTCATGGAAATAGTTAAAAAGATATAGAAATAGTTAAAAAAAATTAAAAAACTAACTACTGTTCAACTCGAGTGCGCTCTCCAACCGGCCGGGTTGATGTGGAGGATCAAAACCTCAAAACCCCAAAACCCAATAATTAAACCACTGCATTGCTTAGTAATAATTGTAGCTTTCATCGGGGCAGGGCCTTTCTCACTTTATCCTTTAAAATTGTTCCAATCGTTGACCAACGTAGCCTAACGCTTTTACAGTGACCGATGGCATTTCACCTTTTTCTGATCACTTTATTGTTATTATTTTATTTTCAATCGGGATTATTTTTGTGAACAGAAATGCTGCAGATTCAGAGCTCCATCGCTGGGTCCTAATTTCCACCGCACTGAGACCTGTTATGTCTGGGGTTCCGCTGGGTCCTAAGGTCCACCACATCAACAGGTTGAATAAGGGACCTGAGCATCTGCATTTTTTGGTATCCGTGAGGGGTCCCGGAACCAATCCTTCGCAGATAAGGAGGGCCAATTGTAGTGTGGTCATTCAACATTAAATTTCCTGGCATCCTGTGTGGTCACTAGCTTAAGTTCCAATGTATCTAATGGCCACTTTAGTGCACAGGACTTATGCTAGTTAGAAACTGTTTGGCAATAGTTTCCCATCTCATTTAAGCTGCATAGTGTCCCAAATAAATGAAGGGAATCCCAGCTGTTTTGAATTATTTTTTGTTCTTTAAGAGTGATAAGTGGCTGCCTTAATGAACTGATGGCCTAATTAAGATGAATCCATTGTTAGGAATTTACTGTGGTGTGTTGTTCATGGCACCCCGCACAACAGAAACAACATTCAACGATTATAGAATAAAGAATTATATACAAATAATGTTAGAGGTTAAAGTACAGATTTGGAGTAAAATGAGCATAAATGCCTGCATGTAGTTAAAATGAAATAGCATTATAAATAGAGTTTACAGTGCAGTGCAGTGACTGAGCTAATAGAGAGGGGGAGGGGGCTAACCAGAATGGATGATCATATTAAGGGGGGGGGGGGTGAACTTTTTTAGATGGCACGTAGGTTTAAAAACCCCTATAGCACTTTCCAGAAGGGAGCATTTGGAAAGCTCCCTTATGATGAGTATAAACAGAGAAGATAGAGTATTTATAATAGGGTAGGGGAGAACACAGTGTAAAAGGCACAAGAATAAATTTAAAAGAGATCGAATGGAAAGTTTTTCCACTCAGAGTGCAGTGATTATATAGAATGAACTGCCAAAGGACATGATGAAGGCTGGTAGAATTAGAACATTTAAAATGGATTTGGTCAAGTTCTTGGATGGTCAAGAAATAGATGGATATGAGCCTAGTGTGTAAATAGGCAGCATAGTCAGCATAGAAATGGTCCATTTCTATGCAATGCATCTTCATGCTAGTTCAGGAAAAGTACCACATCATTCAGGTCATTTTCCCATAGTCTTCATACCAGGTTACATAAGAGATTATGAAATAACCACACAAGTTACCCAGCAAACAGCTCACAGGCCATTTCTTCTGTGTTTCGTAGATAGCTAGTTAAAATACTAGTTGCCATATTAACTTGCCATAATAGATCATTTCAAGCTCAAAATCCTTTAGCTTGACTTGCAATAATGATTTTGTCAAATGTTGTTGAAAGACCATTGAGAAGGTGAGGATCTAGCATCAGCTGGGAGTCTCCAATGTGTAAAACAAGAGCAGTCACGACGGGAAACACTTTCTTCCGGCAGACCATTAGGCTTCCAAACTCCCACAGGATCATATTCAAAGTGTCACTGGTAAATCTGTTCTGTACTTTACAACATTTAATTTGTGTATTTTAGCTTGTTTATTTATGTATAATCCATCTGCAGGTTTCATCCTTACTTTCATAAGTTATTATCTGTTATGTGTGTTATGTATGCTAAAGTTTTTTTACACTCTGGTCGATGAAACCTCTAATTTCACCTTATGGATGTATTTACAGTACCTATAAAAATTATTTACTTCCCTGCCCTAAAAGGTTTCAGACCTGTACAGAAGGGACAGTTTGCACTTGAACTGGAAAGGGACTAATATCCTAGAGGCAACACACACAAAATGCTGGTGGAACGCAGCAGGCCAGGCAACTTTCAGGACGAAGGGTCTCGGCACGAAACGTCGACAGTGCTTCTGCTTGGCTCACATCACCACCATCCTGTGTGCAAAGGAGTTCTCCCTCAGATCTCTTTTAAATCTTTCCCTGCCTGCCTGACCTGCTGAATTCCCCCAACATTTTGGGTATATTACTCAAAGATTTATAAAGCTGTTTTCAGGACTGAAGGGCCCGAGTCATAAGGGAGTAATTGGACAGACCAGGACTTTATTCTTAAAGCATAGAAAACCAAGAGATCTGAGGGAGAACTCCTTTGCACACAGGATGGTGGTGATGTGAGCCAAGCAGTCAGAGGAATTTAAAAGGTATTTGGGCAAGTGCTGTACATGAATAGGAAAGATTTTGTTTATAAAAGATTAGATTTAAAAGTTAGCATTTTTAATCACGAGTCCATTGAAACATACTGAAATGTGTTGTTTGCATCAAATCAAGTTAGTGAGGTTTGTGATGGGCAGCCCACAAGTCTTGCCACGCTTCTGTCATGAGCATAGCACACCCACAACTGAGGCTACGTCCACACTAGACCGGATAATTTTGAAAACGCCACTTTCGCGTAAAAACAATAGACGTCCACACTAGGAGTTTTTAAAAATATCTCTATCCACATTAAAATGGATATTTCCATGAATCTCCTACTACGCATGCGCAGGACACATCTACCGAAAACATGCAATGTGTTTGGTGTCAAATCTCACCATGAAAGACTTGGTGCGTGTTTGTTCAGTTACAGACTAGAAAAACTTAAACGACGGACAGCTGTTGGCTCTTGCGCAGGAGGACTTAAAACTAAAAAAGCAGATACTGGAGCGTATGGAGGCAACCGACAGAGAGTTCACAGACAGTATGACCCGGCTGACGACGAACATTGAAAAACTGACTGTTACATTAATAAAGCCTCTTGTTAAATGTATAAAATATGTCTGCATCAGTGTTATCTTGTATTTCCATACAATGTTACATTAGGTTGTTACACATCTATTGTCAGAGAAGTACTTGCATAAATAGGTAAACCACCTTCATAGGAGCAAGGACAGAAAACAGGGCAAAGTGAGTACACTTATTTATTCAGTAAGTTACGGGTCAAAGTATTTGGTGAGTACATTTCTAACTCTTCTGGCTTCAGTCTCGTTGCTGTCTGTTCTGAAATTGTTAGGTTGCGTTCAAGAAGACAATGAAATGGCGCGCTGCCGTCGCCATCTGTTCCGGCACGTCATGACAGCATTTTTAGATTTCTCCGATTACCCCGTCCGCACTGCTCTGGCCAAGCGGTGTTTTCAAAATTACACACTCTGGAGAGCGTTTCTGAAAATATCCGTTTTCAGGGGAAGAAAATGTGGTTTTAGTGTGGACGGAGGGTAAAAAGCTTTGGTTACAGATTTATCCAGTCTAGTGTGGATGTAGCCTGAGTAATTCTAACCTGTACATGGGAAGAAACCGGAGTACTCTGTAGGAAACCCATGCGGTCAGCATTTTGGTACAGTGAGACTCAATAGACAATAGACAATAGGTGCAGAAGTAGACCATTCGGCCCTTTGAGCCTGCACCGCCATTTTGAGATCATGGCTGATCATCTACTATCAATACTCGGTTCCTGCCTTGTCCCCATATCCTTTGATTCCCCTATCCATAAGATACCTATCTAGCTCCTTCTTGAAAGCATCCAGAGAATTGGCCTCCACTACCTTCGGAGGCAGTGCATTCCAGACCCCCACAACTCTCTGGGAGAAGAAGTTTTTCCTTAACTCTGTCCTAAATGACCTACCCCTTATTCTCAAACCATGTCCTCTGATACTGGACTCTCCCAGCATCTGGAACATATTTCCTGCCTCTATCTTGTCCAATCCCTTAATAATCTTATATGTTTCAATCAGAGCCCCTCTCAATCTCCTTAATTCCAGCGTGTACAAGCCCAGTCTCTCTAACCTCTCTGCGTAAGATAGTCCAGACATCCCAGGAATTAACCTTGTGAATCTACGCTGCACTTCTTCTACAGCCAGGATGTCCTTCCTTAACCCTGGAGACCAAAACTGTACACAATACTCCAGGTGTGGTCTCACCAGGGCTCTGTACAAATGCAAGAGGATTTCCTTGCTCTTGTACTCAATTCCCTTTGTAATAAAGGCCAACATTCCATTAGCCTTCTTCACTGCCTGCTGCACTTGCTCATTCACCTTCAGTGACTGATGAACAAGGACTCCGAGATCTCTTTGTATTTCTCCCTTACCCAACTCTACACCATTCAGATAATAATCTGCCTTCCTGTTCTTACTCCCAAAGTGGATAACCTCACACTTATTCACATTAAACACCATCTGCCAAGTATCTGCCCACTCACCCAGCCTATCCAAGTCACCCTGAATTCTCCTAACATCCTCATCACATGTCACACTGCCACCCAGCTTAGTATCATCAGCAAATCAGCAAACTCAGAACACAGCAGGGAGAATGTTGAAATAAAACCGAATTTTGGAAATGCCCTGTAGGTCAGGCAGATCCACAAAGCGAGGAAAAGAAAGATAATTTGGAAAAGTGTGAAGTGATTTCCTTTGAAAGGTCAAATTTGAAGACAGAAAACAGATATGATTCTTGGAGAAACAGAGGGATCTCAGATCTTCAAAGCTGCCATGCAAGTCAATAGGGTTGCTGAATATGGTATGATGGTCTTCATTAGCTGAGTGATTGAGTTTAAGAGCTGTGAGTCAATGTTAGACCGCATGTGGAATATTGTGTTCAGTTTTGGTCACCTCATTATTGGAAAGATGTGGAAGAGGAGATTTACACAGATACTGCCTGAATTAGAGAGTATATGTTATGAGGATAGATTGAGCTTTGGACCAAAGAAGGTTAAGGGGAGACTTGATAAGAGGTGTATAAGATGAAAAGAGGCAAAGATTGGGTTAGATAGCCAGAGATGTTTTTTCCCAGGGTGAAACTGACCTGTATGAAGGGGCATAACTTTAACATGATTGGAGGAAAGTACAGGGGGAATGTTAGAGATAAGTATTTTACAGTGAGAAAGATGGGTACATGGAACACTCTGTTGGGAGTGATGGTAGAGGCAGATGCTTTTAAGAGACTCTTAGATAAGCACATAGAAGATAGAAAAATGAAGAAAAGCTTAGAATATTACGAAGATCGGGGATGATATCTTAAGTTTTTTTTAAACTTAAGTGGTGGAGAGTTGCATCATGGTCTGGTATGGAAACACCAACATCCTTGAACAGAAAATCCTACAAAAAGTAATGCATACTGCCCAGATAATCACTGGTAAAATCCTCCCCACCACTGAGCACATCTACATGGAGCACTGTCACAGGAAGTTAGCATCGATCATCAGTTACCCTCCACCACCCAGATTATGCTTCTTTCCCACTGCTGCCATCAGTAAGAAGGTTCAAGAGCCTCAGGACCCACACCATTAGGCTCAGGAGCAGTTAATAGCTCTCAACCATCAGGCTCTTGACCAGAGGGGATGAGTCTAGATCTACACACCGTCCTTACACACCTGGGAAGAGGGATGCTTATGTGAGAATGCTGTTCTTGGACTACGGTTCAGCATTCAATACCATAATTCCCTCCAGGCTTGACAAGAAGCTCAGAGACTTCAGCCTTCACCATGCCTTCTGCAGCTGGATCCTGGACTTCCTGTCATATCGCCAGCAGGTGGTAAGAGTGGGCTCCCTCACCTCTGCCCCTCTGACCCTCAACACAGGTGCCCCTCAGAGCTGTGTCCTAAGCCCCTCCTCTACTCTCTGTATACCTGTGACTGTGTTGCCAGCCACAGCTCCAATCTGCTAATTGAATTTGCTGATGACACTACACTGATTGGCCAAATGTCAAATTATAATGAGGCAGCCTACAGAGAAGAAGTCATCACCCTGACACTGGTATCAAGAAAACAACCTCTCCCTCAATGTCACTAAAACAAAGGAGCTGGTTGTGGACTATAGGAGGAATAGAGACAGGCTAACCCCTATCGACATCAATGGATCTGGGGTTGAGAGGGTAAACAGCTTTAAGTTCCTCGGCATCCACATCACTGAGGACCTTGCGTGGTCTGCACACACCAGCTATGTGGTGACATAACAGCGCCTCTTTCACTTCAGACACTTGTAGAAGTTTGGTATGGGCCCCCAAATCCTAAGAACTTTCTACAGGGGCACAATTGAGAGCATCCTGACTGGCTGCATCACTGCCTGGCATGGGAACGGTACCTCCCTCAGTCGCAGGACTCTACAGAGAGTGGTGCGGACAGCCCAGCGCATCTGTAGATGTGAACTTCCCACTATTCAGGACATTTACAGCGACTGGTGCGTTAGAAGGACCTGAAGGATCATTGGGGACCCGAGTCACCCCAACCACAAAATGTTCCAGCTGGGAAATGGTACTGCAGCATAAAAGCCAGGAC
Source organism: Hemitrygon akajei (assembly GCF_048418815.1). Lineage (NCBI taxonomy): Eukaryota > Metazoa > Chordata > Chondrichthyes > Myliobatiformes > Dasyatidae > Hemitrygon > Hemitrygon akajei. Next base: position 14,900,218 of record NC_133140.1, on the reverse strand, counting down.
CAGCAAGATAGCTTCTTCCACCAGGCCATCAGACTGATTAATTCATGCTGATACAATTGTATTTCAGTGTTCTATTGACTGTCTTGTACATACTACTTATTACAAATTACTGTCTATTCCACATAGCACATTTAGACAAAGTCGTACCATAAAGACTTTTATTCCTCATGTATGTAAATTAAATTGAAATAAAGTCAATTCAGTTCAATTCAACTTCACTTGTCCCATCACTGAACTGTTCCCACAACCTGTGGACTCTCTTTCAAGAATCCATCTCATGTTCTCGATATTTATTGCTTGCTGTTCTGTTTGTTTATTTATTTATTTTCTTTCATAGTTACACTTTGTTGTCTTTTGGACATTAGTTGCTTGTCTGTGCTGTTGGGTGCTGTCTTTCATTAATTCTACTGTGTTTCTAGGATTTACTGTGTATGCCCACAATAAAAATAATCTCAGCGTGGTATATGGTGACATACTGTATATATACCTTGATAATAAATTTGCTTTGTACTTTGAGGACTATGTAAGAGGGAAGGATTAGATTGATCTTAGAGTTTGGAGCAACATTGTGGGTCAAAGAGCCAGTTCTGTGCTGTGATATTCTGTGTTATATGTGTAATATTATGGAAAGGTGACCTTACCTTTGAACTGAGCAGTGCTACAAGCATATAAAATAGGAACAGGAGGAGACCACTCAGCTTCTAAAACCAGCCTCACCATTTCATAAGTTCTCAACCTTATGTGACTGCAACCTCCTCTCCTCATCCCTGTCCATTTATGGTAGCCCTTCATACTCTGTTTCACAAAAATATGTCCAACTCTGCCTTAAATATCTTCGTATTCTGCTTCCACCCCTTCAGCCTTGCCCTGTCTTCAGTGATTGACCTCTTGTTTTTGAACTTTATGCCAGGTTCTTCCACATAAATGAAGATTCCTTAACCAGTTACTGGAAATTGTTGAATCCTATACTGAGGCCCAAGACCTGGATTGAAATCATATCATGTGCAAAATAGAATGTGGCTCAAAGTTGCCATTGTAATAACACTTCATCTTCTGGACTGTCAATCTATTGCACCAGTTTGAGTGGTGTCATTAACTTGTTCAAGAGCCACTGACAGATCAGGTCAATGAACAGGCACGAGGAATAGCAATATCATTCAATTCTCAATTACATCTGCTGGAGGCTAGTTTTCCAACAGGCATTTAAATGATAAAAGTAAGCCACAAGAAAAGGAAAGGCATTATATGGGATTTAACTTCCACTGCAGAACAGGGAACTGTTAAACAGTGCATGATGGCTTAGGGCTTTCTGTCAAACACGAAATGCCTTTAGAATATCGGATAGAGTGTGGAGCAGTAGCTGGGGCCAAGAATTGACAGCTGCTGAAAATACTCATTCACTTTTCCAATAACGTACAAGGAGACCGCTCAGCCCATTGAGTCCACGCTAGTTCACATTGCAATCCCATCCTCCAATAATTTTCCAAGTAGTCAAGTCAAGTCAAGTCAAGTTGTACTTTTATTGTCATTTCGACCATAACTGCTGGTACAGTACATAGTAAAAATGAGACAATGTTTTTCAGGACCATGGTGTTACATGACACATTACAAAAACTAGACTGAACTACGTAAAAAACAACACAGAGAAAAAAAAACACACAACAACTACACTAGACTACAGACCTACCCAGAACTGCATAAAGTGCACAAAACAGTGCAGGCCTTACAATAAATAATAAACAGGACAGTAGGGCAAGGTGTCAGTCCAGGCTCTGGGTATTGAGGAGTCTGATAACTTGGGGGAAGAAACTGTTACATAGTCTGGTCGTGAGAGCCCGAATACTTTGGTGCCTTTTCCCAGACGGCAAAAGGGAGAAGAGATTATATAAGGGGTGCATGGGGTCCTTCATAATGCTGTTTCCTTTGCAGATGCAGCGTGTAGTGTAAATGTCCGTGATGGCGGGAAGAGAGACCCCGATGATCTTCTCAGTTGACCTCACTATCTGTTGCAGGGTCTTGCGATCTGAGATGGTGCAATTTCCGAACCAGGCAGTAATCTTCACTTTTCAGATTCCTGTCAGCTCTTCCCATATCCTGCCATTCACTCACTTCCACTGTCCAACCACCGGGCTCATTACTGGGAGGTGGGAGGTTGCAGGAGTAAACACACGCAATTCACAGGAAGAACAGATAGACTCTGGCGAGGCAATACCTGAGGTCCAGTTTGAACGCTGGTCACTAAAACTGTGAACTCACCATGCCCTCCTCAATGAAGGGCAGTAAACAAATATCAGTGGATGATGTCAAGCCAGCAAACTTACCAGCAAAAGATTAGATGAATTATAAAGACAATATACATTTAATTTATTTCTCTAAATTGTGTATTGATTGGATTGTCTGATTTCTACAGCTTATTGAAACTAGACTTCAAAAGTTCAAATTAATTTATTACTGAACACATGTATGTCATCATACACAACTCTTGAGATTTGTTTTCTTGCAGGCGTACACAGTAAATCCAAAAAACACCACAGTATCAATGAAGGACCGCACCCAACAGAATGGGCAAACAAGCAATGTGCCAATAACAACTGTGTAAATACAAAATAAAAATGTTAAAAGTAATAATAAATAAATAAACAATAAATATCAAGAACATGAGATGAAGAGTCTTTGAAAGTAAATTCATTGGTTGTGGGAACAGTTCAGCGATGGGATGAGTAAAGTTGAATGAAGGTATCCTCTCTGCTTTAGGAGCCTGATGGTTGAGGGTAATAACTGTTCCTGATCCTGGTGGTGTGGGCCCAGAGGCACCTGTACCCCCTTCTTGATGGCAACAGTGAGAAGAGGGCATGGTCTGGATTGTGGGGGTCCTTGATGATGGGTGCTGCTTTCCAGTGATAGTGCTCCATGTAGCTGTGATCAATGGCAGGGAGGACTTTGCCCATGATGGACTGGGTTGTATCCACTACTTTTTTAAGGATTTCCATTCAAGAGTATTAGTGTTTTCATACCAAGCCATGATGCAACCAGTCACAATATACTCTCCACCACACGTCTATAGAAGCTTGTCAAAGTTTTTGATGTCATACCAAATCTTCACAAACCTCTAAGGAAGTAGAGGCGCTGCTGTACTTCTGTTGTAATGGCCCTTGCGTGCTGGGCCCAGCAACAATCCTCTGAAATGATGCCACCAAGGAATTTGAAGTTGCTGAGCCTCTCCACCTCTGATCCTCTGGGTCATAGACCTCCGGTTTCCTCCTCCTGAAGACAATAAACAGCTCCTTGGTCTTGCTGAGTGAAAGGTTGATGTTGTGGCACCACTAGGCCAAATGTTCAGTCTCTCTCCTATATGCCGGTTCGTCACCACCTTTGATTCCGCCAATGACAGTGGTGGCGCCAGCAAACGTAAATACAGCATTGGAGCTGTGCCTAGCCTCACAGTCAGAAGGGTAAAGTGAGAAGAGCAGGGGGGCTAAGTACACAACCTTGTGTGCCCCTGTGTTAGTGGAGATTATGGAAGAGATGTTGTTGCCAATCCAAAATGACTGGAATCTGCAAGTGAGGAAATCAAGAATCAAATTGCACAAGGAGGTATTGAGGCCAAGGTCTTGCAGCTGATTGATTAGTTTTGATGAGACGGTGATATTGAATGCCAAGCTGTAATCAATAAAGAGCATCCTGATGTGTGCATCTTTGCTGTCCAGATGTTCCAGGGTTGGGTGAAGAGCCAATGAAATGGCATCTGCTATTGACCTGTTGTGAAGGTGGGCAAATTGGAACAAATCCAAGTTGCTTCTCAGGCAGGAGTTGATATGTTTACTACCAATTTCTCAAAGCACTGTGGATATAAGTGCTACTGAATGATAATCATCGAGGCAAGTTACCATGTGCTTGGTAGGCACTGGTATAATTGAAACCTGCTGGAAGCAGGTGGGTACCATACACTGCTGAAGGGAGAGGTTAAAGACGCTGGTAAACACTCCAACCAGTTGATCAATGCAGGTCTTTAGTATTTGGCCAGGTACCCCAGCTGGGCCGAATGCCTTTCATGGATTCACCCTCCTGAAGGATGCTGGCACATCATCCTTAGAGACTGAAATCACAGAGTCATCGGGGGCTGTGGGAGTTTGTGAAGGTTCTTCCATGTTTTGATGCTCAAAGCGAGCTTAGAAGGCATTGAGCACCTGGAAGTGGAGTGTTGTCGCCTATATTGCTTGGCTTCACTTTGTAATGGCTAATAGCATTCAAGCCCTGCCACAGCTGTCAAGCATCCTTCAGTGATTCAAGCTTTGTCTGAAACAACCACTTCACATGTGAACACGAGGAAATCTGCAGATGCTGGAAATTCAAACAACAACACACAAAATGCTGGTGGAACACAGAGGCCAAGCAGCATCTATAGGGAGTAGCGCTGTCGACATTTCGGGCTGAGACTCTTCGTCAGGACTGACTGTGAGCTGGTATCCAGAGATTGTTCCAGGCCCACATGTATTTTAACACGTGAAGAAGGACTCTTCACCTTTCCTGCCTATCCCCTCCCCCACCCCTTGATCTTTCCTCTGATTGGTTTTTCACCTGGCACCTTCCACCCTCCCCCCACCTTCTTTATAGGGCTCCTGCCCCCTCCTCCTTCAGTCCTGACGAAGGGTCTCAGCCCAAAACGTTGACTGCTCCTTTCCAGGGATGCTGCCCGACCTGCTGAGTTCCTCCAGCGTGTTTGTACGTGTTGATTTGACCACAGCATCTGCAGTGTACTTTGTGTTTACCTCTTGTATTTTATTTGGTCACCAAACCTGAATGTCACTGATCTGGTCCTCAGCAGACTGCGGATTCATGCTTCTGGTTGGGGAAGACGGAATGATTTTGTGGAATACTCTCCTCTATGACTGTTTTTATAAAGTCTGTCATAACCATATTGTATTCATTCAGGTCCACTGATGAGACCTTGAACACTGACTCAGAGTAGTTCCATAGCTACTCCTCTGCTGCCTGGAGCCACCTCTTTCTTGTCCTCACCACTGCAGCCTTGCTCTTCAGCCTCTGCCTGCTTGCAGATTTCCTGAAGTATGGTCCAGGCAAGGAATAGGAGGCATTCCTACAGCAGTGGTTGAGTATGCTGCTGCAGGTTATATGCTGATGGTAATTGCACAGAGATTTCTTCAGACAAGCCTGATAAAAGTCCCCATCTATGATTTGAAATGTATCAAGGTGGACTGTTATTTTGTAAACTGTGGTCAGGATCACAGAGGAGAACACTCTTGTTAAGTAGAATGATTGGCACTTAATCATTAGATGTTTCAGGTTGAGGGAACAAAAGCTCAATGAAACTGCCACATATGAGCACTACAAAGAATTTATCATGAACACAGACCCCCAGCTTCTACCTTCTCGGAATTAGCAGTCCTGTTCATCCTATGAATCAAGAAGCCCTCAGATCTTATCACTGTATCAGGCATGTCAGGAGTCAGCCATATCTCCAGGAAGCACAGAGTGACTTGGCCTCCACTGCCCTCTGTTGCAAGGAATTCTAGAGATTCACCACTGTCTGACTAACAAAATCCTTCTTATCTCTGTTTTAAAAGGACGTCCTTGTATTCTGATGCTGTGCTCTCTAGTCCTAGACTCTCACTCTTGGAAACATCCTCTCGATGTCCACTTTACCTAGGCCTTTCAATATTCAGTAGGTCTTAATGAAATAAACCCTTCTGGTTTAAGATGGCACTATTGAAGTTGGGCATCAGCTTACTGGTGGTTTATAGGCAAGAATTACAACTAAATACTTTACTAATAGCTCTTCTAATGTGGTAAATTGTGGGAAACTATCACCACAAGCAATGAAGAGGTGAGCAAAGGCAACGCTGGCTCAAGGGTCGATGCATGTGGGTTCGATGCAAAGCCTGAGTGTGGAAGATTCAGGGAGAAACAGTAGGAGCAAGGTCGACGCACGTTCAAGATGGAGTTTGAGTGAGTGAATTGGACAGGGTTCAGAGTGAAAGAACCTTGGAGCCCATCTGGGAGCAAGGTTGGGTTGATCTAGATAGATAGATAGATAGATAGATAGATAGATAGATAGATAGATACTTTATTCATCCCCATGGGGAAATTCAACTTTTTTTTCCAATGTCCCATATGCACCAAGCATTTGAAAAAGTCAAGTACAGGCCGGAGCGTGGCAGTGGCCATGGGCAGGGTGGCTGGGTCTAGGCCCAGAGCATATTGCCGCGGCATGGCCTGAGTCCTAGTGCAGGGGACTACCCAGTGTTTGGACGATTTAAATACCAGCCCAGATAGACTGATAAGTCAGTATGTCAGGCCGATTCTGCTGGCTGCTCTGCGAAGTTTATTCCTGTCTCTACAGCGCAGAGGCTGTGAGACGCTCCAGCTGCTCCAGGCTTCACGTCTGTGAGCTTTGTAGTGATTTTCCCTGCTGTGTGATGAACTGGGACTGAGGCCTACTCCAGTTGTTGCGGGTCAATGGACTCCGCTTGATTCTGAATGCTGTTGTTCGCACAAATTGTTTCTTTGTTCTCTCTCTCTCTCTCTCTCTCTCTCTCTCTCTCTCTCTCTCTCTGCATTGGGTGTTGCTCTTTTTAAATTGGGTTCTTTGGGTTTCTTTCTTTCTGGCTGCCTGTAAGCAGACAAACCTCAAGGTTGTTTAATTTATAATACTTTGAACTTTGAATCCCCCTCATTCTTCTAAACCCAAGTGAGCACAGGCCCAGAAACGCTCCTTGTATGTTAACCTCTTCATTCCCAGAATCATTCTTGTAAACTTCTAGTCCTCTTCCCATGTCTGCTCATCTGTTTTTCAATATGGGGCCCAGAACTACTCGCAACACATTCAAATGTGGCTTGACGACATGCCCAGTAGATCAGAGTGGCCTGTCCTTTCCTGCCAGAGAGAAAAATAAAGAAACAGGCTCAACCACTATCACAGATAGGGAAATCAAGTCAGCTAAATGTTAGAGTTCTGTACTGAGGCTGGAAAGCTGCACTGTGCACCGACGTAAGAGAAGCTGCTGTTCCTCAGCTTTACTGGACCTGTTGTAACAGTGAAGGAGATCGCAGACAGTGCGGGGCAAAGAGTTAAAATGAGGGACATAGCATCTGTGATAATGCAAAGAAGATTTCAGTTTGTGATAGAACTAAAGCATTGCAACTCAAAATTCTGCATAGAGCCCATCTGACTCCAGATCGTCTCTCGAAATTTAAGACGAGGGTTTCTCCAATGTGTTCTAAATGTAAAGTAAATACTGGAATTTTCACCCACTGTTTTTGAAGTTGTCCCAAACTTCAGGCATACTGGAGTGATATTTTGGGTGAAATGGAAAAGATTCAGAAGATGAAGCTTGAACTGGACCCAGTGTCTTTTCTCTTGGGCTTACCCAGCAGTCATATTGTTAATGCACATCAGAAAAAAACTTTTTAGCATCCTGACTTTTTGTGTGAGAAAGAACATGTTACTTTGTTGGATATCCGATAAGGCCGCTGGACTTTTTGGTTGGCATAAGTTAATCATGGAATACATTCCTTTGGACTTTTTGACATGAATGGTACACTAAAAACAAATAGTTTTCATAAAACATGGCAACCTTTTCTGCAGTATATAGATGTAAACCTGTCTGCTATACTAATAAGGGCTTTTGTATAAGATGTTGTGGTGATGTCTATATTTTGATGGAAGTGTTCTGATACCTGATATCTGTGAGGGGGAGAAATGTAAATGTATCTGGAAATTGAAGTTTTTGTTATGCTGGGCAAAAAAAAAAAAAATTTTTAATGAGGGACATAGAATTAAAGGGAGATTGATCGGGGTCAGTCTTGAGGGCTGACGCAGGGTTCCACACAAAGACAGACAGACAGACATACTTTATTGATCCCGAGGAAAATTGGGTTTCATTACAGCCTCACCAAGAATAGTGAAGAAATATAGCAATATAAAACCATAAATAATTAAATAATAATAAGTTAATCATGCCAAGTGGAAATAAGTCCAGGACCAGCCTATTGGCTCAGGTGTCTGACACTCTGAGGGAGGAGTTGTAAAGTTTGATGGCCACAGGTAGGAATGATTTCCTATGCCGCTCAGTGTTACATCTCAGTGGAATGAGTCTCTGGCTGAATGTACTCCTGTGCCTAACCAGTACATTATGGAGTGGATGGGAGTCATTGTCCAAGATGGCATGCAACTTGGACAGCATCCTCTTTTCAGACACCACCGTCAGAGAGTCCAGTTCCACCCCTACAACATCAATGGCCTTACGAATGAGTTTGTTGATTCTGTTGGTGTCTGCTACCCTCAGCCTGCTGCCCCAGCACACAACAGCAAACATGATAGCACTGGCCACTACAGCCTTGTAGAACATCCTCAACATCGTCCAGCAGATGTTAAAGGACCTCAGCCTCCTCAGGAAATAGAGACGGCTTTGCCCCTTCTTGTAGACAGCCTCAGTGTTCTTTGACCAGTCCAGTTTATTGTCAATTTGTATCCCCAGATATTTGTAATCCTCCACCATGTCCACATTGACCCCTTGGATGGAAACAGGGGTCACCGGTGCCTTAGCCCTCCTCAGGTCCACCACCAGCTCCTTAGTCCAGTCTGCGTTTGAGCTCTCCAGTATTGAGGAAGCCACATCGTGAACTCTGAATGCAGTGCAAGGGGATAGATGTAAATCAATCCTTCAGTTGGAAAATCTGGTTGGGTTCTTGGATGGCCAGAAAGGAAGAAGTGAAAGAGCAAGTAGTTGTAAAGGAAAATGCTGTAAGAGGTGGGGAGTTGGGAATAGAAGAGTGAATCAGGGTGGTCATCAAGGGATTTGTTCCTGGGAAGTACTCAAATGGAGGAGAGGGGAAGCCATGCCTGATTGTGGAATCTCATTGAAATCAAGTGGAAAGTTGTGGAGAGGGTCTGTTGAATGCAAAGGCTGGCGGAGTGGAAGATGAGGAAGAGGGGAACACTATCATTGTTCTTTCGGTCAGTAGAGAAGATAGGAGAACCCTATATAGGAACAAACTCAAAGTGCTGGAGCAACCCAGTAGGTCAGACAGCATGTATGTAATGAGTAGTTGACGCTTTGAGCCAGGACCCTTCATCAGGATATGTAAAACCCTAAATAAGACAGGTTTAGCAGGCAGATAGGGCAAGTTGGGCTAGTTTCCATACTGTGAGATGATGAACGACCCTAAGAGGGAACGAGAGCAGAGGCATGGGAAATGGATGAGGTGTACTTGAAAATTGTTAATTAGGAGAGAGGAAGTCATGATTCAAGAAAACTGCCTCTCTGCCCTGTTAACAAGGCTCTTGGCTGTCTTAATCCTGCCTTTCCAGTGTCATTGTGTAGCTGGATTCTCACATCCTGCATCTACAAGAAGGTAGAATGTGCTCCTTTAATGGGAGCAGTAAATCGGTGCGCTGACTCTGTGCAAAATTCTGGTACTCCAACCCCCCGCACAGTAGAATTTGCATTCTTGTCTGAGCAACCGTGAAGAGCTGCCAAACCTGTGAAAGCCAGAAAGATCCTGTCTCAAAGGAAGCAATTACTTAATATTGGCACAGGTCTAGCAATCAGGTTGAGTAACACCCATCTTTGTCTGCAAAATGTAGATGACACACACAGAGACAATTAAAATAACGTTCAGGATTTCAGATCTATTTCTAAACATTCTTCATTGTTTATCTTTGTTAAATGTACTTAGCCATACTTACTATAATCCTAAGTGATCTGAAGAGACAAGGGGATCTGGCAGAAGGCATTCCCTCATGATTTTTAAAAAGAATGGGGTTGACTGAGATTTAAGATCGGTCCTCATTATCATTATAATCAAGCTCAACCGCTAAAAGAAACTTCCTTCTTTCATCAGCTAAGCACCTCCTAGCAAGGTGGTCTCATTCCTGACCCTCATTAGTGCATTCTCAGAGCACCACAATGCCCATTCGTCATCTGTGACTAACTGGCATTTGCAGTTTGACAAGCCGCAAGATCTGGGAACATGACTGAGGTGCTTGGCTCTAATACCAATTACTGTTATTCTCTGCCAGTATAGCACAAAGTAGACGGTGAGCCTCCATCTGGCTGGATGTTTCCTTACCAAACCGAGTGCCTCAGGTAGCAAAGTCTGAATGACACTAAGCCCAAGGATTGCAAGTTCAAATCTTACACAAACACAGAGGCACAAACTGAACTGTTAACTCCAAACTAGTGCACTAACAAATCTGCCATTCTTTCTGATGACCAACCAAATCCTCAATTGCCCAAATCAGCTGGATAAATTATAAAGTCATAGAGTGACTCTGTATGGTAACAGGCCCTTTGGTCTACCAAGACCGTGCTGACCAACAACCATCCATCCATACTCCCCCCTCTGCCCAGATTTGACCGCTTGCCTACACATTCTAGGCAATTTAACATCGTAATGGATTTATTATTGTTATATGTACTGAAGTACAGTGAAAAGCTGGATGGTTTGCATGCCATACAGTCTGACTGTGCTGTATACGAGTGAGAAATAGTCCCATTGCGGATTAGCTAGACTCTGAAAACTGGCACGTGTTCCTCAACCACACATTATTTACTTGTGCACAAGAAGAACAGCCTGGCCCCTGTTACCAAACTGCTCTATAGTTGGAACAAAGAAATGACATTGTTATACAGAAATGGCCAGTTATTGACCAATTGGTAACCTGTGTACATTCAAATTCTTCATTCGCTCAATCAATTACCAATCACACTACGATAATACAGGTATTGGCAGCCAACAGAATCTCCACGTTAAAGGCCAGTAATACTTCAGGATTAGTAAAGTAACTGACCAAGCGTAAGTGTCACCCTGGAGTCCTCTGTTTGCATCCTTATCTTGTATGCAGACAGCACCGCTCCTCTGCTGTACAAAGGGAGCCATCTCTCCTGAGACCTGGGCTGACTGCACAGAATCTGTAAACTATCCTTGCCTTGCTGCAACTCCCACAGGAGTGAATCGAAAAGAAAATGTAGAATATCGTTTTGCATTTACAGAGAAAGTGCAGTGCAGTCAGACAAATAAAGTGCAAGGGCAGGACGAGGTAGATTTGGGGATCTAGAGTTTGAGAACAGGATAGATGCTATCCTAGGGCTGAGTGGTACGTATGTTCCCTCAAGCTTTTGTATCTTTTGCCTGATGGGAGAGGACTGAAGAGAGAATGGCCAGGGTAGGAGAGGTCCTTGATTATGCAAGAGCTTGGCAGTGGGAAGCCTCGACAGAGTGGAGGCTGATTTGCATGATGAGCTGGGCTGCATCCATAACTCTGCAATTTCTTGTGGCGTAAGGCAGAGCAGTTGCTGTACCGAGCCGTGATGCTCCAGGTAGGGCGCTTTCTGTGGTGAATTCATAAAAAATGGTTAAGATTAATGGTAGACAATTAATCTACCAAACGGTGTTATCTTTTGGATCTGGGAGGAAACCCAAGCCCCTGACTGAAATCTGCACAGTCACAGGAAGAACACAAAACTCCAATCAGACAGCACCAGAGTTCATGGGGTTGCTGAGCCCGTCAGGTAAGCAGCTCTACCCGCTGGCTCACTCTGTCAGCACGAATTATTTTTCAGGAATATCTCCTCATTTTTTTAACCGCCACCACCAAGGTCTTTCCAAAAGTGTTTGTTGTGCTGGATCTTAATGTTTAATCCTTACTGTCTACAGGAAACAGGCACCCAATCTTTCTCTCAAAATGAATTACCCTATTTTCCAAAGGGTTAAAGATTTCAGTTTACATTTAAAATTCTGTGAAAAAAATAATCATTCTTGCCTGCTGAGGAACTGATCTGAAGCAATAGAGATCTGAAAGATTTCTAGCACTGAGCCATGGTATGCTCGGTTTTGAGAATTGTTAGTTCCCTGTGTGAAAGGCAGGAAGTTGGGGAACCTGGAGACACAGGAGATTGCAGATGCTGGAACCGGATCCGGCAGCAGCATACGTGTTGGAGGAACTGCACTGTCTGCAGAGGGAAAATGGACAATCCACATTTCAGGTCAGATGCCTTGTTTTGGGGTGGAGAATTTGTGCGTGCAAATTTATTTTTATTTGTTTAGAGATACAGCAAGGTAGAATGCATACATTTCCACATTGTTCAAAACCACCATGTGGTAGCTTGTTTTAAACAACTTTATTTCATGTATCTTATGGTGTTGGGTGATTTGAAATCATTGATTTGATTGTGCAATTAAGTCTGAGAAATTAAATTAAAATGTATAAGCACCAGTCTGACTCGGGCAGTTTCTGTCAGAGCCACCTTTACACTTTTATAAGCATACCACAACATAACTGCAGGAATTTCTAATCATTCTCCATCTCCAACAACCGTCTGAGATGGACAGGCGGAAGGTGTGGCAACACTTACAGACTGCCCCCAGCACATTCTCGCATGTTAATGCAAACAACACATTTCACTATATGTTTCGATGTACATGTGATAAATAAATTTGAGTCTGAAAGGTGGGATAGGAGAGCAAAGAATTAGCAGCAAAGTAGAGGAAGTTGTGAGTCATCAAACCAATGCCACACCAAATAGACGGAGAATGTGAGGGGATGCAGTTTGGTAGATAAGAAAGGAAAGTGTTCTAAATGAGATGAAGGAGCAGAGACCTGAGGGGTATATGTGCAAAAATCACTGAAAGGGGCATGGCAGGTTGATCTGTTAACAGAGGAATAGTGTATTAAAGCAAGGAAGTCATCCTGAAAATTTTACAGATGAGGTGTTCAATTCTGGTCACCTCATTACAGGAGGTGAAGGATATGGAAATACTGGAGAGAGCAGAGAATATTTACAGGAAAATGGTAAAGGTTTACAGCAACAAGGAAAGATTATGGAGGCTGTGACCTTTTTCTTTACGGGGCAAAGGGAGGTTAGGTAGAAGTGTGAAAAATGAGGAAGGGTCTAGGCAGAATAGAGAGTGGACGTTGCTCCCACTGGTGGAGCAGCCAATGAGTAGAGATCACATGTATGAACTAAAGGGGAGGAAAGTTAAAGTAGGCATAAGAAATAACTTTTATTTGTGCAGCATTTTGCTAGAAATCTGGAATATTATATCTGCAGATGTGGTGGAGGCAGGTTCCATTTTATCTTGAAGAGGACAGGGAGATGGTAAGAAAATGTTTGGGACTGGGGTGAGACTAGTGAGTTTCTCTAATAGAAAGCTAGCATGGAATCAATGGGCCAAATTAACTCTTGTTGCCTAGCAATCTGCATTGTATAATCACTTTAGAATCTCCTGCTCCTGGTTTCCTCAATTCAAGAGACCAACTAGGTCTGTTCTGAGGCAATAGGATATTTCTACCATATGTCAAGAGTTTTCCAAAACTATGCAATTGTTTTCTCTAGAAAACTGAAATGAAGTTTTACAAATCAGTGTGCCTGTGTCGCCATCCAGTGGCAGTTGAGAGGAGCAGAAACCAGGGAAATTACTCTCTTGATAACTCACCTCAGAATCAGAATCAGGTTTATTATCAAGAAGCTATTGTGACAAAATTTGTTGTTTTGCGGCAGCACTATGGTGCAATACAAAAAAATGACTAGAGGTTACAATAAGAAATATATTAGCATGCAGTACGTGTATTTAAATATATTTGAATGTGATCAGAAGAAAGTATCGGGGGGAATGACAAAGGTCACTTTCTTTTAACAGAGAGTGGTGAATGCCTGAAATGCCCTTCCAGGGGTAGTGGTAGAGGTAGATACATTTGGGACATTGTAGAGACACTTGGGCACATGAATAATAGAAAAATGTAGGGCTATTTGGGAGGGAAGGATGAGATTGATGTTACAGCAGGTTAAAATGTTGGCACAACATCATGGGCTGAATGACCTCTACTGTGCGGTTATGTTCTATAGATAGAGAGTGTAAAATAGTGACAAAATATTTATGGACAGTTCAGAATTCTAATGGTGGAGGGTTACAAACTGTTCCTAAAACATTGAGTGTGGGTCTTCATATTCCTGTACCTCCTCCCTGATGGTAGTAATGAGTAGAGGGCATAGCGTGGATGGTGAGTGTCCTTTAATAATGGATGCCGCCTTTTTGAGGCATCACCTTTTGTGGATGTCCTGGATGGTGGGGAGGCTTATGCCCATGATGGAGCTGGTGAGTTTACAACCCGCTACGGCTTTTTACTCCCAGTGTGAAAAGAAGCAATCAGTTTAGATACTCTAATACATGGTAATTACTAATGAAGTTACTATGGCACGTGGTAATTACTAATGAAATTACTATGGCATGTGGTAATTACTAATAAAATTACTGTAGCACAAAGAAATTAATAATAAAATTATTATAACACATGGTAATTACTAATGAAATTACTCCAGCACATAGAAATCGCTAATAAAATTACTACAGTGCTTGGAAATTACCAATAAAATCACTACAGCGAAGGGAAGTAACTAATGAAATTAATATAACAGATAGTTATTACTAATGAAATTACTACCGCATGTGCTAATTACCAGTGAAATATTAGTCCATTCACAGATGCAAAAACAAATTTAAAAGGTGATTGAAATGTTTACTTTATGATCAGAGATAACCTAATCAAGAACCTATCAACCTCTGCTTTAAATATACCCAATGACTTGTCTCCACAACTGTCTGTGGCTATCAATTTCACAGATTCGCAGCCTTCTGGCTAAAGAAATTTCACCTCATCTCCATTTGAAGGGAACTTTTAAAGCCTCAGCATTACATCCTTGCTCTTATATTCTAGTCCTCTCAAAATGAATGCTAGCATTGAATTTGCCTTCCTTACCACCAACTCAACCTACAAGTTAACCTTTAGGAACTCCTGCTCTAGGATTCCCAAATCCTTTTGCACCTCTGTTATTTGATTTTTCTCCCCATTTAGAAAATAGCCTCTGCCTTTATCCCTTCTGCCAAAGTGCATGACCATACACTTCCCTGCACTGTATTCCATCTGCCACTTCTTTGCCTATTCCCCTAATCTGTCGAAGTCCTTCTACAGACTCCTTATTTCTTCAGCAGGGCTTGCCCCTCCAACTATCTTCATATCATCTGCGGACTTGGCCACAAACCCATTCATTCCATCATCCAAACTATTGACATAATGTAAAAAGCATTGGTCCCAATTCAGACCCCTGCAGAACACCACTATTCACTGGCAAGCAACCAAAAAAAGGCTCCTTTATTCCCACTCTTTGTCTACTTCCAGTCAGCCAATCTTCTATCCATGCTATTATCTGCCCTTTAATACCATGGGCTCTTATTTAGCAATGTCATGTGCGGCATCTTGTCAAAGGCCATTGAAAATCCAAGAAAGCAGCATTCATTGAATCTCCTTTGTCTCTTTGAAGTGTTTCAAATATTGAAAGGCCGATAGATAGAGTGGACGTGGAGAGGGTCTTCACAGGAATAGCGCACAACAGTGTAGAAGAAAACTGGACAGAGTAGATGTGGAAAGGATGTTTCCCATGGTGGGAGTGACTAGGACCATAAGACCATAAGACACCGGAGCAGAATTAGGCCACCTGGCCCATTGAGTCTGCTCCGCCATTCAATCACGGCTGATCCTGTTTTCTATCTCCTCCTCAACCCCAGTTCCCGGCTTTCTCCCCGTAACCTTTGATACCATGTCCGATCAAGAACCTATCAATCTCTGCCTTAAATACGCCCAATGACCTGGATGTTGTTCCACAGCTGCATGTGGCAACAAATTCCACAAATTCACTATCCTTTTGCTAAGGAAATTTATCTGCATCTCTGTTTTGAAAGAGTACCCCTCTATCCTGAAGTTATGCCCTCTTGTCCTAGTCTCTCCCACCATGGGAAACATCCTTTCCATATCTACTCTGTCTAGGCCTTTCAACATTTGAAAGGTTTCAATAAGATCCTCCCCCCCCCTTCTGAATTCCAGCAAGTACAGACCCAGAGCCATCAAATGTTCCTTATATGATAACCCTTTCATTCCTGGAATCATCCTTGTGAACCTCCTCTGGACCCTCTCCAATGCCAGCACATCTGTTCTGAGGTGAGGGGCCCAAAACTGTTCACAATACTCAAGGTGAGGCCTCACCAGTGCCTTATAAAGCCTCAGCATCACATCCCTGCTCTTGTATTCTAGACCTCTCGAAATGAATGCTAACAATACATTTGCCTTCCTTACCACCAACTCAACCTGCAAGTTAACTTTCAGTGTGTTCTGTACAAGGACTCCCAAGTCCCTCTGCATCTCAGATTTTTTGATTTTCTTCCATTTAGAAAATAGTCCACACATTTATTTCTACTACCAAAGTCCATGACCATGGATTTTCCAACATCGTATTTCATTTGCTACTTCCTTGCCCATTCTCCTAACCTGTCCAAGTCCTTCTGCATCCTACCTGTTTCCTCAACACTACCTGCCCCTCCACCGATCTTCATATCATCTGCAAATTTGGCAACAAAGCCATCTATTCCATCATCTAAATAAGTCATATACAGCATAAAAAGAAGTGGTCCCAACACTGACCCCTATGGAATGCCACTAGTCACTGGCAGCCAACCAGAAAAGCATCCTTTTATTCCCACTCACTGCCTGCTACCAATCAGCCATTGCTCTAACCATGATAGTAACTTCCCTGTAATACCATGGGCTCTTAACTTGGTAAGCAGCCTCACTGCGGCACCTTGTCAAAGGCCTTCTGAAAGTCCAAATATACAACATCATCTGCATCCCCTTTATCGATCCTACTTGTAATCTCCTCAATGAATTCCAACAGGTTCATCAGGCAAGATTTTCCCTGAAGGAAACCATGCTGACTTTGTACTACCTTGTCCAGGTATTCCATCACCTCATCCTTAACAACTGACTCCAACATCTTAGAGTGGAGTAATATTTGCATTTTTCTAGTCCTCTGGCACCATGCCAGAGTCCAATGATTTTTGAAAGATCATTTCTAATGCCACCACAATCTCTGACACTACCTCTTTCAGAACCCGAGGGTGCAGTTCCTCTGGTCCAGGTGACTTATATACCTTAGGGTCTTTCAGCTTTTTGAGCACCTTCTCCCTTGTAACAGTAACTGCACGACTTCTCTTCCTTCACACACTACAAAATTAGGCACACTGCTAGTGTCGTCCACAGTGAAGACTGATGCAAAATACTCATTTAGTTCTTCATCCATCTCCTTGTCCCCTGTTATTATTTCTCCTGCCTCAATTTCTAGCGGTCCTATATCCACTCTCATTTCTCTTTTATTTTTACCATACTTGGAAAAGCTTTTACTATCCACTTTGATGTTATTTGCTAGTTTGCTTTCATGTTTAATCTTTTCCCTTACACTCTGTAGGTTTTTAAAAACTTCCAATTCCTCTACCTTCGCACTAATTTTTGCTTTGTTGTATGCCTTTTGTTTTGTTTTTATATTAGCTTTGACTTTGCTTGTCATCCACAGTTATACTATTTTACCATTTGAGTATTTCTTCATTTTTGGAATACACATGTCCTGCACCTTCCTCATTTTTCCCAGAAACACACGCCATTGCTGCTCTGCTGACATCCCTGCCAGTAGCTCCTTCCAATTTACTTTGGTCAACTCCTCTCCCATCCCACTGTAATTTCCTTTACTCCACTGAAATACTGCTATATCAGTCTTTACCTTCCCCCTAAAAAATGTCAAGGCATGATAGCAGCTATATTTCATTGGGATTTGAGGAGATTTGGTATGTCCCCACAAACACTCTCAAATTTCTACAAATGCACCATGGAGAGCATTCTAAATTGGCTGCATCACTGTCTGGTACGGGGTTAGGAAGGGCTACTGCACAGGATCAAAGTAAGCTGCAGAGAGTGTAAAATTAGTCAGCTCCATCATGGGCGCTAGCCTCTGTAGTATCCAGGACACCTTCAAGGAACAATGCCTCAAAAAGGCAGCATCCGTCATTATGGAGCCCTCATCACCCAAAACACCCTGATCTCATCAGGAAGAAGGTACAGGAAGCATGAAGACACACACTCAACAATTCCTCTGCCATCTGATTTCTGAATGGGTATTGAACCCATGAACACTACCTCACTACTTTTTTATTTCTTTTTTTGCACTACTTAATTAATTTACCTATTTATATTCATACTGTAATTCACATTTTTTCTATTGTATATTGCATTGCACTGCTACTACAAAATTAACGGATTTCACGACATATGCCGATGATATTAAACCTGATTCTGAATCAAGCATCACCAGAGTCCTGAGAGTGCCATTATTCCAAGGAATGGAAGTTATAATAGGGGATTCTAATGAGATTCATTTGGTACATTGCAGTCAGTTTGAGTACTGTGCATCTGCTGGATAAGTTGGTCTTGAAGGAGATGTATGAATTTGTTAAGATGATGCTGAGCCTGGAAAAATATAGGTATGTGTATAATTTGCCTGTCCTGGGCTTGTAACTGATCACACATTTTTGAAGTGATTGAGGTGGTCAAGGCATGGAGAAAGTACTTCTTAATGTCTGAGTGTGAGTGTCCAGGGTAATCGGAGAAAGGTCACAGAGAAAGTATTTCTCTATGTGTGAGTGTGAGTGTCCAGGGTAATCGGAGAAAGGTCACGGAGAAAGTATTTCTCTCTGTCTGAGTGTGAGTGTCCAGGGTAATCGGAGAAAGGTCACGGAGAAAGTATTTCTCTCTGTCTGAGTGTGAGTGTCCAGGGTAATCGGAGAAAGGTCACGGAGAAAGTATTTCTCTCTGTCTGAGTGTGAGTGTCCAGGGTAATCGGAGAAAGGTCACGGAGAAAGTATTTCTCTCTGTCTGAGTGTTAGTGTCCAGGATAATTAGACAAAGGTTACTGAGAAACAACACACACAGCTTGTGGCAAGGTCTGCACACCATCGCAGACTTCCAAGCTAAACGCAGTGGAGTTTCCAACATCGCTGCCTCTCTCCCAAATGAGCTCAACCTTTTCTATTCTGGATTCAGTGTTGCCAACACTGAGCCCCTGAGAAGAGCGGCCAAAGAGAACTGCACCTCGCTCATCTCTGAGGCTGAAGTACGCGGGTGTTTCCAAGGAGTGGACAGTCACAAGACTGCAGGACTGGACGGCATCACAGGGCGTGTACTCAGAATTCGCGCAGCACAACTGGCTGATATGTTTGCAGACATTTTTAATCTCACCCTCTCCCAATGTAGAATGCCCTCCTGCTTCAAAATATATCACAATTGTCCCTGTACCTAAAAAGACCAAGGCAACATGTCTAAATGATTGGCGTCCTGTTGCACTCACCTCAATAATAAGCAAATGCTTTGAGAGGCTGGTCAAGGACTACATCTGCAGCATGCTACCACCCATACTGGACCCCCTACAATTCACCTCACGACACAGCCAATCGACAGGTGATGCAATAGCCACAGCTCTACACACCGTCCTTACATATATGGAGAAGAAGGCTGCTTATGTGAGAATGCTGTTCTTGGACTACAGTTCAACATTCAACACCATAATTCCCTCCAGGCTTGACAAGAAGCTCAGAGATCTCAGCCTTGACCCTGACTTGTGTAACTGGATCCAGGACGTCCTATCAGATCACTGGCAGGTGGTAAGAGTGAGCTCCCTCACCTCTGCCCATCTGATCCTCAACATAGGTGCCCCTCAGGGCTGTGTCCTAAGCCCCCCCTTTACTCTCTGTGTAGCCATGATTGGCCTAATCTCAAATAATGAGGCAGCCTACAGAGAAGTCATCACCCTGACACTGTGGTGTCAAGAAAACAACCTCTCCCTCAAGGTCGCAAAAACAAAGGAGCTGGCTGTGGCTACAGGAGGAATGGAGACAGGCTAACCCCTATTGACATCAATGGATCTGGGGTTGAGAGAGTGAAGTTCCTCGGCATACGCATTACCAATTCACGTGGTCTGTACACACCGGCTGTGTGATGAGAAAAGCACAACAGTGCCTCCTTCACCTCAGACAGTTGAGGAAATTTGGTATGGGCCCCCAAATCCCAAGAGCTTTCTGCAGGGGCACAATTGAGAGCATCCTGACTGGCTGCATCACTGCCTGGTATGGGAACGGTACCTCCCTCAATCGCAGGACTCTGCAGAGAAGAGTGTGGACAGCCCAGCAAATCCGTAGATGTGAACTTCCTACTTCTCAGGACATTTAGAAAGACAGGTGTGTAAAAAGAGCCTGAAGGATCATTGGGAACCCGAGTCACCTCAACCACAATCTATTCCAGTTGCTGCCATCTGGGAAACGGTACCGCAGCATAAAAGCCAGGACCAACAGGCTCCGGGAACAGCTTCTTTCACCAGACCATCAGACTGATTAATTCACGCTGACACAACTGTATTCCTGTGTAATATTGACTGTCCTGTTGTACATACTATTTACGACAGATTACTATAAACTGCACGTTGCACAATCAGAGAAAGGTCACAGAGAAAGTATTTCTCTATGTGTGAGTGTGAGTGTCCAGGGTAATCGGAGAAAGGTCACGGAGAAAGTATTTCTCTATGTGTGAGTGTGAGTGTCCAGGGTAATCGGAGAAAGGTCACGGAGAAAGTATTTCACTATGTGTGAGTGTGAGTGTCCAGGGTAATCGGAGAAAGGTCACGGAGAAAGTATTTCTCTATGTGTGAGTGTGAGTGTCCAGGGTAATCGGAGAAAGGTCACGGAGAAAGTATTTCTCTATGTGTGAGTGTGAGTGTCCAGGGTAATCGGAGAAAGGTCACGGAGAAAGTATTTCTCTCTGTCTGAGTGTGAGTGTCCAGGATAATCGGAGAAAGGTCACGGAGAAAGTATTTCACTATGTGTGAGTGTGAGTGTCCAGGGTAATTGGAGAAAGGTCACGGAGAAAGTATTTCACTATGTGTGAGTGTGAGTGTCCAGGGTAATCGGAGAAAGGTCACGGAGAAAGTATTTCTCTCTGTCTGAGTGTGAGTGTCCAGGGTAATCGGAGAAAGGTCACGGAGAAAGTATTTCTCTCTGTCTGAGTGTGAGTGTCCAGGGTAATCGGAGAAAGGTCACGGAGAAAGTATTTCACTATGTGTGAGTGTGAGTGTCCAGGGTAATCGGAGAAAGGTCACGGAGAAAGTATTTCTCTCTGTCTGAGTGTGAGTGTCCAGGGTAATCGGAGAAAGGTCACGGAGAAAGTATTTCTCTCTGTCTGAGTGTGAGTGTCCAGGGTAATCGGAGAAAGGTCACGGAGAAAGTATTTCACTATGTGTGAGTGTGAGTGTCCAGGGTAATCGGAGAAAGGTCACGGAGAAAGTATTTCACTATGTGTGAGTGTGAGTGTCCAGGGTAATCGGAGAAAACAGTAAAATATAAAGTGAGCTATTCAGCAGCAATTGTGAGAAGAAATTGTTAGCACAGAACAGTGAAAGTCAAGAATACATGTTCCCCAAAACCATCTGGCCCGGGGTTAATTGAACATGTACTAACTAGGTCTTTGTTGTGCAGAAGTGCTAAGAAGTTGAAGAATGGATATAAGGTGCCAATCAGCCAAAGAAATGGAAGACTAGATTCAATAGGGGGAATAGTCTGTCTCAGACTCAAGGGGCTGAATGGTGTAAAAGACCCCGCCCAGCCCAGTCATTCTCTTCTCTCTTCTCTTTCCTGCTGCCCCCTTCCCACTTCTTGTCACCTCACTAAAGCAGCTAGCATAATCCAAGATCCCAGGAGGATTCTCTTTTCTCCCCTCTTCCATCAGGCAGACGATGATAAAGCCTGAAAGCACATACCACTGGTTTCGGTACCAGTTTTATAGGACTATTGAATGGACCCCAGTAGTGTAAGATGGGCTCCTGACCTCACAATTTACTTTGATATGTCCTTACTTTCATTGTCTGCCTGCACTGCTCTTTCTCTGTAAGACTACATTCTGCATTCTTGTATCACACCCCAGCTTTCCCTACGCTACATCGATGACTACATTGGTGCTGCTTCCTACACCTATGCTAAGTTCATTGACTTCATCAACTTTGGCTCCAACTTCCATCCTGTCCTCAAATTTGCCAGGTCCATTTCCGACACCACCTTCCCCTTTCTCGGTCTCTCTCTGTCTGTCTCTGGAGACAGCTAATCCACTGATACCTTTTAAAAACTCACTGACAGCTACCTGGACTATACCTCTCCCTACCCTGTTACCTGTAAAAATGCCATCCCCTTCTCTGAATTCCTCTGTCCCCACCGCATCTGCTCTCAGGATGAGGCTTTTCATTCCAGAACTAAGGAGATGTCCTCCTTCTTCAAAGAAAGGGGGGAATCCCTTTCTCCACATCAACGCTGCCCTCAACTGTATCTCCTCCATATTGCACACATCTACCCTCATCCCATCCTCCCACCACCCTACCAGAGATAGTGTTCATCTCCTACCACCCCACCAGCCTCCGTGTCCAGCAAATAATTCTCCAGAACTTCTGGCATCTCCAACAGGATCCCACCACCAAACATATCTTTCCCTCCAACCCCCCCCCCCCCACTTTCTGCTTTCCACAGGGATCATTCCCTATGTGATTCCCTTTTTCATTCATTACCCCCCCCCCCACACACACACACACACTGCTCTCCCTCCTGGCACTTGTCCTTGTAGGTGGAACAAGTGCTACACCTGCCCCTACACCACCTCCCTCACTACCACTCAGGGCCCCAAGCTGTCCTTCCAGCTGAGGCAATACTTTACCTGTGAGTCTGCTAGGGTCGTCTGTATCTGGTACTCCTGGTGTGGCCTCCTGTAGATCATTGAGACCACTCCATCTGCCAGAAAAAGCAGGATCTCCCAGGGTCCATCCATTTTAATTCCGCTTCCCATTCCCATTGCAAGATATTTAAAATGTCGGTATCTACGGGTGAGGTGCCAGAGGATTGGAGAATAGCTCATGTTGTTCCGTTGTTTAAAAAAGGCTCTAAAAGTAATCCAGGAAACTATAGGCCGGTAAGTTTGACGTCAGTAGTAGGTAAATTACTGGAAGGAGTACTAAGAGATAGGATCTACAAGTATTTAGATAGACAGGGCTTATTAGGGAGAGACAACACGGCTTTGTGTGTGGTAGGTCATGTTTAACCAATCTATTAGAGTTTTTCCAGGAGGTTACCAGGAAATTGGATGAAGGGAAGGCAGTGGATGTTGTCCACATGGACTTCAGTAAGGCCTTTGACAAGGTCCCGCATGGGAGGTCAGTTAGGAAGATTCATTCGCTAGGTATACATGGAGAGGTAGTAAATTGGATTAGACATTAGTTCAATGGGAGAAGTCAGAGAGTGGTAGTGGAGGATTGCTTCTCTGAGTGGAGGCCTGTGACTAGTGGTGTGCCACAGGGATCATTGCTGGGTCCATTGTTATTTGTCATCTATATCAGTGATCTGGATGATAACGTGACAAATTGGATCAGCAAATTTGCTGATGATACAAAGATTGGAGATGTAGTGGACAGTGAGGAAGGTTTTCAAAGCTTGCTGAGGGATTTGGAACAGTTGGAGAAATGGGCTAAAAAAGATGGAGTTTAATACAGACAAGTGTGAGGTACTGCACTTTGGAAGGACAAACCAAGGTAGAACATATAATGTAAATGGTAGGACACTGAGGAGTGCAGTAGAACAGAGGGATCTGAGAATACAGATACAAAATTCCCTAAAAGTGGCATCACAGGTAGATAGGGTAGTAAAGAGAGCTTTTGGTACATTGGCCTTTATAAATCAAAGTATTGAGTATAAGAGTTGGAATGTTATGGTGAGGTTGTATCAGACATTGGTGAGGCTGAATTTGGAGTATTGTGTGCAGTTTTGGTCACCTAATTACAAGAAGGATATTAATAAGGTTGAAAGAGTGCAGAGAAGGTTTACAAGGATGTTGCCGGGACTTGAGAAACTGAGTTACAGAGAAAGGTTGAATAGGTTAGGACTTTATTCCCTGGAGCGTAGAAGAATGAGGGGAGACTTGGTAGAGGTATATAGGATTATGATGGGTATAGATAGAGTGAATGCAAGCAGGTGTTTTCCACTGAGGCTAGGGGAGAAAAAAAAACAGAGGACATGAGTTAAGGGTGAAGGGGGAAAAGCTTAAAGGGAACATTAGGGGGGGCTTCTTCACACAGAGAGTGGTGGGAGTGTGGAATGAGCTGCCAGATGAAGTTGTAAATGCTTTTAACATTTAAGAAAATCTTGGATAGGTACATGGATGAGAGGTGTATAGAGGGATATGGTCCAGGTGCAGGTCAGTGGGACTAGGCAGAAAAATGGTTCGGCACAGCCAAGAAGGGCCAAAAGGCCTGTTTCTGTGCTGTAATGTTCTGTGATCAGTCCATGATATTCAGTATTGCCACAATGAGGCCACACTCATCCATCTTGGTAGCCTCCAACCTGATGGCATGAGCATCAATTCCTCAAACTTCACCATTCCCCATTCCTAATTTCCCTCTCTCACTTAACCCCTTACCTGCCCATCACCTCCCTCTAGTGCTCCTCCCCTTCCCTTTCTTCCATGGCCTCTATCTTCTCTTGTCAGATTCCCCCTTCTCCAGCCCTGTGTCTCTTCCACCAATCACCTTCCCAGCTCTTTACTTCACTCCTCCCCTCCTCCCAGTTTCACCTATCACCTACTACCTTGTATTTCTTTCTCCTCACCCCCCACCTTCCTCCTCTGACTTCTCATCCTTTTTTCTTCAGTTCTGTTGAAGGGTCTCAGCCCAAAACATCGACTGTTTACTCTTCTCCACAGATGCTGCCTGGCCTGCTGAGTTCCTCCAGCATTTTGTGTGGTGGCTTGAATGTTCAGCATTTGCAGATTTTCTCATTGTTGTAATTGGACTCTTATGACACTGCAAAGTCTCTTCCAGGGATGCCTACCCTGAAAAAGCTTATATCATCCCTTCTACAGAGGTTCAGTGAGACCCTCTGTGATCTCTGCTGCCCTCTGACTCTACGAACATGCGCTCACCCAGACCCGCTACTACAGCCGTGTATTCTTCCTGGGAACATGATTTCATTGCCATCTTGTGCCACATGTTTTACAGATCCGTTTTCAAGCTTCTCAGTTTGGACCCATTGAGGACCCCAGGGACTCACATTCAATTGACTGCTTCTCCCACTGCATTCTGCGTGCCACGCTTTCTGCCTGTGTCCCTGTACCAGTCACTTCCACAACTCTGGGGTTCTCCCTCCACCCCGTGTAAAGGACCTGTCCGCTACTTTATCCTCTGCTAGCTCCACACTTTTGATCTCACCCGTCCAGCAAAGATCAGAAGATTGCCTGTCTACAGACTGTAGAACCTGCCGTCTCCAACGCTGGCAGGCACAGATGTCTCCGGATCATGATCTTGCTGTTGACCTGAACAGTTCTAGCAATCCTGAGCAGATTCAGAACCCGGACCGCACCACAATCAGTGCAGATTCCAATGACCCTGGACACTATCAAAGTGCTGATTGCAACCCCAACTCCAGCCTGGACCTTGACCGACAGCACCTCCAGGCCAGAACTTTACCCACTGCTGCTGGAACCCCATATCTCCCCTTCCCCCACCACTGCACTGCAATCCAGTGTCTCTCAGGTTCCACTGCCAGCTCCTGGGTTGTCGAAGACTCCATCTTCCTCTCACACACAACTTCCCTGAGCTCCCCAACCCTGCCCTCTCCTCTGACTGTACCAACCCACTTTCCCCCTTTGATCACAGCTCTTATCTTTGCCAGATCTTCACCATTCCCTCTGGTCTTCCCCTCTCTGAGGCAGAACTTTCTGTCCTCAGTAAGGGTCCCACTTTTGTCCACCTGCACCCACAGCAGAGTGAGTTCCACCCCTGCCACGACACTGAGCTCTTTGGCCACCTCCTTCTCCGTACCTACTTCTTTGGCAAAGACTCTACAGCCCACAGTGATGACCCCTTCTCCTGTTTTCAACTCTCCTCCTCCTCGTCCTTGACACTGCACTCTGGTCTTCGGCCTGCTCCGGATCTTTTCATTGATAACTCCCAATGAGACAGCAATAGTTTTGTCTTCAGTACTCCTCTCTCCATTCTAATCTCATTCCTTCTGAACGCACTTATCTCCACTCTCTCCACACTAATCCCAACCTCACCATCAAACCTGCAGCTGGGGGGGTGGTGCAGTAGTGCACTGGAAGACTGACCTGACTGAGGTCAGGCAGCAACAGTCAGACACTTCCTCTTACTTACCCCCCTAACAGGACCCCACTAAGGAGCACTAGGCCATTATCTCCCACACCATGACTGACCTTATTAACTTGGGATCTCCCATCCACTGCCACCAACCTCACCCTGCACCTCCTGTTTTTACCTCCAACCCATAAATCTGCCTCTCTAGGTAGACCCATTGTTCCTGCTTGTTCCTGCCCCATTGAACTTATATCTGCACACCTCGACTCAGTGTTATCCCCCTTGGTTCAGTCTGTTCCTACCTACATCTGTGATATTTCACACACTCTGGATCTTTTCAATGATTTCAAGGTCCTGGCCCCATCATCTTTTTTTCACTATGGATGTCCATTCCCCATGCACCTCTGTCCCCCACCTGGAAGACCTGAAAATTATCTGCTTCTTTCTGGACACCAGATCCAACCAGCTCTGCAACACCACCACTCTCCTCCTTCTGGAGGAACTGGTCCTCACTTTACATAATCAGAATCAGAATCAGACTTTAATCGCCAAGTACATACAAGGAATTTACTCCCGGCAGATGTTGTCTCTCTGCTCATAACAATAATAATGATAAATATAAATGATAATATAGATTATACATACAGGTAGTGCAATCCAAGTAATAGTTAGCCGACAGTTAACCGGCAGTTAACTGTTCAGCAAAGTGACTGCAGTAGGGAAAAAACTTCTCCAGTGCCTATTAGTCTTAGTCTGGAGGGATCTGAAGCGCCTACCAGATGGAAGCAGATCAAACAGTCCATGCGCAGGATGGGAGGAGTCCTTTATGATGTTCCCCACCCTCTTCTTCAACCTGGAAGAGTACAGGTCCACAATAGAGGGCAGGGAGACTCCAATGATGCGCTCGGCTGTCCTCACTGTGCGCTGTAGTCTGGTTCTATCTTGCTTGGTGGCGGCTCCAAACCACACAATGATGGAGGTGCACAGGACAGACTCAATGACTGCAGTGTAGAACTGCAGCAGCAATTCCTGAGGCAGACCGTATTTCCTCAAGAGCCGCAGGAAATACATCCGCTGCTGGGCCTTCTTCAGGATGGAGCTGATGTTCTGCTCCCACTTCAGATCCTGAGAGATGGTGGTTCCCAGGAACCTGAAGTTCTCCACGGTGGACACAGGGCTGCTGAGGACTGTGAGGGGAGACATAGCGGGGGGATGTCTCCTGAAATCCACTATCATCTCCTTTGTCTTGAGCGTGTTCAGCTCCAGATTGTTCCGACTGCACCAGAGCGCCAGTTGGTCCACCTGCTGTCGATATGCAGACTCATCACTATTCTGGATGAGTCCGATGATGGTAGTGTCGTCTGCAAACTTCAAAAGCTTCACATAGGGGTTGGAGGAGGTGCAGTCATTGGTGTAGAGGGAGAACAGCAGTGGAGAGAGGACACACCCCTGGGGGGTGCCGGTGTTGGTGATTCAAATATCCGAGGTGACCTGTCCCATCCTTACCTGCTGACTTCTGTTGGTCAGGAAGCTGTAAATCCAATCGCAGAGAATTTGGCTCCTTGCACTTCCTTCAAATAAAAGGTGTAGCCATGGGCACTCGCATGGGTCCCAGCTACGCTTGCCTTTTTGTTGGCTATGTGGAACAGTCTATCTTCCAAGCCTAACACGAGGAAATCTGCAGATGTTGGAAATTCAAACAACACACACAAAATGCTGGTGGAACACAGCAGGCCAGGCAGCATGTATAAGGAGAAGCACTGTCGACGTTTCGGGCCAAGACCCTTCGTCAGAACCTTCCAAGCCTACCCTGGTATCCGTCCCCAACTTTTCCTTCGCTACATCGACAACTGCGTTGGTGCTGCTTCCTGCACGCATGCCGAGCTCGTCGACTTCACCAACTTTGCCTCCAACTTCTACCCTGCCCTCAAATTCACCTGGTCCATTTCTGACACCTCCCTCCCCTTTCTCAGTCTCTGTGTCTCTATCTCTGGAGACAACTTACCTGTCTCGCAGTTAGCTGGACTATATTTCTTCCCACCCTGCTACTTGTAAAAATGCCATCCCCTTCCCTCAGTTCCTCTGTCTCTGCCACATCTGCTCTCAGGATGAGGCTTTTCATTCCAGAATTAAGGAGATGTCCTCCTTCTTCAAACAAAGGGGCTTCCCTTCCTTCACCATCAATGCTTCCCTCAACTGCTTCTGTCCTCTCCTATCAGATTCCCCCTTTTCCAGACTTTTATCTCTTTCACCAATTGACTTCCCAGCTCTTTACTTCACCCCTTCCCCCCCTCATGGTTTCTCTATCACCTACTACCTTCCTCCCCTCCCCCCACCTTCTCACTCTGACTTCTCATCTCTTTTCTCCAGTCCTGATGAAGAGTCTCAGCCCGAAACATCGACTGTTTACTCTTTTCAATAGGTGCTGCTTGTCTTGCTGAACTCCTCCAGCATTTTGTGTGTGTTGCTCAGATTTCCAGCATCTGCAGATTCTCTCTCAATCTACATTCTATGCCCTTTAACCCCTATATTACCACAATGCCTTGATGTGACTGAAGTGATCCATGCGGATGGTAAGCAAAATAAGAGTTTCCTTGTGTCTCAGTACATGTGATAATAGTAGGCAGTATGGGAATACAGTGGGTAGGTGTTATGTGCCCCTCTGATCCTCAGATCGGGAGTGTTCACCTGGTCTCCCGATTGAAATGCCTCATTCAGTTTGGCACCTCCACTTGTCTTTGATGACTCGGGTATACTTCCTGACAGTGAAGCGTGGGAAGAGA
This sequence comes from Hemitrygon akajei, assembly GCF_048418815.1. Classification (NCBI taxonomy): domain Eukaryota; kingdom Metazoa; phylum Chordata; class Chondrichthyes; order Myliobatiformes; family Dasyatidae; genus Hemitrygon; species Hemitrygon akajei. The sequence continues at coordinate 14,871,369 of NC_133140.1, read as the reverse complement.
GGAGGGAACTATCACAGATAAGGTGTAATTTGAAGACGTAGTGTGAGAGCATTTTACTTCCCTTCTGCTGAGTTGAGCAGAATAATTCAGCCACTTGATTCACTCCTGTGACACTTGAGAGCATGGGATCTATCTCAAGATTCAAATCTACTTATCACGTGTACTGTGCATCAAAGCATAGAGTCTGGTGTGCTTTGTGTGTTGTGGGAAGCCTGCAAGTGTCACCACACATTCTGGTGTGTCACATCCATTGTAGTTTTTCACCAGAACCCATTGTACAGTGGAGGGAGACTATTTCAGTTACCATAGACCTGGTAAGACTCTTAGTAATTTGGTTAATTCAGTGCTGCTGTGTTCCAGTTACCCACAGCTGCCCAAAAATTGCATGATGCTTCTTTTCTTTGACACTATGCTATTGAAAATCTTTGTTTCCATGTTCCTCCCCTTCGTGGGTCTCAGAATCTATCCTGTGACTCCAGTCCTCTCCCTGGCATCTATCTGTATGAGAATTCTCTAAAATTCCTCCCCACCATCCAGCCAGATTGGTTTTAGATCTCTCATGAGGTGAAACTTTACTCACCAGTCAGGACTCTGACTTTTCCCTCCTGAGGTGCTGTATCACGTCTCTTACTCTCCCTTGGCCAATGACTGAGTAATCATTTTTGAAAGGTCCTGTTATTTTCTCCTAGAGAGACATACAGTGAAAACAGGCTCTCTGGCCCACCAAACTCCTGCTCTTCCACTAGCCCATTTTATTCTCCCTTCATTCCCGTCAACTCCCCCTCCCCTGGTTTCTACAGTGGCCCATTAACCGAGCAGCCTGTGCACTTACAGAATGTGGGGAGGAAACAGGAGCACCCACCCGGTCACAGGGAGATCATGCAAACACCAGCAGAGGCCAGGACTGAATCGGTGTTTGGAGCCGGCTGCACTTCCTCTAACATCTTAATTACATTCCAGAAGCTCTTCTAATATTTGACATGGAAACTTTTCAGAGGGGCCAGAATGTTGCATTTATTCCTGAACTCCATCAGCAGTGACTTGTTGCCCTAGAAGTGGCTACAGATCAGGGTCACCAGGGCTACAGATAGGACCTACGCAGAGAAGCCACAAATTAGGAGACACAATCATCATTTTAAAGTCAGAATCATGTACAGTATTCAGGAAAAAGGTTGGGAGTATCTGAGATAAGTTCCATCAAAAGGGAGTGGGTAAGAAAGCAGCTGATCAGAGTTGAGGTAATCATCATCTGCACAAGTACATGACAACTGACTTGCAGCAGTGTGACAGGTACCTAGTGTCATAGAGCGTGGAGAAAGGTCTTTATGCCCAGCTTGTCAATGCTGACTGTGTTGACCAGTGAGTTAGACCTATCTGCTCACATTTGCCCCATAGCCTTTGAAACTTCTCCATTCGAGTGCTTATTTAGATGTGTATGAAATGGCAGCTCATTCCAATTGCATACCACCCTCTGCAGGGAGAAACTGCAACTTCTGTCACTTTCAGTCCTCTCAGCTCTGATCTTAAACACATTGCCTTCTTGTTGTCGCACCCTCTCCCTGTGAAACGACGATATGCTTTCCCTTTGTCTATGCCCCTTGTGACTTCATACCTTGCAGTCCTACATTTCAACGAATAAAGTCCCAGTCTACACAGCGTCTAGTAGACCCCAAGTTCAAACAACGTCCTGGTAAATATTTCCTTACTCACTGTGTTGGCACTTACGACAGCAGTGAAGGTCCTCCATCTCTGATGGCGTTCAGGGTTAGTAGCTTCCTCTCTGTTTTCACTACTGTCAGTCGTGCAAGTCCTGGGTGGAGACTCAGGAATACTGTCACACTCAGATGTAGAAGACCATAAGACCATAAAATTTAGGAGCAGAAGTAGGGCATTTGGTCCATCGAGCCCACTTCGCCATTCAATCATAGAACCATAGAACATTACAGCACAGAAACAGGCCTTTTGGCCCTTCTTGGCTGTGCTGAACCATTTTTCTGCCTAGTCCCACTAACCTGCACCTGGCCCATATCCCTCCATACCCCCCTCATCCATATACCTGTCCAAGCTTTTCTTAAATGTCAAAAGTGAACCCGCATTCACCACTTCATCTGGCAGCTCATTCCACACTCCCACCACTCTCTGCATGAAGAAGCCCCCCCCCCAATGTTCCCTTTAAACTTTTCCCCCTTCACCCTTAACCCATGACCTCTTTTTTTTTCTCCCCGGCCTCAGTGGAAAAAACCTGCTTGCATTCACTATCTATACCCATCATAATTTTATACACCTCTATCAAATCACCCCTCATTCTCCTACGCTCCAGGGAATAAAGTCCTAACCTATTCAACCTTTCTCTGTAACTCAGTTTCTCAAGTCCCAGCAACATCCTTGTAAGCCTTCTCTGCACTCTTTCAACCTTATTAATATCCTTCCTGTAATTAGGTAACCAAAACTGCACACAATACTCCAAATTCGGTCTCACCAATGTCTTATACAACCTCACCATAACATTCCAACTCTTATACTCAATACTTTGATTTATAAAGGCCAATGTACCAAAAGTTCTCTTTACGATCCTATCTACCTGTGATGCCACTTTCAGGGAATTTTGTATCTGTATTCCCAGATCCCTCTGTTCTACTGCACTCCTCAGTGTCCTACCATTTACCTTGTATGTTCTACCTTGGTTTGACCTTCTGAAGTGCAATACCTCACACTTGTCTGCATTAAACTCCATCTGCCATTTTTTAGCCCATTCCTCCAACTGGTCCAAATCCCTCTGCAAGCTTTGAAAACCTTCCTCATTGTCAACTACACCTCCAATCTTTGTGTCATCAGCAAATTTGCTGATCCAATTTGTCACGTTATCATCCAGATCATTGATATAGATGATAAATAACAATGGACCCAGCACTGCACTGATCCCTGTGGCACACCACTAGTCACAGGCCTCCACTCAGAGAAGCAATCCTCCACTACCACTCTCTGGCTTCTTCCATTGAGCCAATGTCTAATCTAATTTACTACCTCTCCATGTATACCTAGCGACTGGATCTTCCTAACTAACCTCCCATGCGGGACCTTGTCAAAGGCCTTACTGAAGTCCATGTATACAACATCCACTGCCTTCCCTTCATCCACTTTCCTGGTAACTTCCTCGAAAAACTCTAATAGATTGGTTAAACATGACCTACCATGCACAAAGCCAAGCTGACTTTTTCTAATAGGTCCCTGTATATTCAAATACTTGTAGATCCTATCTGTTAGTATTCCTTCCAATAATTACCTACTACCGACGTCAAACTTACCGGCCTATAATTTCCCAGCTTACTTTTTGAGCCTTTTTTAAACAACGGAACGACATGAGCTATCCTCCAATCCTCCGGCACCTGACCTGTAGATATCGACATTTTAAATATTTCTGCCAGGACCCCTGCAATTTCAACGCTAGTCTCCTTCAAGGTCTGAGGGAATCATGGACTGATCCACTTTATCCAGTCATCCCCACTCCCCTGCTTTCATGCCATACTCTTTCATACCCCAGCTAATCAATAACCTATCTAACTCTGCCTTAAGTACACCCAGTGACTTGGCCTCGTGGCAACAAATTCCACAGATTTACCACCATCTGACTAAAGTAATTTCTCTGCATCTCAGTTCTAAAAGGACGTCCTTCAATCCTGAAGTCGTGTCCTCTTGTCCTAGAATCCCCTACCATGGGAAATAACTTTGCCATATCTAATCTGTTCAGGCCTTTTAACATTTGGAATGTTTCTATGAGATCCCCCCTCATTCTCTTGAGCTCCAGGGAATACAGCCCAAGAGCTGCCAGATGTTCCTCATACGGTAAATCACTCATTCCTGGAAACATTCTTCTCTGATCCCTCTCAAATGTCAGTATGTCCTTTCTAACATAAGGAGCCCAGAACTTCACACAATACTTCAAGTGTGGTCTCACAAATAACTTATAGATCCTCAATGTCACATTCCTGCTCTAATATTCAATACCTCTAGAAATGAATACCAACATTGCATTTTCCTTCTTCACAACCGACTCAACCTGGAGGCTAACCTTCAGGGTATCTTGCACAAGGACTCCCAAGTCTCTTTGCATCTCTGCATTTTGAATTCTCTCCCCATCTAAATAATAATTTGCCCGTTTATTTCTTCCACCAAAAGATTTTTCACTGCTGTTTCCATAATAATTTTGTTTTACCAGTCAGGGTTGTTAACCCTGAGCTGAACCTCTGAAACTGGAGGACTGGTGGACCATTCTTAGCCTGACCTTTACCCTTTGACTTGTTTGGCATGGGTCACTCTACCAAGAGCCAAAGTATAAAGCCCTGACTCCAGCCAACATGGCTCTCTGGGTCATTGAGGCACGCAAGCCTCCAAACCATGACAAGCTTGTGGTCCTCTTGGAGGAAAAATACTTACTACTCTCTTCCTAATTTAGTAACTTTTTTCCTATAACAGGATGACCAAAACTGTATATAATATAATACTTCTGTATTATTACATTATTCCACATAACTTCTGATAATTTCTCCCTCTCCTCTTTCTCTCTTTTTCAACTCCCCATTCTTGACTTCCATCTTATCCCTTCTCCTCATCTGCCTATCATTTCCCTCTGATTCCCCTCTTCCTTCCCTTCTCCCATCAGATCCTATCAGATTCCTTCACCACTTTCACCTATAACCTCCCAACATATCACTTCATCCTCCCTCCCCCACCTACCCACCTTCTCACCTAACACCTGCCCACTTGTACTCCTTCCCTTATCCCTACCTTCCTATTCTGGCATCTTCCCCTTCCGTTCCAGCCCTAATGAAGGCTTTCAGGCCAAAACATTGGCTGTTTATCCCTCTCCATTGATGCTGCCTGACCTGCTGAGTTCCTCCAGCTTTTTGTGTGTGTTACTCTGGAAGTTCAGCATCTACCTGTGTTATAATATTCCAAGTGCAGCCTCACCAATGTCTTGGACAACTGTAACTTAACTTCCCAGTTCCAATACTCAATGACCAAATGCCTTCTTCATCACAGTATCTACTGATACCGCTTTCAGTGAGCTGTGCCCTTGTATTTGTAGATGTTCCACACCACTCCCTAGGGCCCACTGTGTAAGTCCTACCCTGCTTTGATCTCCCCACATTAGACTGGATGAAAACCATTTGCCAGTTCTCAGCCCGTATACCGACCTGAAATTTTAGATAACCTTTTGCACTGTCTACACCACCACTTATTTTAGTATTGTCTGCAAACTTACTAACCATACCTTGCATAGTCACGTCCAACTATTACAAACAACAAAGATGCCAGCACAGATCCCTGTGGCACACCACTAGACAAAGGCCTGCATCCCAAGAAACAACCTTGGACCATCAGCCCCTGCTTCCTGTCGCTGAGCCAACAATGAACCCAATTCTCCATCTTCCCTTGGGTCCCATGGAATCTAACCTTCGGATCTTACAAGCAGCATTCACAAGAAAAACATAAATTCAGCGAAAAATAATGCAGTTTTTTTATAGGGAAGAACATAATTAGAACAAGTAACAAAGTGGTGGCCGTGTTGCTGTACTGAGGTCATGATTAGGGTTCTTCAGATTGCTTCTAGATTTGAATGGTTGAAGGGAAGTTGCTGTCCCTCAGCCTGATGATGTGGGACTTCAGTCTTTGGCACCTCCTGCCAGATGGTAGCTATACAAAGATGGTTCCCCATGTAGGACGGATAGATATTTGTCAGGGTGTACAGAAAATGAGTCAGGTGAAGGTACTTGACCTAGCAACAGCCATGACCTAGCTGAATGATAGATTGAGTGCAAGGAAATTATTGGTCTACCTCCTTAACAGGACACTGTGTGTTTGGGGTTTTCCATGTGGAATATCATAGAAAATCCAGCACCCATGTGGCCCCAGAACAGAAGGATAAATCCAGACCTTTGCCATATTTTGTCAGGGAACCAAAGCAGTCAGAATTTTATCAGAACCCATGTCTGAGTGCACAATGACCTGCCCTTCCCTGACCTACCACCGCATTCTGGTCAGGGACTATTTTTAAAACTTGATAGTGATTGGAAATTACATGTTTCAAGGTCACTATTTCAGACTGAGTGCATCTTAATAGGAGCAAGCTTTGAAATATCATTGTAGTGTGGAGTGTACTGTGTGTTCTCTAAATTGTTGCTGCCTTTATTTATGGGATTGGGGTGCCACATCTACGTCTGCATTTATTGTCTAGTCCAGAATTCCCTTGAGGGGGACCAGGGAAACGCACGCAATCACAGCAACAATGTACAAACTCCTAAAAGACAGCGATGGTATTGAAACCCGGTTGCTGGCACTGTGATAGCATTATGCTGCAGTGCTGCTTTTATTTAGCTGGAACTGCACTCGTCCGGGCAAGGGAAGAACATTCTATACCTCTCCTTACCTTGTAGACAGTGTACTGGAGTGAATTACTTGCCATAAGATACCCCACCTCTGAATTGCTATAGTGGTGACGGTATTCATGTGGCTGGTCAACCTGAGCTTCTGCTCAAATAACTTATGCCCAGACACATAAGGAGAGGTCTGCAGTGGGTATAAACCCAGCCAGCTCCATCACAGGCACGAGGCTCCCCACCATCCAGGACATCTTCAAAAGGCAATGCCTCAGAATGCTGACATCCATCGTCAAGGAACCTTCAGCGTCTAGCAACTGCTCTCTTCTCATTAGTACCATCAGAGAGGAGGTACGGGAGGCTGAAAATACACACTCAGTGTTTAGTAACAGCTTTTTCCCTTCAACCATCAGATTTCTGAATGGACAATCAACCCCTGAACACACTGCACTGTTTTTGCCAGATGCCCAGAGGATAATAAAATCATGGGACACTTGGCTATGGTAATGTAACATCCCAAACTCTGTGCTCAGTGCCTGGACTGATGAAATCCAGCACGCCAAACTCCTTCGTCTCCCCCCTGTCTACCTGTGGTGTCTTGTGGCGAAGATAGCAATGACTCACTCATAGTCGCTGTGTCCAAGCAAGAATCCTGCCTCCAGGCTGTCTGTGAGTCAGGAATTTTGTGTGTAGAATTTCCCCAGAGTTGAAGTAGGCACTTTAGAAACTACCTTTCTCTCTTTGTTGAAGAATCACTGCCTCACAGTGTGTTATTGACTCAGTTCGTTATTGACCTCCAATGTTCTCTGTGTGGAGTTTGCTACAGAGTTCTCAAAGTTAATTTATTGTCAAACTACATATACGTCACCAGAGACAACCCTGAGATTCATTTTCTTGCGGGCATTCACAGTCAATATAGGAAATGCCATAGAATCAATAAAAGGCTGTATACAACAGAGACAGACAACAAGCAACGTGCAAAAGAACAAATCGAGCAAATACAAAGAAGAGAAATAGTAATAACATTAATATGTAAATCAGCAATAAATAGTGACAACACAAGTTGTAGAGTCCTTAGGAGTGAGTCCATAGGTTGTGGAATCAGTTCAGTGTTGAGGTGGGTGAAGTTATCCCCTCTGGTTCAGAAGCCTGATGGTTGACGGGTAATAACTGTTCTTGAACCAGGTGGCGTGAGTCCTGAGACTCCTGTACGTCCTTCATTATGGCAACGGTGAGAAGAGAGCATGGCCTGGATGCTGGGGTCTTGATAATGGATGTTGCTTGCCTGCGACGGCACTCCTTGTAAATGTGCACAGTGCCGGGGAGGGCTTTAATCGTGATGGTCTACTTTTGGTAGGCTTTTCCATTGAAGGGCATTGGTTTCCCAATGATGCCGTGATGCAACCATAGCGCTTCTAGAGTTTTGGGTGACATGTCAAATCTGAGCAAATTCTAAGGAAGTAGAAGTGCTGCTATGCTTTCTTTGTAATGGCTCTTACGTGCTGGGCCCAGGCCAGATCCTCAGGAAGTGATAACACTGAGGAATTTAAAGCTGCTGACAATCTCCACTTCTGATCCCTCGATGTGGACTGACTCATAGAGCTCCAGTTTCCTCCCCTGAAGTCAATAATCAGCTCTTTGGTTGACACGAGTGAGAGGTTGTTGTGGTGCCGATCATCCAGATTTTCAATATGCTGATCTATCACCACCTTTGATCAGCCAGCAACTGTGGTGTCATCAGCAGATGTAAGTGTGGCACTGGAGCTGTGCCGGGCCTCGCAGCCAGAAGTGAGTAGAACAGGCGCAAAGCACACAGCCCGTGGTGCATCTTTGGAAAGGAATTCAAGGAGTCTCAATACAGCCAATGCAGAATCAGCACATCAAGCAACTTTGCAGTAACTTTATTTTAGTCTAACGTTTCCTGACTGATACCAGCATGTATGTTGGTGCTTCCAGCAATTTCTTCAGGGCCTGGGCTTGCTGCCATTTTGAGGGCATGCACACTTCTAGAAGATTCTTGCAACTTCATGAAAATCTCTTTGAACCTTCCTGTACGCATTAGGTGGCACTCCAATAGTTCCACAACCATCACATCCAAACATTCAACTAGGGATGCAGAGGAATGGTTAATTCCTGTTGATGGACATTCTAACACAGCAGAAACCGGACAGTAGCCTCAGACATGACATCTATCACTCACACGGACTTATACCTCAGCAATAACAGCCGCCATCATGCCTCCCAAGGTACAGCATTTCTTTCTACTTTGATTAAGCATGCAAAATCTATTTCAGACCTGGAGAGCCTCCATGAGGAAATAAGTCGTTCCTATCGAATGGCTAAAAGGGCTGACAGAAAAAACAGAAGGCCTAACAACGAGGAGCACCCTGTCACTGCCGCCTGCCTTCCCTCTATTTCCATGGCTTCTGGAAGGATCCTAAAGAAATAGCGGATAAATACCATCCATAAGGGAGCTCAAGCCCCAGCTTACGCGGGTCAAAGCCAGCCTGCCGAACTGCCGATCACTGGATATTTCTTGTTTCTCACACCATTCTCTGTAAACTCGAGGGACTGTTGTGCATGAAAATACCAGGGGATCGGCGGTGTCTGAGATACTCAAACCACCCCGTCTGGCACCAACAGTCATGGCAGATCACTTGGATCACATTTCTTCCCCATTCTGATGTTTGGTCTGAACAAAAGCTGGACTTCTTGACCATGTCTGCGTGCTTTCATGCATTGAATTGCTGCCACTTGATTGGCTGATTAGATATTTGCATTAATGAGCAGGTGTACACGTGTACCTAATAAAGTGGCCACTGAGTGTCTATACTCTGAAAATTTACTAAGAGCTTTTCAGCCTTACATCAGTGGTTAGGAAATTAGGGGGGAAATTGTAACAGACAGGATTAGTTGACATATGGAGAGACAGGGAATAATGATGGACAATCAACATGGGTTTGTGTTGACCAAAAGACCAAATGACACAGATGCAGAATTAGGCCATTTGGCCCACTGAGTCTGCTGCACCATTCCATCATGGCTGAGTTATTATCCCTCTCAAGGACCTTTCAACCTTTGCCAGTTCCCTGACCTCCACAGCCATTTGTGACAATGAGTTCCACAGATTCACCACCACCCTCTGGCTAAAGAAATTCCTCCCCATCTCTGTTCTAAATCAACTTCGCTCTATTCTGAGTCTGTGCCCTCTGATCCTAGACTCACCCACTATAGGAAACATCCTCTCCATATTCAATCTATCTAGGCCTTGCATTATTCAATAGGTTTCAATAGTATCTTTCTTCCAAACTCCAGTGAATGCAGGCCCAGAGGCACCAAACACTCCTCACACATTAACCCTTCCTATCCTGGGATCACTCTCATGAACTACCTCTGGACCCTCTCCAATTCCAGCACCTTCTTTCTTAGATATAAGCGGCCCAAAATTGTTCCCAATACTCCGTGTGGTTTTGACAGATACAATCATTATGTTTAGTAGGCAGGCAAATGACATTAGTGAGGTGGGCAAAAGGGTCAGCTTGGATGTGGTGGGACAAAGTACCTATTTCTGCGCTGACTATTAATTTGTCCATTAACTAAAATACTTCAATTAGTATTTTAATCGTCCTTTGATTTTGAACCACATGGCCTTGCATCTCTGACAGTGAGAACACTCCTGGTGCACACAGGAGACTGCAGGAGTTGGAATGCGGAGCAACATCGTGTGCTGGAGGGACCCAGCAGGTTGAACAGATGTTGCTCTACCTTCTAAATTCCTCCTGTTACTGCAATTGTGATGTTTTGTTGCCACCTGCTGGCCATCATAAAGAACTGCTCCTCTCAGTGAGGCAGTCCAAGTTCTATTCCTGACGCTGCCTGTGAGAAGTTTGTACGTTCTTCCCATAACCAGCTGGGTTTCCTCCAGTGCTCTGGTTTTCTCCCACAGTCCAAAGACATACCCATTGGTAGGTTGATAGGTCATTGTAAATTGTCCCGTGATTAGGCTAGCATTAAATTGATGGGTCGTGAGGCAGTGAGGGCAGAATACCCGGAGACCTAGAGTTCAGTGCAGAGAAGTGCAATGTGGCCCACTTTGCAAAGGATAATATCAGCAACACTTTACAAGAGAAGTCGCCACTTTGTAAGGTGCAGAGTTTGTTCCATAAACTGCGAGCCTGTAAAGGCTGAAAAAGAAAGGTCACTGGTAAAGCACAAAGGCTGTTTCAGCTTGTGAGCAGTAGGACAGAATGGGTAAAGGTTCCTGTTATTAAACTCTGGGTTGACCCCGGCTGTATTCATGTGGACGTTACCAATGTGTCAACACAGTGGGAATGCTTCTGGAGCGGGATGACGGGAGACTCTCCTCGGTGGCATCCTTCAGTAAGGATAAGGAAAGATTGGGAGCGTGAGGACTGGCCTCCTCAGAGGAGGTGAGTTGAGGAAGGTGTCTATAGAGATTCAATCATCAATAGCGTGAAAATCATTGCTGGAGAGGTGGCAAGCAGATGGACAGACCTGTTTTCACTCAGCAACAATATATAGTAAAACTCGGATAATCCACTACCCACCTGGCACGATAGCATATCAGTTAGCATGACACTTCATAACACCAGCACGAGTTTTTTCCGGGTACTCCAGTTTAATCCCACGTGCCAGAATCGGAAGGGTTAGTGAGTTGCAGGCACACCTGTGGGCTTCTCCCAGCACAACCTGGAACTGTGTTGCTCTGGTCATCAACACAAATATTTTTGTATTGTATCTTGCAATGTTTTGATGTACAGTACATTTGACAAATATGTAAAGCTAATCTTTATCTTTTTGTAGGGAACTATTTAATAGTCTTATGACAGTGGGTACAATCTGCTGAAGCCTGGTTTATGTGCTTCCTGGCTTTCATGTTTTCTGTCTGGTGGGAGAGGGGAAAAGAGAGACTATCCAAAGTGTACGGAATCTAGCTGCTTTAACGTTCAAAGTAGGGTTGTTATCAAAGTGAGTATGTGTGTCACCATATATTGGGCCGGCCGGTGGCGTAGTGGCATCAGCGCCGGACTTCCGAGCGAAGGCTCCCGAGTTCGAATCCAGCCGGCTCCAAACACCTGGAGAGGGAGGGGCTCTGCCAGGTTTCAGATGCCCAAGACACACCGTACGATGAGCAATCACCCAAAAGATCGGTGCAAAAAGCTTGTCGTGACGGCGCCCCGACGACTCCACCAGGAGTTAGATAGATAGATAGATAGATAGATAGATAGATAGATACTTTATTCATCCCCATGGGGAAATTCAACTTTTTTCCAATGTCCCATACACTTGTTGTAGCAAAACTAATTACATACAATACTTAACTCAGTAAAAAATATGATATGCATCTAAATCACTATCTCAAAAAGCATTAATAATAGCTTTTAAAAAGTTCTTAAGTCCTGGCAGTTGAATTGTAAAGCCTAATGGCATTGGGGAGTATTGACCTCTTCATCCTGTCTGAGGAGCATTGCATCGACAGTAACCTGTCACTGAAACTGCTTCTCTGTCTCTGGATGGTGCTATGTAGAGGATGTTCAGAGTTTTCCATAATTGACCGTAGCCTACTCAGCGCCCTTCGCTCAGCTACCGATGTTAAACTCTCCAGTACTTTGCCCACGACAGAGCCCGCCTTCCTTACCAGCTTATTAAGACGTGAGGCGTCCCTCTTCTTAATGCTTCCTCCCCAACACGCCACCACAAAGAAGAGGGCGCTCTCCACAACTGACCTATAGAACATCTTCAGCATCTCACTACAGACATTGAATGACGCCAACCTTCTTAGGAAGTACAGTCGACTCTGTGCCTTCCTGCACAAGGCATCTGTGTTGGCAGTCCAGTCTAGCTTCTCATCTAACTGTACTCCCAGATACTTGTAGATCTTAACCTGCTCCACACATTCTCCATTAATGATCACTGGCTCCATAGGAGGCCTAGATCTCCTAAAGTCCACCACCATCTCCTTGGTCTTGGTGATATTGAGACGCAGGTAGTTTGAGTTGCACCATATCACAAAGTCCTGTATCAGTTTCCTATACTCCTCCTCCTGTCCATTCCTGACACACCCCACTATGGCCGTGTCATCAGCGAACTTCTGCACATGGCAGGACTCCGAGTTATATTGGAAGTCTGATGTGTACAGGGTGAACAGGACCGGAGAGAGTACGGTTCCCTGCGGCGCCCCTGTGCTGCTGACCACCGTGTCAGACCTACAGTCTCCCAACCGCACATACTGAGGTCTATCTGTCAAGTTGTCCACTATCCAATCCACCATGTGAGAGTCTACTCCCATCTCCGTTAGTTTGTGCCTTAAGATCTTGGGCTGGATGGTGTTAAAGGCACTAGAGAAGTCAAGGAATGTAATCCTCACAGCACAACTGACCCCCTCTAGGTGAGAGAGTGATTTGTGCAGCAAATACGTGATAGCATCCTCCACTCCCACCTTCTCCTTATACGCAAACTGAAGAGGATCCTGGGCGTGCCTGGTTTGTGGCCTCAGATTCTGTATTATCAGCCGCTCCATGGTCTTCATCACGTGCGATGTCAAGGCAACAGGTCTGAAGTCATTCAACTCCTTTGGTTGTGGTTTCTTCGGTACCGGGACAATACAGGATGTTTTCCACTGTCTGGGTACTCTTCTCTGCTCCAGGCTCATGTTGAAGATGCGCTGTAGTGGTTCTCCCAGCTCAGTCGCACAGGCCCTCAGTAATCGTGGGGAAACTCCATCCGGTCCAGCCGCCTTGCTGGTACAGATCTTCCTCAGTTGACCTTCCACCTGTGCAGCCGTAATCCTGGGCGTGAGCAAGGTCTCCTGTGAGTGGCTATTTTCCTGTGAGGGAAGTAAGCCTGGTGTGGATTTCTGCGGTGAGGATGAGATTGAGCTGTCGAACCTGTTGAAGAAGTTGTTCAGCTGGTTCGCTTTCTCCACATCTCCACTTATGTTCGCCCCCCGCTTTGCACCACATCCGGTGATGATCTTCATCCCATCCTTCATGCTTTTTTTCTGCAGCTTTTGTTCTAGCTTCCTCCTATACTGCTCCTTTGCCCCCCTTATCTGTACTCTGAGTTCCTTCTGAACTCTTTTAAGCTCCAACCGATCACCATCTTTAAAGGCCCTCTTCTTCTGGTTTAGGAGGCCTTTGATGTGACTAGTGATCCAGGGCTTATTATTGGGATAGCAGCGAACAGTTCTAACAGGGACAACTGGATCCACACAAAAGTTAATATAGTCCGTTGTGCATTCAGTGACCTCCTCAACGCCCCCACAGAGCCCCCCTTGCAGTACATCCCAGTTAGTAGTACCAAAGCAGTCTCTCAGGGCCTGTTCAGCTTCAGGAGACACACACACACTATATATTATCTTTGAGATTCATTTTCTTGCGGGCATTCGCAGTACAACTAAGAAATACAACCGAATCGATGAAAAACCCACACGAACAAAAACAGAAAAACAACCAGTGTGCAGAAAGAGAACAAATTGTGCAAGCAAAATAATAAGTGAATAAATAATACTGAGAATGTGAGTTCTTGAGTGTGTTATAGGAGTTGACTCTGAGACTGCAGGAAGTAGTTCCGCCAGTTCTGGACATCTGAGATTCCCACAATCCTGATTGAGAAGTTACTTCCCTCTGCAATTGGATCCTCATCTTCCTAACCAGAAGACCACAATCTGTGCGAATTGGTGATAACATCTCCTCCTCACTGATGATCAACACTGGTGCACCCCAGGGGTGTGTGCTTAGCCCACTGCTCTATTCTCTATATATACACGGCTGTGTGGCTAGGCATAGCTCAAATACCATCTGTAAATCTGCTGATGATACAGCCATTGTTGGTAGAATCTCAGATGGAGACGAGAGGGTGTACCAGCTAGTTGAGTGGTGTTGCAGCAACAACCTGGAACTCAACATCAGTAAGACCAAAGAACGGAGTGTGGACTTCAGGAAGGGTAAGACGAGGAAACATGAACCAATCCTCATAGAATGATCAGAAGTGGAGAGACGCACAAACCATGGAGACAAATTGCACAGAGTCTAGACACTGACCATTGTGCAAGTAGGGTTGTTATCAAAGTGAGTATGTGTGTCACCATATATTGGGCTGGCCGGTGGCGTAGTGGCATCAGCGCCGGACTTCCAAGTTCGAATCCAGCCGGCTCCAAAAACCTGGAGAGGGAGGGGCTCCGTCACGCCCAAGACTAAATCCATTTCATTTGTATTCCACGTTAGACAGGGTAAATACAAGCAGGGGTTTGATGAGACTAGAACTAGAGGTCATGGGTTAAGGGTGAAAGCAGAAATATTTCAGGGGAGCATGAGGAAGATCTTCTTCATTCAGAGGTGCAGTGAGTGTGAAACAAGCCGGGCCTACTGTCTGTACATGACCTGTTCCCCTGCCTCTCCCTTCAGATATTTTCCTCTCTCCTCCACTGAGCCCCAGAGTACAGTCTGATGTTGTCCAAGTGGTGCCTGGGGATCAACACTTCCTCGCTCCAACCACCACCTCCATCGTCATCCTCAGATGCACTGATCCCCAAGGACCAGTTAAGGTCAAAGTCAAGATAAATATATTATTAAAGTATGCATGTGTCACCACATCCTGCCCTAAGATCCATTTTCTAGCAAGCATTTAAAGAAATACAATAGCATTGTTGAAAAATTACACATAAATAAAGACTGATAAAAACCAATGTGTAAAAGAAGACAAACAGAGCAAATGAAAAATAATGTATTTACTGTATTTACATTATAATGTAATACAAAATAATGTATTTACTGTGGATTCTGATTTATTGAGCCATCACTTAATCAAGGCAGCCGCTTATTTGGGACTACTCTTAAAGAACACTATGCCAGTTAATTGGGGCAGGAGACTGTTACCAACAGTTGCTTACTAGTGTCAGTCCTGTACACTTGTATCTGTTAGACACTACACCAAGCTTAGAGCAAACAATTTTTAAACAGTGTCAGTTGCATGTGCTTTTGTTCAAAAAGCAGTAATTTTTGTCACTGATATTTGGTGAGAAATAAGCAGTAAGACAATTCAGAACCGTTTCGTTCACTGTGGTTTCAAGCATTCAGGCTTGGAGATGCCAAAAATGGCCAGGAGTGAAAATGAAGTGATTTCACTGCTTCAACAAGTTAGGAACTATGGAGAATTTAAAAGAATCAACAATCATCTTGAATGTTATAATGAAAATACTTTGATTTAAGATGGTGCTGGTGATTACTTATCGGCGACAAAGAAAAATACTAAATACTGTTTTAACAACACTTTAATGACTATCAACTCTAACAATGGAGGGGTGAGCAGTGGTGGAGGTAGAGGTGTAGTGAGAAATGGTCAAGGGAAGCAGAAGCAGAGGCAGAGACGCAGGGAAGGCATGGTCGAGGCAAGTGAGTATGGAGGTAGGGTCAAAGCAGAGTCGTGGTGTTCTGAGGGCCAGGGAAATCACGATGCCTGATTGATTTAAGAAGCAGGATGAATCGGAAACATCAGGTGTGAGCCAAACCACAGCAGTGGGGTTTCGGCCCCAGAACGGCCGAGGAGCAATCTGATGTTTGGACGACTTAGGAACCAGACCAGATTGAAAAGGTCTCCGGACGGAGACAAGGTGAGGGCTGGTTTTGCCCTGCTCTGTTTGATTCTGCTTGCTATACAGTGCAATACACAGTTGTACAGTACTGTAGTAGTAGTGATAGTGTTCTCATTTGTTCTGTATTTCATTTAAATACACAAGTTGTTATTCAGTTAAATGGTAGTTTGTAGTTTTAATACCTTTTTAATTATTTTCATGGAACTTTAGCTAATTGGGGTAACGTTGCAGCTATATAGGACCCTGGTCAGACCCCACTTGGAGTACTGTGCTCAGTTCTGGTTGCCTCACCACAGAAAGGATGTGGAAACCATAGAAAGGGTGCAGAGGAGATTTACAAGGATGTTGCCTGGATTGGGGAGCATGCCTTATGAGAATAGGTTGAGTGACCTCAGCCTTTTCTCCTTGGAGCGACGGAGGATGAGAGGTGACCTGATAGAGGTGTATAAGATGTTGAGAGGCATTGATCATGTGGATAGTTAGAGGCTTTTTCCCAGGACTGAAATGGCTAGCACAAGAGGGCATAGTTTTAAGGTGCTTGGAATTAGGTACAGAGGAGATGTCAGGGGTAAGTTTTTTATGCAGAGAATGGTGAGTGCATGGAATGGACTGCCAGCGATGGTGGTGGAGGCGGATACGATAGGGTCTTTTAAGAGACTCCTGGACAGGTACATGGAGCTCAGAAACATAGAGGGCTATGGGTAAGCCTAGGTAGTTCTAAGGTACGGACATGTTCAGCGCAGCTTTGTGGGCCGAAGGGCCTGTATTGTGCTGTAGGTTTTCTATATTCAATGGGGCAGCTGCTTAATTGGGCCAAAATGTACTGGTCCCAATGTGTCCCAGTCAACCAGAATCTACTGTAAATGAAAAAAATATATTATAAGAGTACTCATATGTTATGTATAAAGTCTATAATTATATAATATTATGAGTCTGATGGTTATTGGTAATAACTGTTCGTGAACCTAGTGTTGTGGGACCTGAGGCTCCTGTACCTCCTGCCCAGTTCTAGTAGTGAGAAGAGAGCAGAGTCTGGATAGTGGAGCCCTTCATGACAGATGCAGCTTCCTTGTAACTGTGCTGAGTGGTGGGGAAAGTTTTTCTTGTGATGGACTGGGCTGAATCCACCACTTTCTGTAGATGTTTCCAATCCTGGACATTAGTGTTTCCATACCAGGCCATGAAGCGACCAGTTAGGAAACCACTGGGCATCTATAGAAGTTTTAGGTGACATGCAGAAACTTCTAAAAAAGCAGAGGCACTGTTGTGCCTTCTTTGTGATGGCACTTTCTATCTGATCCCAAGACAGATCCGCTGATATGATAAAGACAAGGATTTTAAAGTTACTGACCCTCTCCACCTCCTATCTGCTAATGAGGAACTGGCTCATAGGCCTCGAGTTTCCTCCTCCTGTAATGTAAACGATCGGCTCTTGTGGTCTGCACTACCGCCTTCCACGGCATGTGGGTGTAGGCTGGCGTCCCCCGTCTCCTGCTGGATGGGAAGGAGCACACGCAATCCGTGGAGACACATTGCATAGAGTCTAAACACTGACCACTGTGCACCATGTTGCACTAAATCCATTTCATTTGTATTCCACATTAGACAGGGTAAATACAAGCAGGATTTTTCCACTGGGGTCTGATGAGACTAGAACTGGGAGATATGTAGGATAGGCTGCCAGTGGCAGTGATGGAACTTCACTCAGGGGGTAGAGAGTGAGGGATAGACTGCCAGTGGCAGTGATGGAACTTCACTCAGCGGGTAGAGAGTGAGGGATAGACTGCCAGTGGCAGTGATGGAACTTCACTCAGGGGGTGGAGAGTGAGGGATAGACTGCCAGTGGCAGTGATGGAACTTCACCCAGAGGGTAGAGAGTGAGGGATAGGCTGCCAGTGGCAGTGATGGAACTTCACTCAGAGGGTGGAGAGTGAGGGATAGGCTGCCAGTGGCAGTGATGGAACTTCACCCAGGGGGTGGAGAGTGAGGGATAGACTGTCAGTGGCAGTGATGGAACTTCACCCAGGGGGTAGAGAGTGAGGGATAGACTGCCAGTGGCAGTGATGGAACTTCACCAAGGGGGTAGAGAGTGAGGGATAGACTGCCAGTGACAGTGATGGATTTTCACCCAGAGGGTAGAGAGTGAGGGATAGACTGCCAGTGACAGTGATGGATTTTCACCCAGAGGGTAGAGAGTGAGGGATAGGCTGCCAGTGGCAGTGATAGAACTTCACCAAGGGGGTAGAGAGTGAGGGATAGGCTGCCAGTGACAGTGATAGAACTTCACCAAGGGGGTGGAGAGTGAGGGATAGATTGCCAGTGGCAGTGATGGAACTTCACTCAGAGGGTAGAGAGTGTGTGATAGACTGCCAGTGGCAGTGATGGAACTTCACCCAGGGGGTGGAGAGTGAGGGATAGGCTGCCAGTGGCAGTGATGGAACATCACCCAGGGGGTGGAGAGTGAGGGATAGACTGCCAGTGACAGTGATGGATTTTCACCCAGAGGGTAGAGATTGAGGGATAGGCTGCCAGTGGCAGTGATAGAACATCACCCAGAGGGTAGAGAGTGAGGGATAGACTGTCAGTGGCAGTGATGGAACTTCACCCAGGGGGTGGAGAGTGAGGGATAGACTGCCAGCGGCAGTGATGGAACTTCACCCCAGGGTGGAGAGTGAGGGACAGACTGCCAGTGGCAGTGATGGAACTTCACCCAGGGGGTGGAGAGTGAGGGATAGACTGTCAGTGGCAGTGATGGAACTTCACCCAGGGGGTGGAGAGTGAGGGATAGACTGTCAGTGGCAGTGATGGAACTTCACCCAGGGGGTGGAGAGTGAGGGATAGACTGCCAGTGACAGTGATGGATTTTCACGCAGAGGGTAGAGATTGAGGGATAGGCTGCCAGTGGCAGTGATGGAACTTCACCCAGGGGGTGGAGATTGAGGGATAGACTGCCAGTGGAAGTGATAGAACATCACCCAGAGGGTAGAGAGTGTGGGATAGACTGTCAGTGACAGTGATGGAACTTCACTCAGAGGGTAGAGAGTGAGGGATAGACTGCCAGTGGCAGTGATGGAACATCACCCAGGGGGTGGAGAGTGAGGGATAGACTGCCAGTGACAGTGATGGAACTTCAGCAAGGGGGTAGAGAGTGAGGGATAGACTGCCAGTGACAGTGATAGAACTTCACCAAGGGGGTGGAGAGTGAGGGATAGACTGCCAGTGGCAGTGATGGAACTTCACTCAGAGGGTAGAGAGTGTGTGATAGACTGCCAGTGGCCGTGATGGATTTTCACCCAGGGGGTAGAGAGTGTGTGATAGGCTGCCAGTGGCAGTGATGGAACATCACCCAGGGGGTGGAGAGTGAGGGATAGGCTGCCAGTGGCAGTGATGGAACTTCACACCAGGGTAGAGAGTGAGGGATAGGCTGCCAGTGGCCGTGATGGAACTTCACCCAGGGGGTGGAGAGTGAGGGATAGACTGTCAGTGGCAGTGATGGAACTTCACTCAGAGGGTAGAGAGAGTGGGATAGACTGTCAGTGGCAGTGATGGAACTTCAGCAAGGGGGTAGAGAGTGAGGGATAGACTGCCAGTGGCAGTGATGGAACTTCACTCAGAGGGTAGAGAGTGTGTGATAGACTGCCAGTGACAGTGATGGAACATCACCCAGGGGGTGGAGAGTGTGTGATAGGCTGCCAGTGGCAGTGATGGAACTTCACCCAGGGGGTGGAGAGTGAGGGATAGACTGTCAGTGGCAGTGATGGAACTTCACCCAGGGGGTGGAGAGTGAGGGATAGGCTGCCAGTGGCAGTGATGGAACTTCACTCAGAGGGTAGAGAGTGAGGGATAGACTGCCAGTGGCAGTGATGGAACATCACCCAGGGGGTGGAGAGTGAGGGATAGGCTGCCAGTGGCAGTGATGGAACTTCACTCAGAGGGTAGAGAGTGAGGGATAGACTGCCCGTGGCAGTGATGGAACTTCACCCAGAGGATAGAGAGTGAGGGATAGACTGCCAGTGGCAGTGATGGAACATCACCCAGGGGGTGGAGAGTGAGGGATAGACTGCCAGTGGCAGTGATGGAACTTCACCCAGGGGGTGGAGAGTGAGGGATAGACTGCCAGTGGCAGTGATGGAACTTCACTCAGGGGGTAGAGAGTGAGGGATAGACTGCCAGTGGCAGTGATGGAACTTCACTCAGAGGGTAGAGAGTGAGGGATAGACTGCCAGTGGCAGTGATGGAACTTCACCCAGAGAGTAGAAAGTGAGGGATAGACTGCCAGTGACAGTGATGGATTTTCACCCAGAGGGTAGAGATTGAGGGATAGGCTGCCAGTGGCAGTGATAGAACATCACCCAGAGGGTAGAGAGTGTGGGATAGGCTGCCAGTGGCAGTGATAGAACTTCACCAAGGGGGTAGAGAGTGAGGGATAGGCTGCCAGTGACAGTGATAGAACTTCACCAAGGGGGTGGAGAGTGAGGGATAGGCTGCCAGTGGCAGTGATGGAACTTCACTCAGAGGGTAGAGAGTGAGGGATAGACTGCCAGTGGCAGTGATGGAACATCACCCAGGGGGTGGAGATTGAGGGATAGACTGCCAGTGACAGTGATGGAACTTCACCCAGGGGGTGGAGATTGAGGGATAGACTGCCAGTGGCAGTGATGGAACTTCACCCCGGGGTGGAGAGTGAGGGATAGGCTGCCAGTGACAGTGATAGAACTTCACCCAGAGGGTAGAGAGTGAGGGATAGACTGCCAGTGGCAGTGATGGAACATCACCCAGGGGGTGGAGATTGAGGGATAGACTGCCAGTGACAGTGATGGATTTTCACTCAGAGGGTAGAGAGTGAGGGATAGGCTGCCAGTGGCAGTGATAGAACTTCACCAAGGGGGTAGAGAGTGAGGGATAGGCTGCCAGTGACAGTGATAGAACTTCACCAAGGGGGTGGAGAGTGAGGGATAGATTGCCAGTGGCAGTGATGGAACTTCACTCAGAGGGTAGAGAGTGTGTGATAGACTGCCAGTGGCAGTGATGGAACTTCACCCCAGGGGTAGAGAGTGAGGGATAGGCTGCCAGTGGCAGTGTTGGATCTTCACCCAGAGGGTAGAGAGTGAGGGATAGGCTGCCAGTGACAGTGATAGAACTTCACCAAGGGGGTAGAGAGTGAGGGATAGGCTGCCAGTGGCAGTGATGGAACATCACCCAGGGGGTGGAGAGTGAGGGATAGACTGTCAGTGGCAGTGATGGAACTTCACCCAGGGGGTGGAGAGTGAGGGATAGACTGTCAGTGGCAGTGATGGAACTTCACCCGGGGGTGGAGAGTGAGGGATAGACTGCCAGTGACAGTGATGGATTTTCACCCAGAGAGTAGAAAGTGAGGGATAGACTGCCAGTGACAGTGATGGATTTTCACCCAGAGGGTAGAGATTGAGGGATAGGCTGCCAGTGGCAGTGATAGAACTTCAGCAAGGGGGTAGAGAGTGAGGGATAGGCTGCCAGTGACAGTGATAGAACTTCACCAAGGGGGTGGAGAGTGAGGGATAGACTGCCAGTGGCAGTGATGGAACTTCACTCAGAGGGTAGAGAGTGTGTGATAGACTGCCAGTGGCAGTGTTGGAACATCACCCAGGGGGTGGAGAGTGAGGGATAGGCTGCCAGTGGCAGTGATGGAACTTCACCCAGGGGGTGGAGAGTGAGGGATAGACTGTCAGTGGCAGTGATGGAACTTCACCCAGGGGGTGGAGAGTGAGGGATAGACTGCCAGTGACAGTGATGGATTTTCACCCAGATGGTAGAGATTGAGGGATAGGCTGCTAGTGGCAGTGATAGAACATCACCCAGGGGGTGGAGAGTGAGGGATAGGCTGCCAGTGGCAGTGATGGAACTTCACCCAGGGGGTGGAGAGTGAGGGATAGACTGTCAGTGGCAGTGATGGAACTTCACCCAGGGGGTGGAGAGTGAGGGATAGACTGCCAGTGACAGTGATGGATTTTCACCCAGAGGGTTGAGATTGAGGGATAGGATGCCAGTGACAGTGATAGAACTTCACCAAGGGGGTGGAGAGTGAGGGATAGGCTGCCAGTGACAGTGATGGAACTTCACTCATAGGGTAGAGAGTGAGGGATAGGCTGTCAGTGACAGTGATAGAACTTCAGCAAGGGGGTAGAGAGTGAGGGATAGACTGCCAGTGACAGTGATAGAACTTCACCAAGGGGGTGGAGAGTGAGGGATAGACTGCCAGTGGCAGTGATGGAACTTCACTCAGAGGGTAGAGAGTGTGTGATAGACTGCCAGTGGCCGTGATGGATTTTCACCCAGGGGGTAGAGAGTGTGTGATAGGCTGCCAGTGGCAGTGATGGAACATCACCCAGGGGGTGGAGAGTGAGGGATAGGCTGCCAGTGGCAGTGATGGAACTTCACTCAGAGGGTAGAGAGTGAGGGATAGACTGCCCGTGGCAGTGATGGAACTTCACCCCGGGGTGGAGAGTGTGGGATAGGCTGCCAGTGGCAGTGATGGAACTTCACTCGGGGGTAGAGAGTGAGAGATAGACTGCCAGTGGCAGTGATAGAACTCACCCAGAGGGTGGAGAGTGAGGGATAGGCTGCCAGTGGCAGTGATGGATCTTCACCCCAGGGGTAGAGAGTGAGGGATAGGCTGCCAGTGGCAGTGATGGAACTTCACCCAGAGGGTAGTGATTGAGGGATAGGCTGCCAGTGGCAGTGATGGAACTTCACCCAGAGGGTGGAGAGTGAGGGATAGACTGCCAGTGGCAGTGATGGAACTTCACCCAGAGGGTGGAGAGTGAGGGATTGGCTGCCAGTGGCAGCGATGGAACTTCACCCCAGGGGTAGAGAGTGTGTGATAGGCTGCCAGTGGCAGTGATGGATTTTCACCCAGAGAGTAGAAAGTGAGGGATAGACTGCCAGTGGCAGTGATGGAACTTCACCCAGTGGGTAGAGAGTGAGGGATAGACTGCCAGTGGCAGTGATGGAACTTCACCCCAGGGTGGAGAGTGAGGGATAGACTGCCAGTGGCAGTGATGGAACTTCACCCCAGGGGTGGAGAGTGAGGGATAGACTGCCAGTGGCAGTGATGGAACTTCACCCCGGGGTGGAGAGTGAGGGATAGACTGCCAGTGGCAGTGATGGAACTTCACCCCGGGGTGGAGTGAGGGATAGACTGCCAGTGGCAGTGATGGAACTTCACCCAGGGGGTAGAGAGTGAGGGATAGACTGCCAGTGGCAGTGATGGAACTTCACCCAGGGGGTGGAGAGTGAGGGATAGACTGCCAGTGGCAGTGATGGAACTTCACCCCGGGGTGGAGAGTGAGGGATAGACTGCCAGTGGCAGTGATGGAACTTCACCCAGGGGGTAGAGAGTGAGGGATAGACTGCCAGTGGCAGTGATGGAACTTCACCCCAGGGGTAGAGAGTGTGGGATAGGCTGCCAGTGGCAGTGATGGAACTTCACCCAGGGGGTGGAGAGTGAGGGATAGACTGCCAGTGGCAGTGATGGAACTCACCCAGAGGGTGGAGAGTGAGGGATAGGCTGCCAGTGGCAGTGATGGATCTTCACCCCAGGGGTAGAGAGTGAGGGATAGACTGTCAGTGGCCGTGATGGATTTTCACCCAGAGGGTGGAGGGTGTGTGATAGACTGCCAGTGGCAGTGATGGATCTTCACCCGGGGGTGGAGAGTGTGGAACGAGCTGCTAGTGGCAGTGATGGAACTTCACCCAGAGGGTAGAGAGTGAGGGATAGACTGCCAGTGGCAATGATGGAACTTCACCCAGAGGTTAGAGAGTGAGGGATAGGCTGCCAGTGGCAGTGATGGAACTTCACTCAGGGGGTGGAGAGTGAGGGATAGACTGCCAGTGGCAGTGATGGAACTTCACCCAGAGGGTAGAGAGTGAGGGATAGGCTGCCAGTGGCAGTGATGGAACTTCACTCAGGGGGTAGAGAGTGAGGGATAGACTGCCAGTGGCAGTGATGGAACTTCACCCAGAGGGTAGAGAGTGAGGGATAGGCTGCCAGTGGCAGTGATGGAACTTCACCCAGAGGGTGGAGAGTGTGTGATAGACTGCCAGTGGCAGTGATGGAACTTCACTCAGAGGGTGGAGAGTGAGGGATAGACTGCCAGTGGCTGTGATGGATTTTCACCCAGAGGGTGGAGGGTGTGTGATAGACTGCCAGTGGCAGTGATGGATCTTCACCCGGGGGTGGAGAGTGTGGAACGAGCCTGCGGCAGTGATTGATGCAGGTTCTACTTCAGCATTTAAGGCAAATTTGGATGAGTACATAGATAGGATAGGTCTGCAGGCCTATGGTCCAGGTCCAGCTCAGTGGGAATAGGCAGAATAATAGTTTACAGACAAGCCTGTTTGTGTGCTTTATGGTTCCGTAACTTTATTACTGTGTTCTTCCCACACTTCCACCAACTCCCCCAGATTCTAACCCTCACATACAGCTGGACCTGGAGACGATATTGTCCAGCAAGTTCTTTGGAAGTCGAGAATGAGGCTTCTGAAGAATCAGGTGTATAAGATGATGAGAGGCATTGTGTGGATAGTCAGAGGCTCTTTCCCAGGGCTGAAATGACGATCATGAGGCGGCACATTTTTAAGGTCCTTGGAAGCAGGTATAAAGGAGATGTCAGGGGTAAGTTTTTTTACACAGAGGGTGATGAGTGCATGGAATGGGCTGCTGGCCTCAAATACAATAGGGTCTTTTAAGAGACTCCTGGATAGATACATGGAGCTCAGAAAAATAGAGGGCTATGGGTAAACCTAGGTAGTTCTAAGTTCTAAGGACATGTTCGGCATAGCTTTGTGGGCCGAAGGGCCTCTATTG
The DNA here is from genome assembly GCF_048418815.1 of Hemitrygon akajei. NCBI lineage: Eukaryota > Metazoa > Chordata > Chondrichthyes > Myliobatiformes > Dasyatidae > Hemitrygon > Hemitrygon akajei. The sequence goes on along the minus strand of NC_133140.1, from coordinate 14,846,534 downwards.
TGCTGTAGGTTTTCTATGTTCTTGAGGCGCAAATCTTGTGGTTACAGCCATTTTATCAGGTGTTTATAATAAAGAAATAACATTAAACCACAGTAGCAGGTAACTAACTCCACTGTGAACATCTCACTCATCAAGTATGTGAAGAGGAAAGAGGTACAGAACTGTGTGGTTGATCTTTATATGGAAAACCAGCTCAAACTGGATTGATAAAGGAATTCTCTTGACAGGAATAGCCTTTGAGGCAGCAGAACAACTCTGATTTATGTTCCTGACAGTCCCAGGCTTATAGGCAAAGAAAATACAAAATACAAAACACAAAACCAGCTGCACTGAAACTAACCGGTGATACAAACATACATATAAACAAACATAAAGAAAGTTAAAGTCTAAGAAAAAGTGCAATCAAGACCTTAATTCAGCAATTATGAGGTGATTTACAGCAGATCCCCAACCCACGTGTCTTTGGAATGTGGGAGGAAACCCGGGGAAAGGTGCAAACACAGGTGGTCCGCACCGAGCTCCGGGTTGAACCGGAACAGTGGAGCAGTGGTTGTATCAGCTGCACCAGTATGGTAGAGTCTCCTGTAATATCCTGGAAGGTTGGGACTAATATCTCATGTGAAGTTCCTCACCCTGCTATTTCAACCAAGATTCCACTCACCTAAGGTAAATTCAGTTGAGCTTCTGTAAAACTTACCTTTTGACTTCAGAGCATTGAATTTTTCGAAGGGAACTCGGGTGAAAATTTGCAAAATGTGGGTGGGGTGTGGAAATTATCCTTGGTACTGTTTCCTGGAGTGACTATCAAAAGTTAGGTGACAGGCAGATCCCCTTTCTCGGATACACTGGCCATTCTCCTCAGCTCCACCAGAGGGCAGAGGCTCACCACTTACTACCTCAAATAGATATACAAGAGATACTTACTCCCTCTCCAAGCAAGAAAAATCAATGAATGTTTTTAAAGAGCTCTTAAATCTCAACGTAAAAGCTTTTTTTTGTAATAAGCTTTTAACATTTTCTGAAGGCAACTTATGTGTGGCTAAAGAGAGATAAGTCCCTGAATTTTGCTGGGTTTCCCGCTCAGAGTTCAGGGTGCCCCCTGTGTCATCGGAATGTCAAGAGATAGTAGGGACACAGGCCCTTCAGCCCACTGTCCATACTGACCATTAGACTGCTATTTGCACCAGTCCTACATTAATCTCATCTTCCCCATAGTCCCTTCACCTGCACACTGGGGGGGATTTACAGTGGCCAATGAATCGACCAGTCTATAGAGATGAGAGAAAAAGCTGGATCACTCGGGGTAAACCTGGTGTTGAGATTGAGTGGGTTGAGAGCTACGTGGTACACGGGCTATGGGTAATTTCTAAAGTAAGCACATGTTCCGCACAGTATTGTGCTGTAGGTTTTCTGTGTTTTTAAGTCCCTCAGAGTGAATGTTATGAATTACACTGGACAACAAATTTCTTCGAAAGTGTTACTTCCTCAGATTTTATAATAGACCGTTTGAAGCTGAATGAAATATAATTTCAGAATACTTGTATCATGTACGAATTTGGAGAAACACAAAATGAACTTTTATTGAATATAATGCATTTAATTGCATGACAGTACTGATGCTTTGCAATATTTCAATTATGCTAAACATGTCTTGTTGGTGATTTTCATTTGTACTCAGTGTCTGAGGCTTCTTACTTAAGTGTCCAACAGTAATTAGCCAGCGTTGATGGATTCCAGTAGCCCTGATACTGTTTCTCCATGACTGCAATGACCCGGTGAGCTCGTCACTGACAGCAAGATTTGCCGGGGAAGAAGTCTAAATGGGAATGCAGAAAATGGATCATTAGTGACATGTTGCACTTCAGGGTTTTCTGTGCTTGAAGCATGTTGTCAACCAGCTGCACGTAGTTTGGTGCTCTGTAGTTGCCAAGGAAATTTTCAACAACATCCTTAAGTGCCTTCCATGTGATTTTCTCTGGTTCCACTAGAAGTTCTTCAAATTTTCCGTCATTGATTACCTTTTTGATTCGTAGACCAACAAAATGGCTTTCCTTAACTTGGCATCAGTTACTCTGACTGGAATTTTGAATTGAAATAACAAATAGAGGTAATTTCAAAAAACTGAACATGATGGGGAAATTTCACAGGGATTTTCATGAACAACAACCCAAAATCCATAAAATACACCCAGAAGTATTCAGAAAGCAAAATTTTTGTTCCCTAGTGTAATCTGCCGTGGCCCAGCCACATTGACGTCACAGCCACCAGCAATGGCTCTACTTCCTCAGGAGCCTAAGAAAGCATTTCGTTTGGATGCATCAAAGGTTGGTTTGGCAACTGCTCTGTACGTGGCCTCAGGAAAAAGCAGAGAGTTGTAGACACAGCTCAGCACATCAAGGAAACCAGCCTCCTGCCCCCAGCCCCCTGCCCTACTCTGTGTTTCTGTCAACACATACAAACAAGCTGAATGAACTCAGCAGGTCGGGCAGCATCCGTGGAAACGAGCAGCCAATGTTTCGGGCCGAGACCCTTCGTCAGGACTGAAGAAGGAGAGTGCAGGGGTCCCAAAAAGAAGGTGGGGGGAGCGTGGAAAACCAATCAGAGGAAAGATCAAGGAGTGGGGGAGGGGAAGCAGGGAGGTGATAGGCAGGAGAGGTGAAGAAGGAATCTAAGGGGAAAGCACTATGGGTAGTAGACGAAGGCAGAATCATGAGAGAGATGATAGGCAGCTAGAAGAGGAGGCAGAGTGAAGGTGGGATGGAGGAAGGGAGACGGGGGGGGGGGGGGGTGGGAGGGAATTACTGGAAGTTGGAGAATTCGATGTTCATACCAAGGGGCTGGAGACTACCCAGACGGTGATATGAGGTGTGCTCCTCCAACCTGAGTTTGGCCTCATCATGGCAGTGGAGGAAGGAGGCCATGTATGGACATATCCGAATGGGAATGTGAAGCCGAGTTGAAGCGGGTGGTGACCGGGATATCCTGTCTGTTGTTGCGGACGTAGCGGAGGTACTAGTGAGTAGTCTCCATCCCCTTTGTGTGAACATCGAATTCTCCAACTTCCGGTAATTCCCTCCCTCTCCCTTCCCCCATCCCACCTTCACTCTGTCTCCTCTTCTAGCTGTCTATCACCTCTCTCATGATTCTGCCTTCTATTACCCATAGTGCTTTCCCCTTACATTCCTTCTTCACCTCTCCTGCCTATCCCCTCCCTGCTTCCCCTCCCCCACCCCTTGATCTTTCCTCTGATTGGTTTTCCACGCTCCCCCCACCTTCTTTATAGGGCCCCTACCCCCTCCTTCTTCAGTCCTGACGAAGGGTCTCGGCCCGAAATGTTGACTGCTCGTTTCCACGGATGCTGCCCGACCTGCTGAGTTCCTCCAGCTTGTTTGTACGTGTTGATTTGACCACAGCATCTGCAGTGTACTTCGTGTTTACTATGTTTCTGTCGATACTTCTTGTGGCCTCAGTAAAGCAACCAGCGTAATCAAAGACTCCCATCCACCCCGGGCATTCTCTCTCCTCTCCTCTCCTCTCCCGTAGGGCAGAAGCTACGAAAGCCTGAAAGGCTTAAGGACAGCTTGTTAGCAAGGACTGTTATCAGACTCGTGAACAGATCACCTCTATGATAACATAGACTCTTGACCTCATAATCAACCTCATTGTGATCTTCCACATTATCGTTTGCCTGCACTGCCCATTTCTCTGTAGCTTTTACACGTTGTCTGCATTCTGTTGCTGTTTTATCTTGTTCTACTTCAACACGCTGTGCAATAATCTGATCTGATCTGTATGAACAGTAGGCGAGACAAGGTTTTCACTGTTCATGATAAACCAATCCCAATAGTTAGAAAGGTTAACATCCATTCATCAATGTTGAGTGTTTGTAAGTGTGGGTGCTGCCCCCAATTCTCTACCCAATATTAGTCAAGTGGTGTCCTTGTCCATCCAGAAATTAAACTTGTAGCAATTTCCTCTAACCTTTAAGGACAGATTGCTGCTGAACATTCCTTGATGAAGTTTGGAGTTAACCCCTGTACCTAGGAAGAGAGAATGCAGTACATCTCCGTGTTGTGGAGTGGTTGTGTTCTCAGAAATCTATTCATATCGTGCTTGTCCATCGTGTGAACCCTTGCCAAAGTTTGGCACAACTGATTATTATCTTGTGTAAGGAGAAAGTGAGAAAGTTCCCTTTGAACGCCATGCAGACGGATCATTGCAGACACTGAGTCGGTACAAAAGGAAAGGAAGCATGCAGAGTGATGGTGTCACAGTTACAGAGGCAGTGCAGTGTGGTGCAGGAAGACAACCGCAACACGGTTCATCGGGAGATCAAAGCTCATTTTTGTCGTACAAGGGATCCGTTCCAGAGTCTGATAACAGCAGGATAGAAATTTGGTGTTTCTGTCACAGTTTGGCTTGCGTTATTTTTTTCATGTACATTCTGTGAGATTAGAATTTTTATTCCATATCTGGGATTCTTTAACGGTGATTTTTGAATTCCATAAGCATGAATTTTCATTGTCCAAGTTCATATATTGTCAGGGTTTCACTGTAATCTGTTATACACCTCAGCGCAGAATAAGGAAGGTTTTCTGTCAGAATCGTGTTGGTTACGTGGTTCAGCTTTTGTGAACTCTGTTATCCCTCTGCCATGAGGCTGGTCAGCCTGGAGTTCAACACTGATGTTCAGGTTTGGGGGCTAGTTCCAGGGCTGCTACTGAAGATCGGAGCTCGAAAGTGGATCAGAAGCCTGGAGGGTGGAGGTTGGAGGACTGCCTGGGTGGGAGGGAAGGGAGGGAAGGGTCTTGTTTCACTGCTGTTTTGTTACATGTTGTGCTCTGTGCTTCTGCCAAGCATTGTGGGCACGCTGTTTTGGCACCTGAACATGTGGTAACACTTGTGGGCTGTCCCCTGCACGTCTCTAGGTCATGTTGGTTGTTAACGCAAACTGCTGATTTCACTGCACATTTCCATATGCTGTAATAAATCGATGTGAATCTGAATCTGGAATCTCTGGTGACAGTGAGCTCCCACTGGGGTTCTGCACCCTGTGTCTCCACAGCACAACTGTGTGCAGAAGTCATAATGACTCTGATCACCTATGTATTGTTATGCAAGGACCCTGAACAGAAGTGTTAATGATGTGTGCTGCCTCTCTTCCCTGGGGGTTTCTCTGTGCCCTGCCCATGCACAGGGGAATAGTTAGCACACTGCAGGCTGTCACGTGGGTAACATCTGCACTGTAAGCACGGTAAACCACTGTTTATGATGCTGCTTACATTAAATCTATATATGTGTATGCACATTTTATTTCATATTTGTACTTAATCTCTAACTTTATATAATTACGGGGGGGTGATTGATAAGTTTGTGGCCTAGGGTAGATGGAGTCAATTTTAGAAAACCTGGCTCATTTATTTTTCAACATAGTCCCCTCCTACATTTACACACTTAGTCCAGCGGTCGTGGAGCATACGGATCTTGGTCCTCCAGAAAGTGTCCACAGCAGGGTGATTGATAGGTTCGTGGCCTAGGGTAGAAGGAGATGAGTTATACAGCTCTTGTTACATACACAAGCAGTTCAACTCTTTGAGTGATTATGCAGAAAGTTTGAAGTTAATAACTCATCAGTTAATAACTCCTCAGGTGATTGATAAGTTCATGGCCTGAGGTAGCAGGAGATGAGTTATTAACTTCAAACTTTCTGCATAATCACTCAAAGAATTGAACTGCCTGTGCATGTAACGAGAGCTGTATAACTCATTTCCTTCTACCTTAGGCCATGAACTTATCAATCGCCCATCTGTCGACACTTTCTGGAGGTCCAAGATCCGTATGCTCCACGACTGCTGGACTAAGTGCGTAAATGGAGGAGGGGACTATGTTGAAAAGTAAATGTGCTAGGTTTTCTAAAATTGACTCCTTCTACCGTAGGCCACAAACTTATCAATCACCCCTTGTATTTATTTTTTTTATATCTGTTGAATGTTGTGTTTTGTTGCAGGTTATTCCCTGACTAACAGACCACAGCAAATCCCTAATACACGTAAATTTATCTGGTGAATAAAGTCTTGATCCTTTCAGCCGGGGGGTGGGATTATCTGAGCCCCTGTTGCCTCCGAGACTGGACGGAGAAAGAATCCAGAGGTCTCCCTGTGGAAGTCAGACAGGGATGTTTGGAGCTCATCAGCAGCTTACAGAGATACGGCTGGCCACAGTGCAGCTGAAGATGCTTTGGGCTTCAAGAGTACAAGGGTCAACTTTTATTTGCCAGATACATTCACATGGATTAGGAATTTGCTGTGGTGTGTTGGTCAGGGCACGACATGCAACAGAAGCAACATTCAACAATTACAAATAATTAAAGAATTACATATTTAAAAAATAAAGTTGGAGGTTAAAGTACAGACTTGGACTAAAACATGTGCAAATACATAAATATCAGCAAGTAATTACCAGCAAGAGTTGACAGGAATACACATAAAAATCTGTCGAGGGAAGGTACCAGTTGGAGGAGAGTAATGTCACCAATCTCCAGTCCTTTCTCAGGATGCCTCAGATTTTCATGAAGTTTCCACTAAATTTGACCGGTATTGTGTCTTTTCTACATCATTACCCAAAAGGAACAGCAGAGGGCACACAGAGAATGTGAAGCAAAGCTCAGTCGTGCATTCTTCCTGGTCTTCTTGTATCGATAAAGAGGAATACTGCACAGACGTAGCCCTTCAGCCCAAACAGTCTACACTAACTCTCAACCAGACCAACACTAATCCCACATTCCCGTCAGTTTTTCCCAGCTTCTACCACTCACCTGCGCGCTAGCAGCAATCCTACAGCGGCTGACTCACCCCTCTTTGTGATGTGGGAGCCTGCGTGCTCACAGGGAGATTCTGTAAACTCCACGTGGGCAGCACCCGAGGTCAGGATCGAACCCGAGTCTCCAGAGCTCGCAGACAGCAGCTCTACCCGACGCACCACTGTGGCGCCAGTTACAGCATCGGCAGAGCTTGGTGCATCTTCACCTGGGAGGGTAGGATGGGTAAGCCTTGGGAAAGATGATTTCTGGCTGGGAATTAGAAATGATGGGAAGGGGGCATTGATAGCCATTGAGAGAGTGTAGCAGTGCTAGTTCAGGAACTACTCTACGTGGTGAAAACTTGATGTCGGAAGTTTCAGCTGGCAGAAGAGCTTACAGTTTCAGGTATTCAGGTTGATGCCTGGACAAAGGGGTCAAGAGTTCCAGGTAGAGAACATATCCAAACCCTGGACTTCTTATTCCCCTCTCCACCAGCACTTTGAGTGCCATTGTCTATGTGTATTTTTCTCAAGATTTCCAGCACCTGCAAAACCCCTGTGTCTCAGTACAGAAGCAGTAAGGATCTGAGTATGGGATGGGTTCTGTGGGCAGGATGTGGGTCAGGAGACACAGAACAACCAAGACTGAATGGATCATGACCCACCCACAGCAGCAAAAGATCCAGCAAAACAGAGTGGAGGGGAACTGGGGAGGTGGGGGGCAGAGGCAGGCACATCTGCTGTTCATCAGACCTCGTAATGTATAATCTGCTGAAATGATATCTCTGTATACATGTGTAAACCTGTTGTATTACTGCAGGTGTTTACATAGCTGAATGGTTAGAGATGTATCACATTCTCAAGGGGGAAACAGTGAAATGTAAGTTTACCTTTTGGAATGATATAACCTAGATCCATTGTTGTACCAGGCACTGTTGTTGGATGAGAGACACAGACTTCATTAAATATACGTATATAAAGCATGGATGAATCATTTTTCCTTCTCCTCACCTCTCGGAAAATCTCATCCTCTAGCTCAGCGGTTCCCAACCTTTTCTATGCAATGGACCTAAACCATTAAGAAAGGGGTCCGTGGACTCCAGGGTGGGAACCCCATGCCCCAGCTGAATGTTGGGAACTCGGTAGTCATTCTGCAGCCATGGGCACCGCTAATGGCAGAGACTTCAGAGAGTAGACCGGGAACTGAAGGGGGTTGATGCCAGTGTAGATCAGCCAGGATCACCTGAAATACTGGGCCAGGCTTGAGGGGCCGTGGCCTATTAAATAAAACGCAGGACACAGTGCATTATAGCACAGTATAGGCTCTTCAGCCCACAATGTTGTGCTGACCTTTTCACTTACTCCAAGATTAATCTAACCCTTACCTCCCACACAGCCCTCCATTTTTCTATCATCCATGTGCCTATCTAAGAGATTCTTAAATGCCCCCTAGTTAATCTGCCTCTCTCTCCCACCGCCCCCTGGCACCACGTTCCATGCACCCAGCACTCTCTCTGTAAAATGCTTAGCTATGATGTTATTCCCCCCCATACTTCCCTTCAATCACATTAAATTAAGCCTTATCATTTCATAAACCTCTCTCAAGTTACTTCTCATCCTCCTTCGCTCCAAAGAGAAATGCCCTTGCTCGTTCAACCTATTCTCATGAGACAATCTCTCTGATCCAGGAGAACTGAGCAATTCCAGCTCTCATTTTCTCCCATTCTGATTTAGAGGGCAGTTCTTGAGGGAAAAAAATGTAATTCAAAGTGAAAAGTCAAGTTTATTGTTATATGCACAAGCACTGGTGTGTACTTGCCACATGTACTGAGGCTGAGTCCCATACGTACGGATGAGATTGTACAAGGGAAAGAAACGGGAAGAGAATGCAGAATAAAGGGTTAAAGTTACAGAACAATGCAGAGTGCAGGCAGACAATGGGACGCAAGGCCATAACAAGATAGATTATGAGGCCGGGGTCCATCTTTTCATACTAGGGGAATATTTAATTCTTCTATAGCAGCAGAATAGAAGCTGTCCTTGAGCCTGGTGGGATGGGCTTTCAGGCTTTTGTACCTTCTGGGAGAGGGGAGAGGAGAGAATGTCTGGGGCAAGTGGAGTCTTTCATTATGCTGGCTGCTTTTCCACAGCAAACGGGAGTGCAGAGTCTGTTGAGGGGAGGCTGGTTTTGGTGATAGACTGAGCTATATCTACGGTTGACGTAACAAGCTGTGATGTATCTAAAGAGCTGCTTTCTGTGGTGCATCATTGATGCACCATCAATAACTCTCGGAGACGGGAGGCAAAAGATAGGCTTTTATTAGCTGCAAATGTGACCATGACTGAGGGAGGAGCAGTGCCTCCAATCGCCTTTATACAGGGGTCTGTGGGAGGAGCCACAGGGGCAGTCAGCAGAGGGGCGTGTCCAGACAGGTATGCCCATAGTTTACCACAATCATTAAAAGCTGGTGGTCAAAGTGAACATGTCATACTTCTCTAGCCTCCTGAGGAAGTGAAAACTTCCTCGGAGTGAAATAAAAGTTGTGAAGCCTCTCCCAGTCAATGGGTCCGTACACAGAACGAGTGAGGTATCAGGGAGCTGTACTGCATGCTTGAGAGAAAGTGAAAAGGACAGTGGATTCATCACAAGGGAAGCAACTTGTTCTGGGCATATTGAGAATCCTCTTCAGAAAAATCAAGCTCACGCCGTCTGAGCTCGAAAAATCACTGCTGCATCTGGTTCTCTTAAGTTTGGAGATAAACATCAGATTACACAGCTCCACATGGTTGTCCTCTGACTGATACAGTTCATAATTATGCAGCAAAAAAATTCAATCACAGAGGCTCTGAGCATTTAAATTACTTTCAGCTGAGGCTATACATGATCTGACTGGGGACACAGAAACTGCTGATGTTTGTATTTTCAGTAATTGGTTGCACTTGCTCCTTGCACTGATAAGGCACATTGAAATGGAACATGGAGAGAAACTGAAGGAAGAAAATAACATCTGAAAAGAAATAAATTGTCCTTAAACCACACCAGATATAATTATGCTTTCCCGAAACACTCACAATCCATCTCCTCTGCTAATTTCCAATTAAAGTTGTAGAGCTGAACAGAAAAGGAATAGGACCTCTCAGCATGCCGTCTTCATTGCACCCATTAATACTGTCCTGTTTACCCTCAGCTGTTCCCAAAAGTGGATTGCTTCACTCCAAGGGTGGCGAGGGTGAGGAATGAGCTGTCATTTCAACGTTTAAGAAAAATTTGGATAGGTACATAGATGGGAGGGATTCAGTCTGGATGCGGTGGTGGGACTAGGCAAAATAGTTAGGAAAAGACTAGATGGGCTGCAGAGCCTGTTTCTGTGTTGCAGTTCTCTCTGACTAAGCTGGGGTAGAGGTTCACTGGTTTCACATTCATAACTGGCACGGAACTCCTAAATACAAGCTAAATCCTGCTCCACACCATCCCACCAGTAAATTATAGAGCATAGAGAGGCCCTTCAGCCCATCTAGTCCTCACTGACTGTCAACCACTCACTTCCATTAATTCTGGATGATTCTCCTCACGTTCCCATTGATTTCCCTCCCCCTGACTCTACCACTCCCCTGTGCACTGGGGGCAAGTGACAGTGGTTTGTTGGCTAACCAACACGTATGTCTTTGGGACGTGAGAGGGATGTCGCGTATACCAAGAGGTACTGGTTTACTAATGTCACGTTTACCAAGAGGTACTGGTTTATTAATGTCACGTATACCAAGAAGTACTGGTTTACTAATGTCACGTTTACCAAGAGGTACTGGTTTACTAATGTCACGTTTACCAAGAGGTACTGGTTTATTAATGTCACGTATATCAAGAGGTACTGGTTTATTAATGTCACGTATACCAAGAGGTACTGGTTTATTAATGTCACATATACTAAGAGGTACTGGTTTATTAATGTCACATATACCAAGAGGTACTGGTTTATTAATGTCAGGTATACCAAGAGGTACTGGTTTATTAATGTCACATATACCAAGAGGTACTGGTTTATTAATGTCAGGTATACCAAGAGGTACTGGTTTATTAATGTCACGTTTACCAAGAGGTACTGGTTTATTAATGTCACGTTTACCATGAGGTACTGGTTTATTAATGTCAGGTATACCAAGAGGTACTGGTTTATTAATGTCACGTTTACCAAGAGGTACTGGTTTATTAATGTCACATTTACCAAGAGGTACTGGTTTATTAATGTCACGTTTACCAAGAGGTACCGGTTTATTAATGTCGCGGAATCCATGAGGTACTGGTTTATTAATGTCACATATACCAAGAGGTACTGGTTTATTAATGTCAGGTATACCAAGAGGTACTGGTTTATTATCATACCAAGATACAGTGAAAAGCTTGTCTTGCCTACTGTCCATACACATGACATCATTACACAGCGATGATTCTGTACACGCATGTAGTACGAGTTAAAACAATGGCAGAATGCAGAAAAGGTGTAACAGCTGCAGAGTAAGTGTGGTGCAGGTAAACAGTAAGGTGCAAGCACATAACGAGGTGGTTTGGCACGTCCATTTTGTTGTCGGATAACAGCAGAATAGAAGCTATCCTCGAGGCTGGTGGTACATACTTATAGGCTTTTGTACTTGCGGCCTGGTGGGAGGAGGAGAACGTCGGGGTGGGTGGGTGATTGGGAGACAGTGCAGACAGGCTTACGGCCCTGTGAGCCATGCCACCCGGCAGTCCCTGATGTAACCCTTGCCTAATCACAGGACTATTTACAAATATCAATTATCCTGGCAACAGGTACGTCTCCGGATTGTGGGAGGATACCCGTGTGGTCACAGGCAGAACGTACAAACTATCAAAGACAGATTGTTGGAGCTGAGAGCTGGTGACGCTAGCAGCTGAGCCACCGTGCCTCCCACAGCTTCTGTGACCTACTGTGTTAGTCTTCCTCCTCACCGAGCTGACTTTGACCCGAGTGAAGACCCTGGAGTCCAGCAAAGCAGCAGCGAGGCACAAGGAGAGTTGGCAGTTTGGATCCAACCCCAGAACTCTGAGATGAGCAAGGCTTTCAATCTACGTGGGCTAACACCAATAAAGCTAGCTTGGGTCAGCTGCAGATGACCAGGCACTCCATGACACCTTGAACAGCTGGGGCTGTTACAAGGAGGCAGTTGGGAACATCTCATGAGTTTCTGCACCATCATTGCTGGGGGAAGATCAGGCTATGTTCACTGCTGTTCAGAGACAAGACATTCTGCAGATGCTGGAAATCTGGAGCAATGCACATAACATGGAACTCAGGAAGTTACAGGTTGGGAAATCATGACCCAATAAAGGGCCTTGGCCTGAAAATTGACTGCTGATTTCCATCCACAGATGCTCCCTGACCCCCTTGATTTCCCCCCAACAACTTGTGCCATCAAGAACTTTGGTTATGAAGCCTCCTGTGATCATGATGGCTCCTAATTGCAAGATTCTTGTGCAAAATGTGGCACTGATTTCCTTGTGGGCTTGGACCCCGATGCCTCCAGAGATCTTGGTTCCATCCTGACCTTGAGTGCTGTCTATGTGGAGTTTGTACATACACCTTAAGGGTTCCCCTTGGCTGTCCCAGTTACCTCCTACATCCCAAAATGCTGCTGGGATGTTAGTTGGGTACTGTAAGGTAGTCTGTAGATTACTAGCAAAGGGATCGGGGGAGTTGACTGACATGTGTGAGCAAGAACAAAGGTGCAGAGTTACAACTGTACAAGATGTTGGTGAGACCCCACGCGGAGTATTGTGTGCAGTTCAGGTCGCCCAGCGATAGGAAGGGTGTCACTAAGCTGGAAAGGGTGTAGAAAAAAATTAATGACGATGTTCCCCATACTGGAGGGCTTCAGCTGTAAAGAAAGACTGGAGAGGCTGGAGCTGGTTTCTCTGGATCGTAGGAGGCTGAGGGCTTCATAAAGGTTTACAAAATCAAGAGGGGCATAGATGAGGTGAATGGTTACAGTCTTTTTCCTAGATTAGGGGAAACTAGATCGAGAGGGCAAGTGAGAAATGTAAGATTTAAATAGAGCCCTAATGAGGGGTCTTGGCCTGAAATGGTGACTATTCATTTCCCTCCATTGATGCTGCCTGACTTGCTGAGTTCCTCCGGTACTTTATGTGTATTGGTAGAGATTTCCAGCTTGTGCAGAATCTCTTATATCAAAGATTTAAAAGAAACATGAGAGACAACTTTTTTCACCAGAAGTTGGTGGGTACACGGAATGAGCTGTCAGGGGAAGTGATTGGGTACAATTATAATGTTTAAAAGGTATTGGACAAATGCACGGTTAGGAAGGATTTAGATCAGGGCTTCCCAATCCTTTTTTATGCCATGGAGCCATGCCATTAACTGAGGGAGCTGTGGACCCTAGGTTGGGAAAATATAAAACACTGGTCAGAGCTCAGCTGGAGTACTGCGTGCAGTTCTACGCTATAGAAAGGACGTGATAGAGTTGGAGAGGGTGCAGAGGAGACCCAGCAAGATGTTGCCTGGGATGGAGCACTTCAGTTATGAGGGGACACTGGGACACATGTCTGTTTGCCCTGGAGTGGAGAAGGTTCAGAGGGGACATGACTGAGGTTATATAAAATAATGAGAGTATAGAAGGGTACTCTGCAGGAAACTTTCTCCATGTCAGAGACAGATAAAGCCAGTGGACATAGATTCATGGGCAGGAGGAAGAGATTTAGAGGGAATCTGAGTGGGCCCATTTTCCCCCTGAGATCAGTGAGTAGCTGGAACTCACTGCTAGAGAGAGACAGAATCTTTGAGAGACATGGAAGAGTCAGTGGATGGTGTTTACTTGGATTTTCAATGGCCTTTGACATTTCAATGGCACACGAGGCCGCTAAACAATATAAGAGCCCATGATATTACAGGAAAGTTACTAGCATGGATGGAAGATTGGCTAATGGGAAAGTGGGAATAGAGGGGGGTCTTTTCTGGTTAGCTGCCTGTGACCGGTGGTGTTCCTTGGGCATCAGCATTGGGTCCACTTCTTTTCATTTTATCTATCGGTGATTTAGGTCATGGAATTGATGGTTTTGTAGCCTGTTTAGTGAATAATACAAAGACAGGTGGAAGGTCTGTTTTCCTTAGAGTGGAGGAGATTAAGAGGGAAGATGGCTGAGGTATATAAAATTGTGAAAGGCAGAAATAGGTTAGACTGCAGGAAACCTTTGCCCATGTCATATCAAGATAAAGCCAGACATTAGCGGAAGGAATAAAGTGGCACTCCTCCTTCCCTTTCTCGCATGTTGCACTCTCCTCTCCTTCCTCTGCAGCCCTTTACCTTCCCCACACATCTGGCTTCACGTGTCTTCCTTCCTAGCCCCCCACCTTTTTATTCTGGCATCTTCCCCCTTCCTTTCCAGTCCTGAGAAGGGTCTCGGCCTGAAACATCAGCTGTTTATTCATTTCCATAGATGCTGCCTGATCTGTTGAGTTCCTCTAGTATTTTGTGTGTGTTGAGAAAGAATAAGTGACTTAGAGAGGTTCTGAGGGGGACCTTCTTCACCCAGAAAGTGGTGAGTACGTGGATTACATTGCCGGAGAGAGTCACCAACAGTTATGGAGAAGTTTCTGAATGAGCATTCAAGTTGCCCATGGATATAAGATTATGGATCAAGTGCTGGAAGATGCCCACTGGTTGATATGAACATGGCCTGCTTTCCTGCTGTGTGACTCTTTAGCTGTAACGTGTCTAGGCTACAGCTCTGGCCTGGTGACTGAGCACTCAGTATCTCACCTGGCTTGGAATGGGTCTCCACCCAACACCGAGGTATCACCTTATTCATTCTCGCCATTGTTGGGAATTCATCCATCTCCTTCAGTGTGGGCTGTTTTTAAAAAAATCATCAGCAGAAGTCATTACAAATCAATAAATAAACATGCAGATCTTCATTGAAGTCCCAGTTGGATCTTTTTTATTAGTTAAAGTCTCGAACCTAGAAGAAGTCATTTGCATTTTTTGAGATGATGGATTGAAACTTGACATTTTTATGTGCTAATTGCTGAAAAGTGGTCATTGTGTGTGCTCTGTGCAGTTTGGAGAATTCATCCTGGCATCTACAGATGCAATTCTTGGCAAGTGCAACTCCGATGTTAGTTGGATGGGACAGCAAGGAGTGACAATGCTTGCAGTGCATTGCTTGCTCTGGGAATTTGCATCTACTATTGCTCCACATCTTCTTCCTTTAAGATCGTCACAGGACACTCAGATCTTCAATGGCGCTTCTTTCAGTGTGATTGCTCTATGGAAATAGAACAAAATAGGAGCAGGAGTAGGCCACTCAGCCCCTCAAACCTGCCCCACCATTGAAGATGATCGTGGTTTATCTATGCTGGCCTCAACTCCTCTTCTCTATCAGTTCCCCGTAACCCTCATTTCTGATACCTTTCAGATATTTGATAATCTCGACCTCAAACATTCTAATGATCTGATCTCCACTATTCTCAGGGCCAGAGAACTCCAGTTGTTCACCACCCTCTGTGAGAAAATGTTTTTACACCTCCATTTTAGATTACTGGACTTACTTTGCAGCTGTAAATCCTTGTTTCTCTCAGAGCTTGATCTTGCATCAGGGTGATCCTGAGTTGGGTGTTCATAACGTCAAGAGGGCTGGAGTTTGATTTCTACCTTCAGCCTAAGGCATCCATCTCTCTCTTGCACTCGCTCTCTCATGCACGCACGCACACACAATGGGATAGAGGGAAAGAGGAGGGGGTGAATGGCAGATGAGGGGAAGAGAAGGGGTAAAGAGGGGAGTCAGAATTGTAAATGGAAGAAGACAGCAAGGGTGGGGGAAGAATTTACCAAAAGTTAAATAATTCAATGTTCATGATGTCAGGTTGGAGGCTATCCCTCATGCCCCTCCTCCTTCCCTTTCTCCCATGGTCCTCTCTTCTCTCCTATTGTAATCCTTCTTCTTCAGATCTTTACCTTTTCCAGCTATCACTTCCCAGCTTCTCACTTTACACCCCTCCCCTGTGATGAGCAAACCGAGCTTGAGATGGGGTCCAGAGTTGACCCCTCCCGGTGAACTATGTTGCTAATGAGAGAGAGAGAAGAAGAGGGGGGAGGCATCCTGCGCAGATGAGAGAGAGAGAGAGACATGATTTAATATTATGACTCCTTGGCTGATTGTTTACCTTTGCTCCAAGGACACTTTTTGCCTGCTTGTTAAGATTCTTGCAGAGACAGCATGGTGGGACCAGGTGATGGACGGCCGGTGCCCTGAAAGGGGAGATAAAAAGCAGATCTGCTAAGACGCAGCAGACACACCACGGGACACTGAACAAGCTTTGTGCACCCACGTGAAGGTGGGGGTTTTGGAGGATTGATTCGGGGAAATCAATCAGTGGCTCACAGTGTGAGAAGGTGCGACCGGTGGGGAACTATTTGTGTGTCCACCCTCACCTGGGTGACAGGTCCACCACTGAAGAACAGTTGTACGTGATGTGGTCATAGTCGGTGACCACAACGGGAAGATCGATGGCAACAGCATCACCTCTCATCGCCTCTCTCTCTCTACAATGATACTCAAACAACTACCTCGACCTGAACTGAACTGAACTCTGCATCCTATCGTAAGACTGTGTTCATTTACCCCTAGCTCTGAAAGAGCCTAGTTTTGGGTCCTATTTCCACACTTCTGTATATATCATTGCTAACTTGTTTCATATATTTGTATTTTATAGTACTGTATTGCTTAGTTTACTAATAAACACTATTAGTTTACGGTAATACCGGACTCCAAAGTGTTTTCCATTTCTGCTGGTTCTTAACCTGGTCACACACAATGGGATAGAGAGAAAGAGGAGGGGGGGTGAATGGCAGATGAGGGGAAGAGAAGGGGTAAAGAAGGGAATCGGAATTGTAAATGGAAGAAGACAGAAAGGGTGGGGGAAGAATTTACCAGAAGTTAAATAATTTAATCTTCATGATGTCAAGTTGGAGGCTATCCCTGATGCCCCTCCTCCTTCCCTTTCTCCCATGGTCCTCTCTTCTCTCATATTGTAATCCTTCTTCTTCAGATCTTTACCTTTTGCACCTATCACCTCCCAGCTTCTCACTTTACACCCCTCCCCCATTTACCCACCTTCCCTTTCACCTGGCTTCACCTATCACCTGCCAACTTGTACTCCTTCCCCCACCCCTGCCTTGAAACACAGAAAACCTACAGCACAATATGGGCCCTTTGGCCCACAAAGCTGTGTCGAACATGTCCTTACCTTAGAAGTGTTGTTTCTCTAGCCTGAGAGTGGCCTCATCATGACAGTAGTGAATTAACATGTCGGAATGGGAATGGGAAGTAGAATTAAAATGGGTGGCTACTGAGAGATCCCGCATGCTAACCCTGTTTCTGGTCCAAACCCTAGTATGGCTCAGCAAATCAAGTGGTTGATGCTAAATTTTAAGTGTTGTGTGTGTTCCTCAGGGATAGATTCTACCCAGCTGTTATAAGACTATTGAATGACTCTTGATCTCTCAAACTACCTCCTCTTGGCCTTTCATCTTCCTGTCTACCTGTACAGCACTTACATTTTATTCTGCATTCTGTTACTGTACTATTTCAAGGAAATGATTTGTGTGGATGGCATGAAAAGCAAACTTTTTCATTGTATCGAGATGAATGTGACAATAATAACCAACCAAATTTCAACACCTGCCTCTACCAGCCTTTCAGACAGTGTGTTCCAGACTGTAGTTACCCTCTGGGTGAAAGAATAAACCAAACCTGCCCCTGCCACCCCTCAGGCAGTGTGCTCCAGACTGGGGGAAAAATATTCCTCCTCAGTTTCCCTCTCGTTCCCGTCTACCTTACCCTACAACTACGCACTCTGGGTTTTGACTTCTCGCTTACGGGGAGCACTTCCATAATTTTGAATGTCTCTGTAGTTACCCGATCAACCTCCTCCACTCCTCCCGAGTCTCTCCTCATAACTGAAACACAAACTGTAGGAAAGAAGTGAAGAAGCTAGAGATGATGCTGAGAAGATTGACAGGGGTGTTTCCAGGATTGGAGGGCCTGGTTTTGAAGGAGAGACTGGGCTTGTCTTCCCTGGAGTGAAGGAGGCTGAGTGGTGACCTCATAGAGTTGAAGTAAAATAACATGTGGGACACAGATAATGTAAATGGATGTCTTTCACCCAGATTAGTTGAGTCAAAATCTAGAGGGTGTGGGTATAAGGTGAGAGGAAAAGACTTAAAGATTCAAAATTCAAGTTAATTTATCACATGTTCATCGAAACATACAGTGAGATGCGTCATTTGTGTCATCAACCAACATACCTAAGGGTGTTCTGGGGAAACCTGGCAAGAGTTGCCACACATAGCATGGCAATGATGCTTGGCAGAACATATCAAAACAAACACTACAGGCCTCAGAACAACCACAGTAAATCAACCCCTTCCTTCTCCCCCACACACGCACGTACAGAGTCCGGTACGCCCAGGATGTGCTCAGAACAGCCACAGTAAATCAACCCCTTCCTTCTCCCCCACACACGCACGTACAGAGTCCGGTACAACCAGGATGTGCTCAGAACAGCCACAGTAAATCAACCCCTTCCTTCTCCCCCACACACGCACGTACAGAGTCCGGTACGCCCAGGATGTGCTCAGAACAACCACAGTAAATCAACCCCTTCCTTCTCCCCCACACACACACGTACAGAGTCCGGTACGCCCAGGATGTGCTCAGAACAGCCACAGTAAATCAACCCCTTCCTTCTCCCCCACACACGCACGTACAGAGTCCGGTACAACCAGGATGTGCTCAGAACAGCCACAGTAAATCAACCCCTTCCTTCTCCCCCACACACGCACGTACAGAGTCCGGTACGCCCAGGATGTGCTCAGAACAACCACAGTAAATCAACCCCTTCCTTCTCCCCCACACACACACGTACAGAGTCCGGTACGCCCAGGATGTGCTCAGAACAGCCACAGTAAATCAACCCCTTCCTTCTCCCCCACACACGCACGTACAGAGTCCGGTACGCCCAGGACAGTCTGGATCGTGCAGCCTCCAGTTGTCTCAGACATACAGGCATTGAGCCCTTGGTTACCTCGGCAGACACGGGAATCTTTGCGCCCGGGGCCCTGAGGAGCAGGTTTTCCACACAGTGGGTGGTGGGTATCTGGAATGAACTGCTAGAGGAAGTGGTAGAGGTGGGTACAATTACAACAATTTAAAATGTATTTGAGCAGGTACATGGATAGGAAATGTTTAGAGGGATATGTGTACAACAGAGGTAAATGGAACTCATTCAAGAAGACCTTTTGGTTGGCATGGACAAGTTAGTCCGAAGAGCCGTAATGTATGACTCGCGGTGGCACCTTGTTCAGTGACGAGGTTCTGAGGCATTGTTGCCCCCTTCACCAGAATCAGAATCAGCTTCATTATCACCTGCATGTGATGGGAAATGTGTTAACTTAGCAGCAGCAGTTCAATGCAATACATTATATAGAAGGAAAAACAAAATAAAATAATAATAAATAAATAATCATTTACAGTATACAGATATTGAATAGATTAAAAGTTGTGCAAAAAACAAAAACAATATATATTTAAAAAGTGAGGTAGTGTCCAAGTGTTCAATGTCCATTTAGGAATCGGACGGCAGAGGGGAAGAAACTGTTCCTGAATCGCTGAGTGTGTGCCTTCAGGCTTCTGTACCTTCTACCTGATGATAACAGTGAGAAAAGGGCATGCCCTGGGTGCTGGAGGTCTTTAATAATGGATGCTGCCTTTCTGAGACACCGCTCCTGTCATGGTCCAGTCCGTGAACTCCGCATTCCGGTTCACTGTCCAGTCCGTGGCTTCTGGACTCCGGGTCTTCTGGCTGTCTGTCGTTTCAGTTGGGCTTAATCACAGGCACCTGATTCTCATATTGGGGCTGGAATATAAGTGGCGAGTGTGGTTGCTGGTTTGTCTTGTTGGTATCCTGTCCTCGCCTCTGTGGGGTAAGTCAGGCTGTCTTTGCCATTACCCTGCGGTTGGATCTGTCCCTTCCTGTCCTTGTCTCTGTTGGATAAGCCAGGCTGTCTTTGCCATTACCCTGTGGTTGGATCTGTCCCTTTCTGTCCTTGTCTCTGTTGGATAAGACAGGCTGTCTTTGCCATTACCCTGCGGTTGGATCTGTCCCTTCCTGTCCTTGTCTCTGTTGGATAAGCCAGGCTGTCTTTGCCGTTACCGTGAGGCTGGACTATTCCCTTCCCCTTCGTGCCTGCAACCCACGCCTGGAGCCCCACTGGCTACCCTCTCACCTGGAGTCCTGCCTGCTACCTATTGCCTACTCTTGCTGTCAAGTTCTACCGCCGGAGCAATACCGGAGCTTTGCTGTGTTCAGATAAGGAACCGTCTTTTGTTGCTTGGAACTGTCTCTCTGTCCACGCCTTTGCTGGGTAGGTCTGGCTGTTTGCCGCTACCTAGCATTGGGAACTGTCTCGTCGTGTCCAGCTTTCTGTGTAAAAGTCCCGGCCTTACGTCCTGTTCCCAAGGAGGGGTCCTGGCTCTGCGTTCTGCATTCCTGTCTCACAAGAGTTAGTCTGAGCTTCATGTCCTCATCCAGCCCTGGAGCCCTGTGTCCTGCCCCCACGTCCAGTCCTGTTGTCTTTCCATGTCCTGTCCTCCCCTAGATCCAGAGTCTGAGTCTAGACCCAGGTTCCGGGTCCCTGCCCAGTCTCTGGCTCGGAGTCCTTGTCCAGGTTCCAAGTTCCTAGTTCCCAGTTCCTAGCACCTTGTCCAGGTCCTGCTTTCCTAGTCTAGTCCTAGCCCAGGCCCTGTATCCTAGTCTCATCCAGGGCCTATGTCTTGTCCAGCATTGTTTCTTCCCCACTTCCCTTGCTCTCTTGACACACCTAGTCCGTTCCCTAGTACTTCAGTGTCTGTGCCTTGCATTTGGATCCGTTATGACACCCCACCTTATGACAGCTCCCTGAAGATGTCCTGGGTACTTTACAGGCTACTACCCAAGATGGAGCTGACTAGATTTACAGCTTCTTTTGGTCCTGTGCACTAGCACCCACCCCCCCCCCCCATACCAGACAGTGATGCAGCCTGTCAGAATCCTCTCCACGGTACAACTGTAGAAGTTTTTGAGTGTATTTGTTGCCATACCAAATCGCTTCAAACTTCAAACTCCTAAATATAGCTGCTGTCTTGCCTTCTTTATAACTACATCAATATGTTGGGACCAGGTTAGATCCTCAGAGATCTTGACACTCAGGAACGTGAATCTGCTCACTCTCTCCACTTCTGATCCCTCTGAGGATTGGTATGTGTTCCTTCATCTTACCCTTCCTGAAGTCCACAATCAACACTTTAGTCTTACTGACGTTGAGTGCCAGGTTATTTCTGTGACACCACTCCACTTGTTGGCATATCTCACTCCTGTACGCCCTCTCGTCACCACCTGAGATTCTACCAACAATGGTTGTATCATCAGCAAATTTATAGATGGTATTTGAGCTATGCCTAGCCACACATTCATGGGTATATATAGAAGGGTCCTTCCACTTAACACCCTGAAGGCAAAGGTCGACCTCCACACATTTATTGCCTCCAGTGATTAGATTCGCAATGAGATCCTTCAGAAGCTGGATCAGTTTCCATATCTTAAGAACCACGTCTCAACAGGGGCAGACACTGGCAGTGGACCACATTCCACGTACATGCTCAATGCTTCTTCACTGATAGGATATAAAGTTCTACTGACCTTCTGTTACCGTTCTGTGTGTGAGCAGCCTTACAAGATCTTTAAAACATTAAAGTTTAGTGTGAAGGGAATTAACAACTCAGTTTAAAATCCTGGGACAGCAAAAATATGCAATACAGTAATGTTATGAAGCATTAATTGTTAAACATGTTAGGGGAATCAAGTGGAAAAATATCGGCTAAATAGTGAAAGATAAGCACAACAGCCGAGCTGTTAGCATAATGCTATTACTGTGGGTTCCTCCCATGTTCCAAAAAGACTTGCAGGTTAGTTGGTTAATTGGTCACATGGATGTAATTGGCAGAAAGGGCTCGTTGGGCAGAAGGGTCTGTTACGGTGCTGTATCTAAATAAACAACAATAAAATAAAGTTCAAAGGTCACACCACACTCACAGTACAAAGCTCATGGTCACTGGGCAAGTGTGAGTCCTGCCCTAACGATACACCTCAGAGCCTGAGTTACCTATAACAGGTACTTCACATCAGAATCAGGCTTATTACACTGACATAGGTTACAAAGTTAGTTGTTTTGTGGCAGTAGTACAGTGAAAAGAAAAATAAACTATAAATTACAAAAAAAATAGTGACAAAGAGGAATGATTGGGTCGTGTTCATGAGCTTATAACCATGCGGAAATCTGCTGGCGGAAGGGAAGAAGCTATTCCTAAAACATTGAGTATGAGTCTTCAGGCTTCTCTGATGGTAGCAATGAGAAGAGGGAATGTTCGGAGTGGAGAGGGTCCCTAACGATAAATGCCACCTTCTGAAGTCACTGCCTTTTGAAGATGACCTTGATAGTGGAGAGCACTGAGCCGGTGATGAGTCTACAATGTTCTACATTTTTCGGTCCTGTGCATTGAAGCCAGTGGAGAAATAACCACCTGTGTTGACTCTGTAAAATTGTCTGGATAAGTGGACTCAATGTCAGTGTCAATGCCTTTGACCAGCTCTGAGTTCCTAATCTAACCAGCTAACTCTGACACAAGGTCCACACACACACAGTACCAGACTCCCAAAGTTGGTGTTCTACTGTTGTGGCAGGAGAGAGTAAACACTGGGGGAAAAAACATTCCCCAAGCACTTTTTGTGCAAAAATATGAGTTTCTTTCTGATACATTGCTGACCTCATTATGAAGGAGCATTGGGAATGGCAGGTCCCTACTAGAGCTTGCAAAGAGCATTCACAAATAGTGCCGTTAGTCCTCCTCTTCCCAAGTTACCCGTCCGTCCGTCTCATCAGGCACCCCAACATGGGCCTCATTGTCACCTCAGAACCCAGAGAACCACAGTGGAAGCTTAACATAAAGTCATATGGCATGGAAACAGCTGCTTTGGCCCAACCAATCCAAGATCCCATCTAAATGAGTCCCATTTAACCATGTTAAACCCATATCTCTCGTAACCTTTCCTGTCCATGTACTTGCCCAAGTATATTGTGCCTGCATTGACAACTGCCTCCAACAGCACGTTACATATACCCACCCAAAACCTGGGTGACAAAGTTGTCCCTCAGATTCCAATTAAGTCTCTCCCTTTAAACTTATCCCTAGGGGTCTTCAATCCCCAACTTTCTGAAAAAAACTGTCTGCATTCACCCTATTTATAGTCCTCATAACTTGATACACCTCAATCTTCTTCAATGGAAAAGTCCCAACCTGTTTAACTTCTCTCCTTAACTCCATCCCTCGAGTCCTGCAACATTCTCATAAACCACCCCTGTACTCTTTCCAGCTCGACAGCATCTTTCTTATAGCAGAGTGACCAAAGCTGATCACAATATTCCAAATAGACAATAGACAATAGACAATAGGTACAGAAGTAGACCATTCAGCCCGTCGAGCCTGCACCGCCATTTTGAGATCATGGCTGATCATCTACTATCAGTACCCGGTTCCTGCCTTGTCCCCATATCCCTTGATACCCCTATCCATAAGATACCTATCTAGCTCCTTCTTGAAAGCATCCAGCGAATTGGCCTCCACTACCTTCCAAGGCAGTGCATTCCAGACCCCCACAACTCTCTGGGAGAAGAAGTTTTTCCTTAACTCTGTCCTAAATGATCTACCCCTTATTCTCAAACCATGCCCTCTGGTACTGGACTCTCCCAGCATCTGGAACATATTTTCTGCCTCTATCTTGTCCAATCCCTTAATAAACTTATATGTTTCAATCAGATCCCCTCTCAATCTCCTTAATTCCAGCGTGTACAAGCCCAGTCTCTCTAACCTCTCTGCATCCCAGTAATTAACCTCGTGAATCTACGCTGCACTTCCTCTACAGCCAGGATGTCTTTCCTTAAACCTGGAGACCAAAACTGGACACAATACTCCAGGTGTAGTCTCACCAGGGCTCTGTACAAATGCAAGAGGATTTCCTTGCTCTTGTACTCAATTCCCTTTGTAATAAAGGCCAACATTCCATTAGCCTTCTTCACTGCCTGCTGCACTTGCTCATTCACCTTCAGTGACTGATGAACAAGGACTCCTAGATCTCTTTGTATTTCTCCCTTAATTAACTCTACACCGTTCAGATAATAATCTGCCTTCCTGTTCTTACTCCCAAAGTGGATAACCTCACACTTATTCACATTAAACGTCATCTGCGAAGTATCTGCCCACTCACCCAGCCTATCCAAGTCACCCTGAATTCTCCTAACATCCTCATCACATGTCACACTGCCACCCAGCTTAGTATCATCAGCAAATTTGCTGATGTTATTCTCAATGCCATCATCCAAATCGTTAACGTAAATCGTAAACAGCTGAGGTCCCAATACCGAGCCCTGTGGCACCCAACTAGTCACCACCTGCCATTCCGAGAAACACCCATTCACCGCTACCCTTTGCTTTCTATCTGCCAACCAGTTTTCTATCCATGTCAATGTCTTCCCCCCAATGCCATGAGCTTTGATTTTACCCACCAATCTCCTATGTGGGACCTTATCAAATGCCTTCTGAAAATGCCAACATCTTGTACAAGAGTAGCCTTGAGAGACTGCAGTTCAGTTGATGGAGTAACAAAAACAGTTTAAATAAAAGCCCTCCAGATTTCCTCAGTACAGAATCCAGATTATTTCGTGCATTGTCTCAGAAACAGAATACCATGAACACTACCTCACTATCTTTGTTTCCCTTTTCATCACCTACTTAATATTTGATATATATTTCTTTCTGTAATTGAAGGTATTGCGCTGTCCTGCTGCTGCAAAGCAACACTTTCCATGGCGTATGTCAGTAATAACGACACTGATCCTGATGCCCAACTGTGTGCCACTGAAGAGGACTGCATGCTCTTTACATCTTCCCTCCATTCAAAAGCAGAGTTCATAAAGAGCAGGCAAGGAAAAATAGGGAAAGTAGGTTCAACACTGCAGTGCGCAATCCTGCTAAAAGCGGGAGATTGCTGTTTCCAAATAAGAGAACTGAAGAACGTCGCTGTCTCGAGTATATGGTCTCGACACAACAGGGGCCATGGCAGGATGGCTTCAAACAGTGAGTCTATTGATTGGTGTTGCTCTCTCCCTGAAAGGAACAACAGCTCTTACATTGTTGGTTGCAAGAGCCATGTCTTTATAAAGCCCCTTGATAAAAGCCTGTGTATGCATTACTTTACAAGTTGTCTCCTTAGCTGTTTTGAGAGATATTGGAAGTTTTTTAGATTTTAATTAGATCTATGCAGTCTCAAAAAGGTTCCCCAGTTCCTGTAAAGTAAACTTTATTGTCTTAGTGTCTGGTACCTACTACTAATTGGGTGATTTGAGGATTAACAACTAAGCTCATTTATATTACAAATTAATTATAATCTCATGTCACATTGAACTGATGTTTATGAGATGCAGTAAATAATCTACACTCAGTGGCCGATATATTAGCTACCTCCTGTACCTAATGAAGTGGCCACTGAGTGCATGCTCGTGGTCTTCTGCTGCTGTAGCCCATCCACTTCAAGGTCCAATATGCTCTGCGCTCAGAGATGCTTTGTTGTGCACCACTGTTGCAATGTATTGTTGTATGAGCTACTTTCTGTCAGCTTGGACCTGTCCGGCCATTCTCCTCTGACCTCTCTCATTAACAAGGTGTTTTCACCCACAGAACTGCCAATCACTAGATGTTTTTTTGTTTCTCACACCATTCTCTGTAAACTCTGGAGACTGTTGCGTGTCAAAATCCCAGGAGATCATCAGTTTCTGAGATACTCAAACCATTCCGTCTGGCACCAACAATCATTCCACAGTATAGGTCACTTAGATCACATTTCTTCCCCATTCTGATGTCTGGTCTGGAGAACTGAACCTCTTGACCATGTCTGCATGCTTTTATGCATTGGGGTCTGCCATGTGATTGGCTGATTAGTTACTTGTATTAACAAGCAGGTGTACAGGTTTACTTAATAAATTGGTCAGTTAGAGTATATGATGAAAATTGAATAATCCAAATATAGAGGGCAGAAAAAAGTTAGTTTCAGACCTTAGTAGGAACTATGGGCATGAGATTCAGATTCCGGTTTATTTTCATTGACACTTGTCATAAAATTTGTTGCTTTGTGACATGAGTACAACAGTACATAGAAATAATAATGGGTTACAAAAATAAATAAATTGTGCAAAAGAGGAGTAGTGAGATAGTGCTCATGGACTATCCATCAGTCTGATGGCAGAGAGGAGGAAGCTGTTCCTAAATTGTTGAGTGCGGGTCGTCAGGTTCCTCTACCTCCTCCCTGATGGTGGTAATGTGAAGAGGGTATGTCCTGGATGGTGAGGTCCTTCAAGATTGTTAAGGTGATTAAATCCATCCCAATCAGAAATCCTGGACAAACCAAGAGGTTCACAATCTGCTGAGGTTTGATCAATGGTGTTCAGGACAGGTAATTGGAGAAAGTTTAAGAGGTCCAGTTATGACCTCCAGAATGCCATCTCACATACAAACTGGCAATTTTGGACTAAGCTGGATTCATAGAGGGTGCTTGACAACTATGGCAGAGCTTGAATGCCATCACCTCCTACTAACCAAACAACAGAAATGGTAACGTGGTTTCTCAACCAGATGAGCTCAATGCTTCTTATGCTCAATTTAACTGAAAGACCTTTACAAATCAACACAGACCCCAGTGACCCTGACCTTAGTCTCTGATCTGACATGAAAGCATCTTTAAGGAGGATGAATGCATAGAAAGCATCCAGCCTAAATGGTGTACCTGGCTGAGTACTGAAGCCCCGTGCTGATCAATTGATTGAAGTGTTTACTGACACTCTTGCTTCAGTGGTCTGAGGTATCCACCTGCTTGAAGCAGGCCTCAATGAGTGATGTAGTGCTTAGAGAGGTTGGCCATGAAGCCTATCAACTCCTGCCTGGGATGTGACCTGGATTTGCTCCAGATTGGCTACCGGATACAGTAGATGCCATTTCCTCAGCTCTGGACAGTGAAGATGCATACATCGGCTCAGCATTCAACACCATGGTACCCCTAAAACTCATCAGTAAGCTCCAGGACCTGAGCCTCGTTAGCTCCCTGTGCAACTGGATTCTCAATTCCCTCACCAGTCGATACGGATTGCCAACGATATCAGCACAGCTGTATTATTAACCCTCTGCTTCACTCACTTTATACCTATGACTTTGTGGCTAAGTACAGCTCTAATAATGTATTTTCATTTGCTGATGATTTTGCTGTTATTGGCCGAACCAAAGGTGGTGACAAATTGGCATGTACAGGTACTGTAGGAGAGAAATTGCAAATCTGGTTGATCTTCCACAACAACAATCTCTTACTCAATGCCAACAAAACCAAAAAGCTGATGATCAGCTACAAGAGGAAGAAATCCAAGGTCCTTAGCAGGGGGTTGGAGTTGGAGAGGGTCAGTAGCTTTAAATTCCTTGATGTTAACATATCAGAGGATCTGTCCTGGGACAAGCATGTAAGTGTTATCACAAAGATAGCATCCCTACTTTGTTAGAAGTTTGAATAGATCTGTAATGTCATGAGAAACTTTGACAAACTTGCAGAGTGGAGAGTATCCTAACTAGTTGCATCATGGCCTCGTGTGGAAACAACAATGCCCAGGAATGGAAAAGTCTACAGAACATGGGGGATACAGCCCAGTCCCCACCACTGAGCACATCTACAAGGAACACTGTCACAAAAAAGCAACACCTATCATCAAGGACCCCCATCATCCAGGCCATGCTCTCTTCTCACTACTACCAATAGGCAGGAGGTCCCACACCACCAGGTTCAAGAACAGTTGTTACCCAGGAACCATAAGGCTCCTGAACCAGTGTGGATAACTTGATTCTTCACTCACCTGAACTGATTCCAAAATCTACAGACTCACTTTCAGCAAGTCTTTACAACTCATGTTCTCAGTATTATAGCTGTTTGCACGGTCTGCTTTCTTTTGCACATTGTTTGTTTGTCAGTCTTTGTATAGTTTTTCATAAAATTTTCATTGTATTTTTTCCTGTAAATGCCTGCAAGGAAATAACTCAATGTCATATATGTTCACACGTATGTGCTTTGATAATAAATTTACTTTAAACTTTGAGCCTTGATGGTTCTGCCAGTGGTGGAGGCAGATACAGTAGTGAAATTTAAGAGACTACTAGACGGGTATATGGAGGAATTTAAGTTGGGGGGTTATATGGGAGGCAAGGTTTAAGGGTCAGCACAACATTGTGGGCCAAATAGCCTGTACTGTGTTGTATTGTTCTTTGTTCTTCTTTGATGAATACCACCATCTTGAGTGACCAACTCTTGAAGATTTACTGTATGGTGGGGAGGATGTTCTCCTGATGGAGCTGGCTGAGGTTACAACTCTTTGCAACCTCTTTCACTCCTGAGCATTGGAGCCTCCTCACGAGGCGGTGATGCAGCCAGTCAGAAGCTCTCCGTGGTACATCTGTAGGAATCTGCAAAAGGCTTTGGTGACAGGCCAAGTCTCCCCAGTGAAGTAGAGCCACTGGCATGCCTTCTTCATGGTAGCTTCAATGTGCTGAACCCAGGATAGATCTTCTGAGATGTTGTCGTCCAGGAACGAAAGCTGCTCAGCCCACAGTTAATTAATCATTCATTGAATGAAGGGTATCCATTGAGTCATAGAGAGATACAGCATGGAACGAAGCTCTTCGGCCCACTGAATCCATACCAACTCATTTACACCGATCTTACATACGGTAAAGCTGATTTCTTGTTCTTCCCACATTCCTCCCATAAATTACCGTGGCCAATTATCTTACCCACCCACGCTAGGGAAGTTAAGGACTGTGAGCTTGTATCTGCTGGGGATTGGAGGCTGAAGAAGGTGGCCTGTCCTGGGGTTAGAGGACTGTGCACAGTATGTGCATAAACAGGGTTTGTTTTGCTGTTGCTGTTTTGTAGCTTGTTGGTGGTTTGTTGTTCTGCCAAGCATTGTGGGCATGCTATGCTGGCGGAAGACTGTGTAGCACAACTTGCCTGCCCCCAGCGCACCCTCGGTGTGTTGCTTGTTGGTAATGTAAACGGTGCATTGCACTGCATCTGTTGATGTACATGTGATAAATAAATGTGAATCTTGGATGTTGAATCTGGCCCACACGTCATTGTAATGTGGAGGAAACTGGCACCGCCGAGGAACGCACACAGACAGCAGCCAAAGTCAGGACTGAAGCTGGGTCTCCAGTACAGTGAGTCGATGGTGTACTTGCGTGCACGACAGTAAACTCAACTTTAATCTCCTCTAGCCGTGCCTCTGTGTTGCTCCTGTTCGAGTAAACTCTCCATTTGTTTTAGACCAGTTTGGCGATGATTACATTTACAATATACTCAGTGTCTACAACCCAATTTTTCCCCTTCATTTCTTCCAGAAGTGAAGCCCCTTTCTCATGCCTTACTTACAGGGATTTAGTTAGTTTTCCTAGTCGTCTTACTATCAAGCCCTAATAAATATGGAAGGCACATACAGCAAGGGTAATGTACTTAGGAAGAAATGATAGCCCAATTCATTTCATCTCTATTATTAGTAGGCCTCTAGGGTATGAATTTGTCTTATGTTGTAAATGTGCAACATAGTAATAACTGCTTGTTAAATTTCACCTCTGCAATTCTCTTCCCATTAAGTAACTGGGCCAAAATTTCCAGTAGTGGAGTTCAGCCTGCATAAATTTGCATGTCACCCACTTAGCAGAGGACAAAAATTTGCCTTTTGCTAATGTGAACAGTCAACTAAGATTTATAAAGAATGGAAGGCACTTGAGTAGTTTAATTGAATTGCTCAAGATAATCAGGGAGAATAAGTTAATATCAATTGTGTGGATGTTGATTCTTTTAAACTATTTTATTTAGAGATACAGCGCGGTAACAGACCCTTCCAGCCTAATGAGCCTGTCTCAATGAGCATGTGACAAATTAACCTACTAACCTGTACCTCTCTTGGATGTGGGAGGGAACCAGAGCACCTGGGGAGCATGCAGACTCCTTACGGACAGTGGTGGGAATTGAACCCTGGTCACTAGTGCTGTACGAGCATGATGCTATCCACTCTACTATACTGGCCTTCGGCAGGCTTTCAGTGGGGTGCAGGACTGGGGCTATTGATGTCAGGAGGCAGCTCAGCCATGTGAACAGGCTGTTCGGCGTAATGGTGTATTCAGCTCAGATCACAAAGATCTGAATACAGTCGGCCCTCCTTATCCGTGAATTCAACCAACCGCGAATCGCGAAAACCCGGAAGTGCTCTTCCAGCACTTGTTGTTCGAGCATGTACAGACTTTTTTTCTTGTCATTATTCCCTAAAGAATGCAGTATAACAACTATTTACATAGCATTTACATTGTATTAGGTATTATAAGTAATCTAGAGATGATTTAAACTATACGGGAGGATTGCGTGGGTTATCGTGGATCGGGATTGAAAAAAATCAGAAGTTCTCTTACTAAGTAAGTCGGAACAGGTACATCCGGTATTACATAGCATCAGTTAGTCAAACATTTGCATTTGTATATAGTATATATTTTACCTTTCTATGCATATAAAACACTTAAGAACGCATGTTTCAGCGCCGGGCTCGGGAAGTTCCCAAGTTCGATCTAATGACAGATCGCTTTCCAGTGCGCTCTCCACCGTGCCGGGTTGATGTGGAGGATCAAAAACCCAAACCCACCAAACCCACCAAACCCACCAAACCCAATAATTAAACCACTGCAAATTCCTCAGTAATAGTTGTAGCTTTCATTGGGGCACAGCCTTTCTCACTTTATCCTTTAAAATTGTTCCGATCGTTGACCGACGAAGCCCAACGCTTTTACAATGACCGATGGTGTTTCACCTCTTTCCGTTCGCTTTATTATTTCCACTTTATTTTCAATCGTTATCGTGATTATTTTCGTGAACAGAAACACTGCAGATTCAGATCTCTGCTGCTGGGTCCACCGCACTGAGATGGGTTAAATAAGGTCCGGGGTTCCACTGGGTCCTAAGATCCACCACATTGAGACAGGTTGAATACGGGACTTGAGCATCCGCGAATTTTATTATCCGTGAGGGGTCCCGGAACCAATCCTCAGCGGATAAGGAGGGCCGACTGTACACTCCATCGGAGACACTTGCCCCAAGAGGTTTATGCTAGGGATGAAGTTTGAAACGTAGCTGTTTTGAAAAGCAAATAGGAAATGAATGCCTGCCAAGACGTTGACTCCCTATTCACAGTAATCCTACATGAATGCCATTTATATTCTCCCCACATTCCCATCAACTGCCCGGGATTGTACCCCTCACCCACACATTGGGGCAGTTTACACTATCCAATTAACCTGAGGTCCTTGGGAAGCGGGAGGAGACTGGAGCACCCGAAGGGTCAAAGGAAGAACTTGCGCACTCCACACAGAGAGATCCAGAGGTCAGGATTGAACCGGTGACCGGGCACTGCGAGGCAGCGGCTGTACCAACTACACCACTGGGCTGCCCAAAAATGTATTGCTCAACCAACATCACGATTAAAGTTGGCCTGGTCTACATTACGTAGCTGTATGTGGAATCTTCCTTTGCATCATGCTTTTTTCAAACATGTTTCCAAAACACCATTGAGTATGTCAGTGCAATCCCCCCCACCACCAATTGTTTCTGCACACTGAGCCAGGTGACCGAGCAAAGTTAATGAAAGTGGCTTGATAGTAGTCAGCGCAGTATGATTCCAGTAGTCTGCTATCCAGTGGCTAAAACTCCCGATGCATCGGCAGTCAGGTCATAGTAGTAATATTTACTGTACTCCCTTCCCAGTCACTGGGCCCTGGTTATCATGTTCTGTTCAAGATCAAGGATCAATTTTATTCACCAAACACTTGTACATATATTAGGAATTTGCTGTGGTGTGTTGGTCAGGGCATGGCATGGAACAAAAAGCAGCATCAGTAATTAAAAAGAATTATATATAAATTAGAAAGTTAGTTATGTTAGACGTTAAAGAATAGGTATGGATAGGTATAAATAAATAAGCACCTGCATTTATTTACAATGTAAACAATATCATAAAAAGTGGTTTAAAGTGTCTATAATGTGGTGATGGGGAAATAGATAATGGGGGGCTAGGGGAGGGGGCTAACTAGAATGATTGATCAGTGGGGCTCTGGTTCCTGCACCCCAATTAAACCTGAAATGTTATCTCTGTCTCTGTTTCCACTGATACTGCCTGATGTGCTGAATGCTTCTAGTGCTTCCTGATTTTATTTCAGAATTCCATCACCTGCAGTTTTGGTTCTGATTTTCAATTCAGGAGGATGAGTGGAGAGGACAGAGAAGGGAGAAGATGAGAAAGAGCACAGGGTGGGGTTACGAGCATGTCTTAACCAGTTCTTGTATTATTTTCATTTGCAGTTTGTCATCTTATACACATTGATTAAAGATTAGCTTTATATATCACCTGTACATTGAAACATCAAAACATACAGTGAAATGTGTAGTTTGCGTCAAATCAGATCAGCGAGGATTGTGCTGGGGGACAGCCGACAAGTGTCACTGCACTTCCGAAGCTAATATAGCATGCCCACAACTCAGTAACCCTAACCGTACTTCTGTGGAAGGTGGGAGAAGTCCGGTGCACCAGAGGACACAGGGAAATCATACAAACTCCTTGCAGTGTGCAGTGGGAATTGAACCCTGATTGGTCGATGATCACTGACTAGGGCTGTGAAGTGGTGCACAGAGCATTTGGGGAGCGTAGCGGTTAGTGTAGTGTTATTACTGCACCAGTGATTCCAGCTTCTGTCTGTGAAGAGTCATTACGTCCTCCGTGTACTCTGGTTTCCTCCCACATTCCACGGCGAACTGTTTGGTGGGTTAATTAGTCACAAGGATGTAATTAGATGGCGGGAGCTGTTTGGGTCTGAAGGATCTGTTGCCGTGCTGTATCTCTGAATAGAATTTAAGAAAAAAGGTGAAGTTAAAGTCTTCTGCTGACATTTGTAATAAGTACAGTTCAAAAGTCAATTTGAAGTGTTCTACAAAATTTTATTTACCTTTCTAAATGACGTTTAATATTTTAGGTGAACTATCAATACCGAATGAGCATTGCAAGAGTTATAACTGCAATGTTTAGGAGACATTTAGACGGACACACAAGCAGGCAGGAAATGGAGGGATAGGGACCATGTGCAGCCAGGTGGGAGTTGTTTGCATGGCATCGTGACACCACAGACACTGCGGGCCGAAGGGCCTCTTCCTGTGCTGTAGAAGGAAGTTCCTTTCCCCAGTTTAAAGTAGTTTACCATGGTGATTGTAACCTTGACTACTAGCACCTAGCTTATAGAAAACAAGATTAAACTCCTTCATGCTATAATCAGGAGCTAGTGGAGGAAAGGTGGCGACTGAGTTTTGAAAAGTATGTGTTTTTGCCACATGAAGCATTAGACACAAATAGTTGATTCATGTCAGTCAACGGTGAATGAAATTACAATAGTAACATGTTCACAAATGCTAAAAGGGAAATCTCTGCTCTTCGGAGGGAGATCCTAGCCGGCTGTGCGGCGAGTCCTAATTTGTGAATGATGCTGTATGTACGTGCCAGTTAAATTTGCGGAATGCACTGTGTTAAGCTGACAGTCATTAGCACCTTTGGTTGAGAACCAACTGCAAGATGGGCACCTGGTGCTGTGAAATATGCTGCTTAATTTGTCTCGCTTTGCTGCCTGACTGCCACTATGTTCTGCTGGCTCACATTCACTCCATCATTTCATTCACAGGGTCTTGATGAAGGGTCTCTCATGAAACACCCACTATTTACTTCCCCCTCTGGATGCAACCTAACTTGCTGAGTTCCTGCAGTACTTTGTGTGTGTTACACCTGTTGTGGAGGAAAAGGAAAGGTTGTAAAAGTGGAAATTGGTAATAAGTACAGATGGCCCTCCTTATCCGCGAATTCCACATGCGCGAATTGAACCAACCATGAATCGTGAAAACCCGGAAGTGCTCTTCCAGCACTTGCTGTTCGAGCATGTACAGACTTTTTTTTCTTGTCATTATTCCCTAAACAATGCAGTATAACAACTACTTTACATAGCATTTACATTGTATTAGGTATTATAAGTAATCTAGAGATGATTTAAAGTACACGGGAGGATTGCGTGGGTTATTGTGGATTGGGATCGAAAAAATCGTAAGTTCTCTTACTAAGTAAGTCATAACAGGTACATCTGGTATTATTAAGCATCAGTTAGTCAAACGTTTGTCTTAGTATATAGTATATATTTTACCTTTCTATGCATATAAAACACTTAAGAACGTATGTTTCAGCACCAGGCTCGGAAACGGAAGTTCCCAAGTGCGAGCCAGTGACAGACTGCTTTCGAGTGTGCTCTCCATCCGTGGCGGGTTGATGTGGAGGATCAAAAACTCAAAACCCCGAAACCCAATAATTAAACTACTGCATTGCTTAGTAATAATTGTAACTTTCATCGGGGCACTTTATCCTTTAAAATTGTTCTGATCGTTGACCGACGTAGCCTAATGCTTTTCCAATGACTGATGGCGTTTCACCTCTTTCCAATCGCTTTATTATTTCCACTTTATTTTCAATCGTGATCGTGATTATGTTTGTGAACAGAAACACTGCGGATTCAGATCTCTGCCGCTGGGTCCTAAAGTCCACCACATTGAGACAGGTTGAATAAGGGACTTGAGCATCCACGAATTTTGGTATCCACGAGGGATCCCGGAATCAATCCCTCGCGGATAAGGAGAGCCAACTGTACAAGGTTTTCTTTCTCCCACCACTGTGGAACACCCTGTCAGGGGTGGGGAAGAGGCAGGTACTTTAGGGACATTTAAGAAGCTGTTAGATAGGCACATGGATGATAGGAAAGTGGAGGGTTATGTAGGAGGATAGGGTTAGATTGATACTTGTGCGTCGCATCTACGCTGTAGGTACCGTGTACCCTACGCCATAAGGTGTTGCGCACCTCCCCAGAAATGTAACTCACACGTCGCGGCGACATAGACCACAACAACTGTGATTGGTCCGCTTGGTAGCATCGCATTTCTGGTTGCTTTTTCTCCGCCATGTCTGTACACTGATGCGAAATAGATGAACCAAATCATCAAATCGACCTGCCGACATGCAAAAATGTTTGAAATGCATTTCCTCATCTATGTCTCTCATGAAGAAACTCAACACAGTGGCATAGAAACCCCACCGCCAACTAGCATTTTGGCGCACACCAATGCATGCTCACTACGGCGTACAGCAACGCAGAAGTGAAAATCAGGGCTAGGGCGTAGGCTAGGGCATAGCCCATATGCACAAGTATAAATCAGCCTTTAGAATGGGTTAAAAGTTTGGCACAACATTGTGGGCCAAAATGCCTGAACTGTACTGTGCTGTATTCTAATGTTCTATGTTGTATGAAAAGAAGAAGTCCATATTTGGCAATGGTATTTGAGAAAAAATTATTAGCAAAATATATATATATATATTTTACAAAATATCTAAATATATTTTCTGCAACAGAAGATCAGTGTTTGCCTGAGGTCTAAAACAACATGCCAAATGTTCAAGAGACATGTTGTCAGCGTCAGACTAGCTATGTGCAGAAAGTCAAAAAAGGTCAAGATGGAGATATTGGGCTGAAAGTCTCATTTCTGTGCTGTATACGACTATTCTCCTCTGAAAAGTATTGTTCTAAAGCCTCTCTCCTTTTCTCCAGAAGGAAAATGTCCTGACAGTAGCACAAGAGGAGACCATTTGTTCATGTAATGACGCGCAGGGGGCGGGGGGGGGTGCAAAGTTGGGTTGGGTTGGGTGGGGGGGGGTTAATGATTTTGCATTATTCCCATTTCTCTGATCCTTACTTCCTTGTAAACCTACAAATTATTTTCTTCCACACGCCCTACATACTGGGGCAATTTGCCATGGTGGATTTACCCACTAGTCCTCATGTCTTTGGGATGCGGGAGGAACCTGACAGCAGGGAAATGTGCCGACTCCATTCCACACCGATAGTGCTGGAGGCCGGGATTGAGAGCAGGTCTGCAGCATGGTGAGGCAGCAACTCTACAAACTGTTCCATCTTGCTTTCCTGGTGATCAGAAGTTTGCATGTAGTTGGACCTCAGTAATTCAGGTGTACAGACTCTGCACAGTCAGCAGGATTGAACCCATGAGTGACCCAGCATCACGGAGGACAAAAGAGACTTTTGAATCTGGAGCAACAAACTATCTGCTAGAGGAACTAAGCAGGTCGAGCATCTGTGGGACGAAAGGGACTGTTGAAACCCAGTGCCAAAACTGAGGGGAGGAGAGTATCTAAGGGATATCAGAAGCAAGTTTTTTTACACGGAGTGGTGAGTGCATGGAACGCCATGCCAGGGGCGGTGATAGAGGCAGATATGTTAGAGGCCTTTAAGGAACTCATAGATAAACACACAGATGACAGAAAAATGAAGGGTTAGATTGATTTTACAGTAGGTTAAAGGGTTGGCACAACATCCTGGGCTGAAGTGCTGTAATATTCCTTGTTCTGTGCTCTATGAAACATCAACAACTAAAGTACGAAGTGTAGAGTATAAAGTGCAGTACAGGAAAATGACAAAAGGCAAGTTCATAGCGACGTACGTAGATTGTGGCGTCTCTGATGATGCTGGCTGCTTTACTGGGGCAGCAAGCAATATAGACAGAGTCCATAGAGAGGAGGCTGGTTCCCATGCTGTGCTGAGCTGTGTCCACAACTTCGCAGTTTCTTTTTTTTGTAATTCAAATTTTTGTTATTATTTATTCTTACTTTACAAAGCAGCACAGCATATCATAGAGCAGATACAGTACAGCATATTTACACAGCCATCCCATGACAGGAAAACATATAAAACTAAGAAACAGAAAAAAACTTCTAATTTAAGTTTAAATTAACATACAACCAAAGTTGATCCAACAAGTCTTGCACTTTTCCCTCACTGTTAATTCTTCCCAACATGTGTTCATATGATGAAATAACCCTATAACATATAACCATATAACAATTACAGCACGGAAACAGGCCATCTCGGCCCTTCTAGTCCATGCTGAACGCTTACTCTCACCTAATCCCACTGACGTGCACTCAGCCCATAACCCTCCATTCCTTTCCTGTCCATATACCTATACAATTTTGCTTTAAATGACAATACTGAACCTGCCTCTACCACTTCTACTGGAAGCTCATTCCAAACAGTTACCACTCTGAGTAAAGAAATTCCCTCTCATCTTACCCTTAAACTTTTGCCCCCTAAGTCTCAACTCATGTCCTCTTGTTTGAATCTCCCCTACTCAAAGGAAAAAGCCTATCCATGTCAACCGGATCTATCCCCCTCATAATTTTAAATACCTCTATCAAGTCCCCCCTCAACCTTCTATGCTCCAAAGAATAAAGACCTAACTTGTTCAACCTTTCCCTGTAACTTAGCTGCTGAAACCCAGGTAACATTCTAGTAAATCTTCTCTGTACTCTCTCTATTTTGTTGACATCTTTCCTATAATTCAGTGACCAGAACTGTACACAATACTCCAAATTCAGCCTTACTAATGCCTTGTACAATCTTAACATTACATCCCAACTCCTAAATTGATTTATCTTAATCATTTTCTCAGTCCATTCCCTCACAGTGGGACATCTGGGTTTGTCCAGTTTTGCAATATAATTCTTGCAGCTGTGATGAGACCCACCTTTAAAATAGTAAATTAGTCATTGTTTACATTAGGTATCATTGTCCTATCACCCAGGAGACAAAGCCGTGGACACAAGGGCAGTGTAGGACCCGACCAATTCCCCAACAAATCAAGAACTTTACACCAAAATGGACAAACCATGGAACATTCCCAAATCATGTGAAAATATGTGCCCACCTCATTTTTATATTTCCAGCATAAATGATTATCGACAATGCCCATTTTGTAGAGTCTAGTTGGTGTCCAATATTATTTGTGTACTATTTTATACTGAATAAATTTCCCTCTTGCTTAACTCTGCAGTTTCTTGTGGTCATGTATAGAGCAGCTGCCATGCCAATCCACTATGCATCCAGACAAAATTCCTTCTATGGTGCATCAATAAAAAATGGTAAGACTTGATGGGGACAAGCCACATTTCTTTTTTTTTACTTTTTTTAAAATTATTTATTAAATTTTAGAAATTACAAGGAATAAATGTAATAAAATAGTAAGAAAAATAATATTGACCCTCCCCCCTCCCCTTAACCCCCCCCCCCCCCTTAACCCTTATCTAAAGAAAGAAAAAAAAGAGAAAGATTGCCTGGATATCGGAGGACCCCCACATGCTCCATGGAGTTCAAAATAACTTTGATATTTATTTTTACTTTCCCCAATTACTATAATTTTATCTTCAAAGGACCTGTGTATTTAATCCTATCTTTTGTAAGTATGGGAGCCAAATTTTCAAAAATATATCATATTCATTTCTTAGATTATACGTAATTTTTTCAAATGGAATACAACTATGTATTTCATTATTCCAATGATCCATAGTTAAATATAAATCAGATTTCCAACTAACTGCGATAACTTTTTTGGCTACTGCCAATACAATTTTTATAAATTTTTTCTGATACTTGTTCAATTTAAGTTTCGGTATTGTCCCTTCAATGTCTCCTATTAAAAATAATAGTGGACTATGTGGGAGTTGTACTCCAATAATTTGTTCCAATAAAAGTCTTAAATTTATCCAAAATGGTTGAATTTTAAAACAAGACCAGGTAGAATGTAAAAAAGTACCAATTTCTTGATTACATTGAAAACGTTGGTCAAACATATTTGAATTAAATCTATTTATTTTCTGTGGTGTTATATATAATTGATGTAAAAAATTATATTGTATTAATCTAAGTCAAACATTTATTGTATTTCTCATACTATCAAAACATAATCTTGACCAATTTTTTCCATCAATTTTAACATTCAGATCAGATTCCCATTTTTGTCTTGATTTATGAGTTCCTAACTTAATTGTTTGTTTTTGAATCAAATTATATATACAAGATGTAATTTTTTTAATTTTTCCTTTCTGAATTAATATTTCTACTTCACTAGGTTTTGGCATCAACATTGTTTGTCCCAGCTTTTCTCGTAAATAGGCTTTTAATTGAAAATAACAGAAAAGAGTGTTATTTGATATTTTATATTTATTTTTTAATTGATCAAACGAGCCACATTTCTTTAGCCTCCTGAGGAAGTGGAGGGACGGTTAGCTTTGTTGGGGTCAGAGCAGGACAGGATGTTCACACCGAGAAACTTGAAGTTCTCAACACTCTCACCTGATGTGGGCAGGATCTCATGCATCGCCCTCATTTCTGAGGTCAGTGATCAGCTCTTTTTTTGACATCGAGGGACAGGTTGTTACCATGATACCAAGTCACTAAGTTCTCCATCTCCTTCCTGCACTCCAACTCATTGTTATTTGAGATGCTGCCCACTACCATGGTATAGATGGGGTTGTAGCAGAACCTGGCCCCACAGTCCTGAGTGGACAGGGCCGAGGACACTACCTTGTGGAGTGTTTATAATAATCATGACAGAGATGCTGGTGCCTATCCTTACTGACTGTGGTCTGTTGGTCTGATCCGGTTGCAGCAGGAGGCATTAATTCCCAGGTTCCAGAATTTGGTGATGAGTTTATTTGGAATAATAGTGTTCTGTACATTATCTTCAATGTTGATGGAGGACTTGAGGGGTGTAATCATGGTTGTTGAGAGGTAGGTCTTCCAGCTTAGCTGCTATTGACATAAACAATGCTCAGAGCCCAGTTTTAACAGCAGTTCAGGCTGTTAATGTGTGCAGGTGGCATCTCCTATGATAACATCACCCTGGCTCGACACTGGGCTCCTCTCTTTGCCACTTCATCTCAGCTGAACCTGTGTTTTTCACAAATTCAGTGTCGCAGTTGGTAGAACTGCTGTTTCGGAACTCCAGATTGGACCCCGACCTCTGGTGCTGCTGGTGGCTGAACAGGTTAAAGGGGCACTGTAAATTGCCTCTGGTGTGTGGGTGGGTAGTAAATCTGGAGGGAGGAGATGGGAATGCAGAAAGAATAGGTTACAGAGAAAATGGGAGTGGGAATAGTATTGTTGTGTGGGGCTCTTTGACAGTCTCCTTCCACAGCGTAAGGCAGAAATGTACTACTACATGAGGAACAGATGGTAAGTGCAAGCAGGCTTTTTCCATTGAGGTTGGGTAAGACAAACTAGAGGCCATGAGTTAAGGGTGAAAAGCTGATCCTGAGACGGGAAAGCCTCCTTACTCAGAGGGTGGTGAGAGTGTGGAACAATTAAATGGTGGATGCAGGTTCGATTTCAACACTCAAGAGAAGTTTGATAGGTGCATTGATGAGAGGGCTATGGTCTGGGTGTGGGTCCATGGGACAAGGCAGAATAACAGTTTGGCATGGACTGGATGGGCCAAACAGTCTCATTCTGTGGTGTAGTGCTGTCTGACTCAGTCAACACTGAGTACAGTTTATGGCCTGTATGCATCTACTGGGATCCACATATGTGGTGTGGTAAGATACTGCATATCAACAAATGACCTTTGCACAGGAGCAGCGACGACTGGCACCAGGTCACTCACTGCCTCATTTCTCCTCCAAAAAACCAGGAGCTCCTTGCCCTCCACCCTGTTCCACTGAATAGAGCAATATCCGTCCTGTATCCTGGCTGTCCAGCTCCAGTTCCCATTTCTGATCTCCTTCCTCCCACTTGAATAAATCTCTATTAGCAGTGTCCTGGGGGTGGGGGTGGGGGCAGCACAGTGGGACAGCTGGGAGAGCCCCTTACTCACAGCCCCAGTGAGCCTTGTTCAGTCCTGACCTCCGATGCTGTCCGTGAGCAATTTGCACTTTCTTCCTGCAACCACGTGGGTTTCCCTGCAGGTGCTTCAGTTTCACCCCTTATCCCAAAGATGTGTAGGTCTGTAGGATCCTGATAAAGGGTCTCATCCTGAAAACCTACTCATTTCTCTCATAGATACTGTCTGACCTGCTGAGTTCCTCCAACATTTTGTGTGTGTTACTCTAGATTTCCAACATCTGCATTTTCTCGTGTTTAAGATAACTGTCAGCTGTCAATTGCTCCTTGTACGTGGGGGAGGGGTAGAATCTTGCAGGGAGGAGAGGTGATGACAATGCAGGAGAAATAGAACGCAGGGAAAGTCTTCTATGTCGGAAGGAAATAGGGTAAACCTCCTGATGGAAAAAGCTACATTTGGAATATTGTGTACACTTTTGGTCATTCTGCAATAGGAAAGGTACTACTAAGCTGGAAAGAGTACAGAGGAGATTTACAAGGATCGTGCCAGAGACTTGAGGGACTGAGTCATGACGAGAGATTGAGCAGGTGCTGGGTCCCAGTTCTTGCATACAGGCCATAAACTGTACACAATATTGACAGAGTCATAGAGCACTACAGCACAGAAATAGGGCCTTTGGCCCATCCACTCCATGCCAAACTGTTATTTTTGTACTGAAGCGTAGGAGAATGAGGAGTGGTCTTAAATCATGAGGGGCAATGCACGTAGTCTTTTTTCCCCAGGGTTGGAGAGTCAAGAACTAGAGGCTTAGGGTGAGAAGGGAAAGATTTAATAAGAATCTGAGGGGCAATTGTTTCACCAAAAGCATGATCCATGTACAGAGTGAGCAGCCAAAGAAAATGGTTGAGGCAGGTGCACCAACACATTTTCAAAGATACTTGTTCAGACACATGGATAGGAAAGGCTCAGAGAGATGGGCCGAATGCAGGCAAGTAAGACTAGTTTAGAAGAGAAACTTGGTTAGCATGGGCCAGTTAGGCTGAAGGCTTTGTTTTCTTGTTGTTTCTTTGACTTTATGACCCAAAATCATGAGAAAGAAACTGGCTAGAGAGGCAATATTTATTTGCAGAGCCCCAGGACTGCCAAAGCCAATTGGAAATTCCCCCAAAATCATTCCTGCTGAGCTCAAGACAAACCAGAAATGACACCTAGTCCCTGCTCACTGGGATGACAAACTACCAAGCAGAGTAGTTGCATTTAACTGCTGATCCATCTCGTAATCATTTGATCGCTGTGTTTGAAACATCTCTTGGGAGAAGTTGTGATGGATGTTAAAACACTGATAGAGACAAGTTAAAAAACAAAGCTGAGTATTTTACACAGTGAGCTTCGATCTTGTGGTCAGCTGCTATGAATTCATCCAATTCTTACAGTTGGATCCAAGAGTCATTACCATAGAACCAAATGCTGTCTGGCAGGCAGTTTATAACCCAGGCATATTTTTGCACTTTATGAGCGTCCAGGAAAAGGAAAGAATTAGTTTAACATGGTGAGCTGATTGAGGTGTATTGGAAGAGAAAGAAGCTGACAGTCTTATTGGCGCAAGTACTTAGATCATTGGAAATTAAATGCAACATTGACAATAAGTTAGATCAATTTATCAAAAAATTATGTTTAGATGTGCTCATCTTAACCGCATAACCCACTGAGCAGATGCCCTATTCCAACCTACAGTCTCTCTGCCCATCACTGCCGCAAATGTGCTGTATTCCTCCCAGTCTTAGAACACTGCAACTTAGAAACAGGCTCCTTGTCCCATCGAGTTCACACTGAACTATTATTCTGCTTACTCTCATCCACCATACACCTCCCATCTATCAACCTATCCAATAGCCCAAATGTTGAAATCGAATCTGAATCCACCACTCCTGCTGGCAGCTCAT
Source organism: Hemitrygon akajei (assembly GCF_048418815.1). Lineage (NCBI taxonomy): Eukaryota > Metazoa > Chordata > Chondrichthyes > Myliobatiformes > Dasyatidae > Hemitrygon > Hemitrygon akajei. Next base: position 14,803,780 of record NC_133140.1, on the reverse strand, counting down.
TGCATGCTCTCACCACCCTCTGAATGAAGATGGTTCCCCCCTCATGTTCCTGTTAAACATTTCACCCTTTGGCCTTAACCTGTGACCTCTAGTTCTAGTCTCACACAATGTCGCTGGAAAAGCCTGCTTGAATTTACCCTGTCTACAGCCCTCATACTCTGGTAGACCTCTATCAAATATCCCCTCATTCTCCTACACGCTAAGGGACAAAGTTTCTAACCCATTCAACCTATTCCCTATAACTCAGCTCCACAAGTCCTGGCAACATCCTTCTAAGTTTTTTCTGTACTTTCAATGTTATTGATATCCTTTCTGTAGGTAGGTGACTAGAATGACACACAATACAACACATTAGGCCTCACTAACATACTGTACAACTTCAACGTAACTTCCCAACTCCTGTACTTAAAACTTAGGTTTGTGAAGGCCAATGTGCTAATAGCTCTTTATGACCCTTCCAATGAGTTTTTTACCTGTATTCCTAGATCCCTCTGTTCCACCACACTCCTACCACTCACCATGTGAGTCCTACCCTAGATATCCTCCCAAAGTGTTACACCTCAGACTTGATTAAATCCCATCTGCCATCTTTAGCCGATTTTTCCAGCTGATCCAGATCCCATTGCAAGCTTTAATAGCCTTCCTCACTCTGCACTACGCTCCTAATCAATGGTTCCATTTATTACCAGAGAATGCATACGGTATACAACCTGAAATACTGTCTTTGCAGACATCCATGAAAAACAGAAGCCCAAAAGAGTGAATGACAGAAAAGCATTAGAGCCCCATAGCCCCCCTCCCCCAGGCAGGCAGCACCAAGTATCAACTCACCAACCACCCGCCTGTTTCAGCAAAAAAAAGCATCAGTGCCCATCATCCCTCCAACAACAGCAAAGCACCCAAAGTGAGACCATGATCTGCAGTCACCAAAACTACTGTTCACCCGCCAGTGACTCGAGAATCGGCAGCAAACTTTCCCCACCATCGAGAGAGTGGTGGCTCGACTACAGATCTGTCTGCAGCATCTGCCACTGCAAAATCCTGATGTTCCTTCTCTCACAATTCCTCACTCGGCAGCTCCGGCCTCGAACCGATCATCCACGGGCCACACAGGGCTGCACCTCAGTGTCTTCCATGCCCTGCCTGGAGAATGTCAGAAAATGGGCGGTTGGTCAGTGAGCTGCAAGAACAAGAACTCAATGCTGTGAAAATGATGTAGTTTTGAGTTTCGTTACAGATCAGGACCTCGATAGAACCCCAGCCATCTTGAAAAGGGAAAAAAAAGTCATCAAAGGAATTTATGTTGTTCCCACAAATTAGCTTGAAGAGTCAGCCGTTTAAGGCCATCTTAGCTCTGTTCCCACCACTTTTCCACACCTGTCCATCACTGCCCTCTGCTGTCCCTCCTCATCCCCTTTGTCCCATGGTCCACTCTCCTCCTATCAGATTCCTTCTTCTTCAGCTCTTTAACTCTGCCAAATCACCTTCGGCCCAAAATGTCAACTGTTTATAACCTTCCACAGATGCTGTCTGATGTGCTGAGTCCCTCCAGCATTTTGTAAGTGTGAAGCTAATTCCTTTTAGTATTAAATCCATGAAAGCGCAGGAAATACTCAGCTGTTCAAATAGCATTTAAATGAGAGAATGGCCTTACCCTATTCATTTGCTCCTAAAATTGGCCTCTTTTTACTTCTCTGAAGCTCTGGCGAGGTGATTTGGCATCCAGTGAAGATGTTGGCAAGAATCTGCAGAGTCCGATGTGGAATCATATGTAAAGGGGTTTGACTGAAATGTCCTTTAATTGCTGCAATTTAATTCACTTTGGCAATGCGTAGTCCTTCAACTGAATCGTGCTTTCAGTGTGTTGCTCCCTCCTGAGCCAGTGTTTTCCCTTCTTAGATTCTGATGCCCTTTTCCTTTATGAAAAGGACAGCCACTTGGCCGTCCGCACTTCAGGTGAAGGAGAATTTCATGCCTGCAGCAATATTCAGACTTGTAGACTCCAATGCCAGCTTGCAAGGAAGAGGGAAAACACTTGCCTTAGTTGCTTCTCAGAAGGGGGCCCATTGTGTTGGGTCTTTGAAGAGTTTTCCTGGCCACACCAATGATCCAATACATCAAGTTTCAATGCAGTCTAATTCTAATGCCCATTCATAAACTCGTAGAGTGAGGCAAGCACAGGCTGCATTTGACCTCTTGGCTCTATGTTAAGGAGTGCACTCACACTCTGGCCCCAGGCTCCCACTGTTAGCACCATCTCACATTTCCTGATGAGCTGCAGTCTCCATTGATGTCACAGCTCAGACTTTTTTTTAAAAAAAGGGCATTTTTAATTTCACAGGCATGGTTTTTGGGGGATAGCGAGTTGAGTTAGGGCTCAGGTAGGGTTTATGGACAGGAATGTGGGGGTACTTGAAGATAGCTGGAGTCTAAACCTCCACTTTACATTTGAAGACCAGCAGCATGGGTGGGGTCAGATGTTGTCCATCATTCAGTTCAGGGTCCCATCATTGGCAACTACATTTGAGGCCTACAGTTTGGGCCCCTATCCAGAGTCCTCATTCGTCATCATCTGGGAGTCCTGGGTCAGTACCAAAAATTGAATGCTGAAGGTTGATCAGAGATCAGGACTGAAGTTTGGAGGTCAATCAGAAGTTCAGATTGAAGCCCAAAGGTCAATCAGAGGTCTAGATCAAAACTTAAGTCCAGAAGTGGAGCCCGGAGTCACCTGGAGGCTGATAAAGACAGGCTATCCTGGGTTTAGAGGACTGTGTATGTGCATAGGTGGATGGGAGGGGAAGGAGGAATAGGGCTTGTTTCACTGCAACACGCACAATACGCTGGAGGAACTCAGCAGGTCGGGCAGCATCCGTGGAAACAAACAGTCACCTACCAGCCTTCTCCTTCCCACCCTCCCCCCACCTTCATAGGGCCCCTGCCAACCTCCCTCTTCAGTCCTGAGAAAGGGATTCAGCCCAAAACATTGACTGTTCGTTTCCACAGATGCTACCTGACCTGCTGAGTTCCTCCAGCATGTTGCTTTGACCCCAGCATCTGCAGAGTATTTTGGGCTTGTTTCACTGTTGTTTTGTTGCTGGTATGTGCTGTTTTGTTGCACTGAGTTATTCTACTAAACATTGTGGGCATGCTATGCTAGTGCTGGAATGTGTGGTGACACTTGTGGTCTGCCCCAGCATATCCTCGGTGTTGGTTGTTATGCAAATGACATCTCTCCATCTCTCAATGACCACGTGATCATAAACCTCACCTGAAATCTGAAGTGACTAGAATTGTCTACAATATTCCAGTGAGATCTGAAGGATCAAATCAATGTATCTGCTGCATTTTGTACCTTGAACTATCTTGTTTTCTTTCTTTTTCATCCTCCACAATATTGCTATTAATTTAGACAAAGGGTACTCCTTTTGTATGTGTGTCAAGCATTTCTTAATGGCTTACTCCATACAGCAAGGAAAACAGGCCCTTTGGCCCACTGAGCTCAAACTAACCATCAGGCTCCTTCTCACATTAATCCCATTTTCATTCACATCCACTCCACCCCCAGTTTCTACCAGCCACGCCCACACAACTTTAGGATTTGGGAGGAAACTGGAGCAGGAGAACGTGGAAACTCCCCACATGGGATGGCACCCAAAGTCAAACCCACATCACAGGAGTGGCAAGACAGTGAGCCTACCAGTTGTGTCACAAAACACACCAACATTCCCCAGTCCTTGGCTTGTCACATACTTACCTGGCTTCTCCTTAAATGCATCAATACTCACGTACTGGACCAGTAATTTATAAAGTTGTGGCATGTTTTCTTTTAGCTCTTTACCGATCCAAAAAGCCCAACTTGGGCCAGGCCCATCACCTTGCAAAACCTGACCATTACAGGTTCACTGACCTTGTGAGGGGAAGCAACATCTCAGCCTGTCCCCTGCCTTCACCTTTTAGAATGACTCATTCCAGCTGTAGGACTGTAATAAACAAAGGGTGGGAGAGAGGACACATTGTCACAAGGGGACAGGAGGCTGGACCCAAGTGCAGGACACAGGCACTGAAGTACTAGGGGCAGTACAGGAACAACTAAAGGATAGAACAAGATGGGGAGACCATGGCATGCATGAAGGACATGGCATTCAAAGGTGATCATGGGGTTCAGAGATAGTTCATGGCAAGGCAGGATCTTGGCTAGGTTAGAGGATGGGTCTGTGGGACAAGGAATGCTGGGAGGATAGCCCCCTGGGCAATCCACATAACTCCTTGGCAGGGTCCAGACCTCTCAGGCAGGAGTACAGGCCTGAGCAGGTCACAGGGCACAACCCTTCTGCAGTAAGGGATGGAAGGAGCAGAGTCCCCCACCAGGCAATAGCAGTCCAGCCAGGCTTGCCCAACAGAGGCAAGGGATCAGAAGGGAGCTCAGCCCAGGGTGACTACAAGAACAGACTTACAGAACTAGTTAATTAACAGTGGATACTCCAAGCCAGGACAAACAGAACAAAACCAGGCAAACAACACAAGCAGGACAAACAGGTCAGAAAAGGGTAGACCAGGTCAAAATGGGATAAATAGCACATACAGAACAACCCCCAACTGGGCTCAGTCCCAGAGCCCCTATATATATACACCCGCCAGCCGATGGGCATCAGGTGCGCCTCCTTGAGTCCAAACAAGCCACAATGATCCACAGGTGTGACTAATTGGGCTCAAGGGTGAAAGGAGGGATGGCTATAAGACCCGGAGTCCGCGGTCCGGATCAAGACCTGGAATGCGGGCTCTGGACCGGACCATGCTTTCTATTTTCATTGGGGTCCAAAATATGCAGTCCTTCAGTCATTAATTGTGGTGAACTACATATACCTGCTCCTGTGGCTCCTCCCACTGACTGTGGCTCCTTCCACGGACCCCAGTATAAAGGCGATTGGAGACTGAGCCCGGCCCTCAGTCTCCAGGATGTAGTATGGTGGTCAATTGCTGCTTGTTCTTTCTTCCAGTCAATAAAAGCCTATATCTCGCCTCACGTCTCGGAGAGTTATTGATGGTGCATCACTAACATCTCCAATGAAGCACTGGAGTAACCATTGTTATTCAGTGTGTAGTGAGAATGTGAATCTCACTGACAAATGGGGCAGCTGAGCTGAATGAGAGGCGTCATTCAGACTCCAGATTTATTCATCACATTACAAAAAAATACGTAGTGAAATGCATCGTTTGCATTAAGTTAACATCCAACACACCCAAGGATGTGCTGGGGGCAGCCTGCAAATATTGCCACACATTGTGGTGCTGACATAGCATGCCCACCATGTTCACAAAACACACATGCAATAACAACAGGACAGCAGCAGCAAAACAAACCCCTTATCTCTGTTCCACCCCCCCCACACACACACATTCTCTCTCTCTTCCCCCCCCCTCCCCACCCCCCGGACTTCCAATCAAACTTCGGACTTTGATCTTCGGTATTGATCCTGTTGATGAAGATTGATGAATGAGGACCCCAAAATCCAAGCCTCAGAACACTAGGCCTCATATTCCAGCCTTGCCAACGTGCCTATCTGGGGGTCACTGGCCCTCATCTCCTGCCCACATGGAACACTGATCCCTGAGCCCACTGACCAGGGAGCAAGGTGGAATCAGCCCTCAGCCTCGCTAGTCTTCTAGCCCAACAACCGACCACAGATATCCTTTGTCACACACCCATATCACCAGCCTTTGAATACCAAGGGATGACCTCTAACTCTCACATATCCCTGGCCCTAAAACTAACCTAACCGCTGACTCCACTCTCTGTCTTCAAGCCCATCTGTACGAACCTAAAAATCAACTAAGCCTGAGCCACAGCTTCAACGGAGACAGCAGCCCAGGGCCATCTTGACTATATTAAAGTGGATAGATGGAGTAAGGTTGGCAAAGAGTATAAAACACTGCAGAGATATCTGGTCCCTTCTCCATACTGAAAGGCTCAGTGTAACCACTGGTGTATTATCTTGAGGCATCGAGAGAGATAGAGCACAGAAACAGGCCCTTCTCCTGCTTAGTCTGTGTCAACCATCGGCCATGAAATCTATATTTTACCTGCCAGGGGTTGTACAAAGGCAGATACATTTGAGACTTTTTGGAAGTTCTTAGATAAGCACATGGATGATGGAAAAATGGAGGAGGGAAGGGTTAGATTGGATCTAAGAGCAGGTTAAGATGCTGGCACGACATCACGGGCTGAAGGCTCTATATTGTACTGAAGTGTTCTATGTTTTATACCTTTATCCCCCAATCAGCTCAACCACTCATCTACACACCAGGGGTCACCTACAGCGGGATAGGAGAGGAGATCTGTTGATGCCAGTTTTACAGCCAGGTGCTGTAGTAAAGTGATCGCTGATAATGTGATCCTCTCGCCCCTCTCAGAGCTTTGTAGAGATCAGTTGACTTGGAGGAGGTTTTTTTTTGCTGTGGAGTTTGATCATCTTCTCTGCCGGTTATGTGCCTTGAGTGCAGAGCATAAAAATCAGAATGTCATAGTAGAGTTTCTTCAGCGAGCTTCTGCTTTGTCAGACAGCTGATACATTAAAACATAATGGAAATGCTCATGGATATCCAATTTCACATTTAAGCTTCTCTTCACCAATATGTTCCAAGTTATGGGAAATGTCAAATTTTTAAACCATCTATTGTTCTTTAACTGGATTAAGACCCTGGTAAGAAATCAAGTTCTGTCTGGCATCTGTCAGATACAATGTGTTATTTTTCCCATCTTGCTTTTATATATTTCTAATTTATAGTAAATCTGATATATCATCAATATTTCAGTTTTTTGCTGTCAATTTTTCTAATTTTTCTTTCAATTATAATTGATGTCTGTGGCAAATGCTTCTTAGGTCCCATTTTGTTTCAGGATGTAAAGAGTCTTAAAGTGTCCTCACAGAGAAAGATACTGTTATTTGTTAATAAATGTCAGTGAATGCAGTCATTTGGTCCACACCACCTACAAAAGGAGGAACATGATTATTCACCTTGAATTCAAATCCCTACAATATTTGGTCAAATGTTATTTTGATCACACTTAAGTTAGCTTTTTTATTGTTTCATGGGAAGTTTATCATCACCTTACTTAGTTCAAATTGCCTGAAGCACATGAAGAACAATGAATGCTCCGCTCTGTCAGCTGGACAGTGGGATTAAAGCAAAAGCCATGTAAAACTAACCACTCTCTTTAATGGACCTGTCAGGAGTATTTCCTACTTGGGTCAGTTTCAGAGTTGTAGTAAATATCTACATTTCGTTATTGAAAATTGGTAATTATCATCGTCACATGCACCAAGAGAATTTGTTCTGTGTGTCACTCGCACAGATCTGTGATAAGGTGTTAGAAATTAATTGAATGACATCCTTCACATACATGAGGAGTAAAAATCTTTATGTTACATCTCCGTCACACAGGATAGGGAGTTTGTAGAGTGCCTACGGGATGCATTCTTGGAACAACTTGTACGAGAGCTGACCAGGGACAAGACTATTCTGGATATAGTGTTATGTAATGAACAGGATTTGATAAGCGATCTCGCAGTAAAGGAGCCATTCAGAGGTAGTGATCACAATATGATAAGCTTTTATCTGCAATTTGAGAAGGATAAGGGCAGCTCAGAGGTGTCAGTGTTGCAGATGAACAGGGGAAACTATGGAGCCATGAGGGAGGAGCTGGCCAAAGTTGACTGGACGGATAGCCTAGCAGAAAAGACAGTGGAACAGCAATGGCAGGTATTCTTGGGAATAATGCACAAGGTGCAAAATCAGTTCATCCCCCAGAGAAGGAAGGATTCAAAGGGGGGAAAGGGGCCTCAGTGGTTGACAAAGTAAGTCAGAGACTGCATAGCATTAAAAAAAAGGAAATATGACAGAGCTAAAGAGAGTGGGAGGACAGATGATTGGGAAGTTTTTAAGGAACAACAGAACTTAACTAAAAAGACAATATGGGGAGAAAAAATGAGGTACGAACGCAAGCTAGCCAGGAATATAAAGGAAGATAGCAAAAGCTTTTTTAGGTATGTGAAGAGAAAGAAGATAGTTAAGAACAATGTTGGGCCCTTGAAGAATGAATTGGGTGAAATTGTTATGGGAAACAGAGAAATGGCAGAAGAATTTAATGAGTACTTTAGATCTGTTTTCACTAAGGAAGACACAAGCAATCTCCCAGATGTATGGATGGGCCAAGGACATAGGGTATCAGAGGAAATGAAACAGATTGACATTCGGAAGGAAACGGTGATGAGAAGACTGATGGGACTGAAGGCTGACAAATCCCCAGGTCCAGATGGTCTGCATCCTAGGGTACTAAAGGAGGTGGCCCTGGAAATTGCAGATGCATTGGTAATCATTTTCCAATGTTCCTTAGATTCAGGATCAGTTCCTGAGGATTGGAGAATGGCTAATGTTATTCCACTTTTTAAGAAAGGAGGGAGGGAGAAAACAGAGAACTATCGACCTGTCAGCCTGACATCGGTGGTGGGAAAGATGCTAGAGTCCATTATTAAGGATGAAATAGTGGCATACCTAGATAACAGTGATAGGATTGGGCCGAGCCAGCATGGATTTACCAAGGGTAAATCATGCTTGACTAATCTGTTGGAGTTTTTCGAGGATGTAACCAGGAAGTTAGACGGGGGAGATCCAGTGGATGTAGTGTACCTCGATTTTCAGAAGACATTTGATAAGGTCCCACATAGAAGATTGGTGGGTAAAATCAAAGCTCAGGGCATCGGAGAGAAGGCATTGACATGGATAGAAAACTGGTTGGCAGATAGAAAGCAAAGGGTAGCGGTGAATGGGTGTTTCTCGGAATGGCAGGTGGTGACTAGTGGGGTGCCACAGGGCTCGGTATTGGGACCACAGCTGTTTACCATTTACATTAACGATTTGGATGAAGGCATTGAGAATAACATCAGCAAATTTGCTGATGATACTAAGCTGGGTGGCAGTGTGACACGTGATGAGGATGTTAGGAGAATTCAGGGTGACTTGGATAGGCTGGGTGAGTGGGCAGATACTTGGCAGATGATGTTTAATGTGAATAAGTGTGAGGTTATCCACTTTGGGAGTAAGAACAGGAAGGCAGATTATTATCTGAACGGTGTAGAGTTGGGTAAGGGAGAAATACAAAGAGATCTCGGAGTCCTTGTTCATCAGTCACTGAAGGTGAATGAGCAAGTGCAGCAGGCAGTGAAGAAGGCTAATGGAATGTTGGCCTTTATTACAAAGGGAATTGAGTACAAGAGCAAGGAAATCCTTTTGCATTTGTACAGAGCCCTGGTGAGACCACACCTGGAGTATTGTGTACAGTTTTGGTCTCCAGGGTTAAGGAAGGACATCCTGTCTGTAGAGGAAGTGCAGCGTAGATTCACGAGGTTAATTCCTGGGATGTCTGGTCTGTCTTACGCAGAGAGGTTAGAGAGACTGGGCTTGTACACACTGGAATTAAGGAGATTGAGAGGGGATCTGATTGAAACATATAAGATTATTAAGGGATTGGACAAGATAGAGGCAGGAAATATGTTCCAGATGCTGGGAGAGTCCAGTATCAGAGGGCATGGTTTGAGATTAAGGGGTAGGTCATTTAGGACAGAGTTAAGGAAAAACTTCTTCTCCCAGAGAGTTGTGGGGGTCTGGAATGCACTGCCTCGGAAGGTAGTGGAGACCAATTCTCTGGATGCTTTCAAGAAGGAGCTAGATAGGTATCTTATGGATAGGGGAATCAAGGGATATGGGGACAAGGCAGGAACCGGGTATTGATAGTAGATGATCAGCCATGATCTCAAAATGGCGGTGCAGGCTCAAAGGGCCGAATGGTCTACTTCTGCACCTATTGTCTGTTGTCTATTGTCTAAATGTGCAATGTGCAATCATAGTAATTTATAATAAATAGAACAGTCAATGTAATATAGAGTACACTCAAATCAGTGTGAGTTCATCAGTCTGATGGTCTGGTGGAAGAAGCTGTCCCGGAGCCTGTTGTTCCTGGCTTTTATGCTGCGGTATCATTTCCCGAATGCTGAAATTGATTGTGACTGGGGTGACTCAGGTCTCAAATTATCCTACAGGCCCTTCGTGTACACCTGTCCTTATAAATGTCCTGAATCATGGGAAGTTCACAACTATAGATGTGCTGGGCTGTCCACACCACTCTCTGCAAAGTCCTGTGATTGAGGGAGGTACAGTTCCCATACCAGGCAGAGATGCAGCCAGCCAGGATGCTCTCAATTGTGCCCCTGTAAAAAGTTCTTAGGATTTGGCGGCTCGTACCAAACTTTCTCAACTGTCTGAGGAAAAAGAGGAGCTTTTTCACCACACAGCTGGTGTGTACAGACCACCTGAGGTCCTTGGTAATGTGGACTGTTCAACCTTTAAAAGCAAAAGCAGAATGCAGAGTATAGTGTTGTACATACAGAGAGGTAAACTAGAAAAGTGCAAAGGCCATGAGAGATCGAGTTCATCTTTATTGTCTGAAAGTGAGAGAGAAGCAAACCCTGAGCCCAGTGTACCTATTTTCAGACTTCAGTGGCTTCTGCCCAATGGGAAAGGGGTGTTGGATTATGTCGGCTGCTTTCTATAAGGCAGAGGAAAGTATACAGAGGAGGTCTGGGATTTTGTGATGGGCTGGGCTGCATTCACAAAACTCTGCAGTTCCTCCTGATCGTTGTCCAAGATCATTGACTCGTTACAGTTGTGAAGGGCATAATTCTCCCTCTGACAATGGACAAAATCATCTGTGGCTGCAAGGCAAGTTCATTCAAGCCAACATAAAGCAAATAGAATTCATGGTTTGAAAGCCAGTCATGCTGCTAATTCACACTCTGATATGGCCGAGTGAATGTGAAACTCGAGAGGAGGAAGAACAAGTATCCAACTTCTTATCAGAGCAGTTTGCTTCTTTGTGCAACATATTAGTGTGTTTTAGTTTATTTTTAATGTGTGGAAGGAGCCTGCAGCACTTGGTGTGAGCAAGATATGCAAGAGGGAGTGCAGGTGGGCTGGGCTCAGAGTTCTGGAGAATATCCCCTCTCAGGAAATGGGGAAATGTTGATGTGCTCTCGACAAGTTGAGAATTCTCCTCATTCTAAGCACAGAGAAATTTCCAAAGCTTGTTTAGGAGAATATGGGAGGCCTTTAGTAATTTGCAGCAATTCACTTGCCCCGGGAGTTTGGTTTTCACTTGCCTGCCTTTGACACCATGATTACCGTATCCCTGTGTCCACTGGATTGAAATGCAGAGGGAGATATGTGGAGCTTCAGTTTTAGAATTACTGGCACCAGGCTGTGATTATCCTTTCAAGCCATCCCACTGTGACTCATCAGGAAGCTAATGGCCTTGCAAAGCTTGTTGATCTCTCACGTTGCTGCTTTAAGCTCCAATTTGAATGGGCATTGTTGCTATGGTGAAAAAGACTCATCTGGATGGGACTTCCTTACTGGTCTGCTCAGCTGTGGCATTGGTTCAACCAGTGAGTGAATCACTTGTTTTTATTAAGGCGCACGTCACCTGCCTTGGTAGGACAAAGGGAAGAGAGGGCGAGGGAGGGGAAGAGGTGTTGTAGGAGAGAAGGGTGGGCACTTCACAGCAGAAATTTCAATTTTAACTTAAAAAAGGGTATGTAAAACCTGTCCATCAGTTCCCCCAGGGCATCTCCTTCTAAGACTGAAGGCTTAACACTTTGTCTTCAGTTTCCTATGTAATTTCTTTCCACTCAAGATCCACATTTCAAACAGCCACAAATGAATCACCAACCAGCCTTCCCTGCCCCACCAGCCCTCCTAGTCCCTGGAACTCACCTCAATGGTCACGCCTCATAATACGGCCCTGCACACACAGACTCACCCCCAAAATGGCAACTCCTGTGCTGTCTTTGAACTCTGAGTCAGCCCATGCTAGATGAAGGATACCCAACGTTTCACAGCTCCCGTGGAGGTGGATCACAGAGCCTGCTTCCTCTCCACGTCATGCTAGGGAAAAGACAGCACACCATGGAAGGAAAGGGGGTTGCAGTGGTGTTGTCCTGCCTGTTAGTTCACAGTCTGATTTATTGACATTACCGTCTCCTTGAGTGGACTGGCAGCAGCAGTGCCAACTGGAATGGATAGTGACATTGGTAGCAGTTCAGTTAGGAGGCTATTTATGGCTTCTGTGGACAAGGTGACAGCACTGAGTGCAGTCCCAGCCTCAGGAGAGTAAATGGCAGCGTTGAGTGATGTCCTGTAATACCCATCGACTGACATGTTTTCACTTAGACCCTACTACAAGGCCAAGCTACTGGCAGTAACCTCCTAAGATAAATAACTAGGAAGACACTGGGACCTACAGCCGAGTCCACTGAATTATCTGAGCCAGAGCCAGCAGCAGAGAATTGGTGACAGAGACAGTGAGGTTAGTTGTGTATTTTCAAGGTCAGCTCTAGGTCGGTTGCATATTTTGAAGTGTACCAAAGCCTGTATATATTATGCAGGAATAACAGACCATTTGCACACTATTGGAAGCAACACACTATTCCCACTTTTATTTGTATACAAATTATGAAGGGTATAGATAAGGGTAAATGCAAGCAGGCTTTTTCCACTGAAGTTGAGTGAGACTAGAACTAGAAGTCATAGGTTAAGGGTGAAATGGGAACCTGAGGGAGATCTTCTGCACCCAGTGGAGGTGGTGGGTGTGGATTTGATTTCAACATTTAAGACAAGTTTAGGTAAGTACATGGACGGGAAGGTTATGGAGTGCTATTATCCAGGGGCAGGTTGAAGGGGCAGGGCAGCAAAGCAGTTTGGCATGGACTAGATGGGCCAAAAGGCCTGTTTCTGTCTCTGTTATTCTATGTTATAATATTAAAACCTGTGTATATCCAGGGTAAATACTGAGCCTGTGTGTATTACTGAGAAAAAGCATTCTCTTTGTATATTATTAACTATAGCAAAGGCCCGGTATATAATACCCAACACCATGTATCCAATGCAAGAATTACAGATCCTGTCTATACTACATAGCAGTAGCAGACTAACTAGCAGAACCTTTAAATATTATTCAATTAGACCTTGAGAATGTCGTAAGAGAATACAGAGCCCATGTGTATTACAGAAGGTTTCTCTATATATTATACCAGGCTGGGATTCATAAAGTGCCAGAGTTGCAAAGTTGTACAGGGCAGAAACAGGCCTTTCAGCCCATCACACCCTGCTAACTATGATGGCTATCTGCACCAATCCTATTTGACTACATTAGGCCAGTACCTCTCCAAATACCGATTGAATGTTGTAATTGTGTCTGCCTCTACCACCTAATTTGGCAGCTTGTTCTAGGTGACCACCATTCTCTCAGTGAAAATCTTGCCTTTCAGACTTCTTTTAAATTTCTCCCCTCTCTCCTTTAACTTGTGCCCTCTATTTATCGATACCCCCATTCTTAAAAAATCACTGCCTATCCTATCATAAATTCATAAGGTTACCCCTCAGCCTCCCATGTTCCAGTGAGAAAAATCCCAGCTCACCCAGTCTTTCGTTCTAACTACAGCTCAACATTCCAGGCAAAATCACGATGAATCTTTTCTGCACTCTCTCTGAAGGGTGGCAACCAGAACTCTTTTCAGACCACTTCCTCTCTCAATATATGTCAGTGACTTGGATGATGGAATTGATGGCTTTATGGCTAAGCTTGTGGATGAAAGGGAGACAGGTGGAGGGGCAAGTAGTGTTGAGAAAGCAGGGAGTCTGCAGAAGGATGCAGGGAGAATGGGAGTATAGTGTAGGAAAGTTTGTCATTGCAACATTTGCCGAGTTTGGGAATTTCATCGCCAGTCAAGATGACACCCTCAGTGTGCAGTTTTGCGGATTACTTTCTAAACGGAGAGAAAATCCAAAAATCTGAGATGCAAAGGGACTGGGGAGTCCTTGTGCAGAACATCCTAAAGGTTAACTTGCAGGTCAAATTGGTGGAGAGGAAGGCAAATGCTATAGAAACATAAAAAGCCTACAGCACAATACAGGACCTTCAGCCCACAATGCTGTGCCGAATATGTACAATCTTTAGAAATTACCTAGGGTTACCCATAGCCCTCTATTTTTCTATCCAGGAGTTTCTTTAAAGAGCTATTGTATCTGCCTCCACCATAGTGGCCACTCCACGCACTCACCACTCTCTGCGTAAAAAACTTACCCCTGACACCTCCTCTGTACCTGCTTCCAAGCACCTTAAACCTGTGTCCTCTCGTGTTAGCCATTTCAGCCCTGGGAAAAAGCCTCTGACTATCCACGTGATGAATGCATCTCATTATCTTATACACCTCTATCAGGTCACCTCTCATCCTCCGTCACTCCAAGGAGAAAAGGGGAAGTTCACTCAACCTATTCTGTAAAGCATGCTCCCCAATCCAGGCAACATCCTTGTAAATCTCCTCTGCACCCTTTTTATAGTTTCCACATCCTTCCTGTAGTGAGGTGACCAGCAATGAGCACAGTACTCCAAGTGGGTCTGACCACTGGCTGTAACAGTACCTCTCAACTCCTAAACTCAATCCCATGATTGATGAAGGCCAATGCACCGTATGCCTACTTAACCACAGAGACAACCTGCGCAGCGGCTTTGAGTGTCCTATGGACACAGACCCCAAGATCCCACTGATCCTCCACACTGCCAACAGTCTTACCATTAATACTATATTCTGCCATCATATTTGACCTACCATAAAGAACCACCTCACACTTAATCTGGGTTGACCTCCATCTGCCACTTCTCAGCCCAGTTTTGCATCCTATCGATGTCCGCTGTAAGCTCTGACAGCCCTCCACACTATCCACAACACCCCAACCTTTGTGTCATCAGCAAATTTACTAACCCATCCCTCCACTTCCTCATCCTGGTCATTTTTAGCCCTGGAGAAAAAACCTCTGACTATCCACATGATCACTGCCTCTCATCATCTTATCCACCTCTATCAGGTCACCTCTCATCCTCAGTCATTCCAAAGAGAAAAGGCTGAGTTCACTCAACCTATTCTCTTAAGGCATGCTCCCCAATCCAGGCAACATCCTTGTAAATATGCTCTGCACCCTTTCTATGGTTTCCACTTCCTTCCTCTAGTGAGGCGACCAGAACTGAGCACAGTACTCCAAGTGGGGTCTGACCAGGGTCCTATATAGCTGCAACATTACCTCTCGGCTCTTAAACTCAGTCCCATGATTGATGAAGGTCAATGCACCATATGCTTTCTTAACCACAGAGACAACCTGTGCAGTAGCTTTGAGTGTCCTATGGACTAGGACCTCAAGATCCCTCTGATCCTCCACACTGCCAAGGGTCTTACCTTTAATACATTAATGCTGAAATTCAGAAGGATGAGGGGGGATCTCATTGAAACCTTTTTAAAGTTGAAAGGCCTAGACAGAGTAGGTGTGGAAAGGATGTTTCCCATGGTGGGAGAGTCAAGGACAAGAGGGCACAGCCTCAGGATAGAGGGGCACTCTTTGAAAACAGAGATGCAGGGAAATTTCTTTAGCCAAAGGGTGGTGAATTCGTGGAATTTGTTGCCACCTGCAGCAGTGCAGGCCAGGTCGTTGGGTGTATTTAAGGCAGAGATTGATGGGTTCTTGATTAGACATTGCATAAAAGGTTACGGGGAGAAGGCCGGGAACTGGAATTGAGGAGGAGAAAAAAAAGGATCAGCCATGAATGAATGGCGGAGCAGACACAATGGGCCAAATGGCCTAATTCTGCTCCTATGTCTTACATTGTATGTTTTGATGCTTCTCTGTGGGAGCGCTCGTGTTTATATAGGACCCCCTTCGCTTGGCTCGGTCCTGATTGGCTACCCATTCAGTTGACCTTTGTGCACAGTTTTGGTCTCCAGGGTTAAGGAAGGACATCCTGGCTGTAGAGGAAGTGCAGCGTAGATTCACGAGGTTAATTCCTGGGATGTCTGGACTGTCTTATGCAGAGAGGTTAGAGAGACTGGGCTTGTACACGCTGGAATTAAGGAGATTGAGAGGGGATCTGATTGAAACATATAAGATTATTAAGGGATTGGACAAGATAGAGGCAGGAAATATGTTCCAGATGCTGGGAGAGTCCAGTACCAGAGGGCATGGTTTGAGAATAAGGGGTAGGTCATTTAGGACAGAGTTAAGGAAAAACTTCTTCTCCCAGAGAGTTGTGGGGGTCTGGAATGCACTGCCTCGGAAGGTAGTGGAGGCCAATTCTCTGGATGCTTTCAAGAAGGAGCTAGATAGGTATCTTATGGATAGGGGAATCAAGGGATATGGGGACAAGGCAGGAACCGGGTATTGATAGTAGATGATCAGCCATGATCTCAAAATGGCGGTGCAGACTCGAAGGGCCGAATGGTCTACTTCTGCACCTATTGTCTATTGTCTATTGAATTCTATTGGCTCGTGTTTCTTTGGCTCTTCGGGGTTCGTAGACGGTGTCTCTTTTGATATGTTTGCATATGGAGTTATCAAAAGAGAAAATTCTCATGCCTGTTTCATGTTTGTCTGTGCCAGAACCTCCACAATGTTCCAGTAAAAACGGTGTCCTTCTCAGTCTTCATGTACCAGGTTCCACAACAGTGGATCATGCCACATACCGCCAGTTAGTGTTCCCGTAAACGAGTTGAGAGTTATGTCCTCTCTGGCCAATGTAGTTCTTGTTGCATTCTCCACAGTGCAGGGAAGTGAATGGTCATGCACTTTGGTAGAAACAATAAAGGTATAGATAACTTTCCAAATGGGAAGAAATCAGAGCTGCAAAGGGATTTGGGAATCCTTATGCAGGATTTCCTAATGGTTAACTTGCAAATTGAGTCGGTACTGAGGAAGGTAAGTGCAATGTTAACGTTCATTTCGAAAGGACAAGAATATAAGGGCAAGGATGTAATGCTGAGGCTCTATGAGACATTGGTCAGACCACACTTGGAGTATTGTGAGCAATCTTTGGACCCTTATCTAAGAAAAGATGTGTTGGTATTGAAGTCCAGAGGAAGTTTATGAGAATTATTCCGAGAATGAAAGAGTTAACATGTGGGGAGCATTTGATGGCTCTGGGCCTGTACTCGCTGGAGTTTAAAAGAATCGTGGGTGGGAAATCTCATTGAATATTGAAAGGCCTAGATAGGGTGGATGTGGAGAGAATGTATACTAGAAGACACAGCCTCAGAATAAATGGATGTGGATTTATTACACAGGTGAGGAGGAATTTCTTTAGCCAGAGGGTGGTGAATCTGTGGAATCCATTGCCAAAGATGGCGATGGAGGCCAACTCATTGGTTATATTTAAAGTGGAGGTTGATAGGTTGTTGATTAGTTGGAGAAAAGGTTATGGGGGAAACTGAGAGAGTAGGATTGAAAGGGATAATAGATCGACCATGATGGAATGGCAGAGCCATCTTGATAAGCCAAGTGGCCAAATTCTGCTCTTGTGTTGGATGGCCTTATGTGCACAACACTAGTTGTGCAGACGATTTCTTCAAACATTGCGATGCAACAAGATGCCATCTGAAACCTACTTGTTCTACACATCTGGTTTGTTTGAATCTGGGTTTAAAACTGCTACAAGAGTCAGATGTCACTACATAAAATTTATTTCCGCACTTAAGGCTCACTTAGACAGAAGAAGGTCTTACCCAGAGAGCTGGAGCTTACTCCTCTGTGGTTAAAGGGGATCAATCTTATATGGTCTGTATTTAGGGAGGTTGACCCATCAATCCTCCTTAGATTAAAGATTAAGGACTAGTTTTATTTGTCACGTGTACATGGAAACATCCAGTGAAATGATATTTGCTTTGAGAATATGCTGGGGGCAGCCCATAAGTTTTGCAATGCTTTGTGCACCAACATCGCATGCACACATCTTACTAAACTCAACCTATATGTCTTTGGAATGTGGGAGGACACCAGGGCACTCTGAAAAACACATGCGTTCAGGGGGGAATGTGCAGACAATTTACAGACAGTGCCAAGTAACATAGCATCTACATTTTAGAGATTTTTGTGGCGTTCATTGCTACCCTCTCCAATCATCTCTCAAGATTGTTTGCTGTCCCTTCCAATGTATTGTGCTCCAGCATCATCATTGTTCCCTGCTTCTTGATGTCAAACTTGTCCCATTTCGTCCTCCCTCTATGTTTCCTGTAAACACTGTGAAGGAAATTTAATAGGGATTTTATGGGGAATGGCTACCCCAATCCAGCCTGATTAAAATAGACTTACCCAGGCAGAGGTATTTATCACTGAGGGTTCTAATAGTCTGGCTCAGTGCCCACTCCATGGCAGGCTTTGCTGTACTGCTGTGATTTCCACTTATTGCATTAACGTGCAATGAAGATGATATTGGAAAGAGGATGGTGGTCTGCAGGCGAGACAGGGCTCAGACAAAGGTTAATGGACTCCCTCAGAGCTGATTTGATTTTCTGGACTGAGTGACCTTTTCTACTGTTCCAATCCACATGAAGGCATCACCTCTCTGAGAACCATCGATAGGTTGTAGCCATTTTAGATTACAAGATAAAAGCATCTGGAAGCTTCCAAGCCACAGGGAAGAATGGTGTTAGTATGCAGTGCAAGTTTATTTTTCAGGCAGTATCAATGCATCTTGAAGGCATCCACAGAATGTAAACGAATTACTTTTAGCTGTTAAACAAACAATAAACAATGCTGAAAAGCAGAATGACATAGCACAACTGTCTGAAGTAACATCTGTTCTGGAGCTGAGGAAGACTATCTCATTTGAAGAATCTCACTAGATTTATGGGTATATTTTAATCATTTTAAAGTATTAAAAAAAAATCTACAGCATAGAAACAGGCCACTTGGCCCATTATATTCTTGTTGTTATTTACAGTCTTCTCCTGCTCGTTTCATCTCACCACATCACGACACTCAGCAGGTCAAGTAGCATCTGTGGAAGGAAGTGGACAGTTGACGTTTTGGACTGAAAGATAGAGCAGAGGTGGCCAGTATTTCTGTTGCTCCAGGTCTGGGTTCCAGCATCTCACTCTCACTCGCTCATTTAAGTGTCAGCTTCCTGACATCTATTAACTTCAGCTGTTCCTTCTGCATGTTCCACATCAGGTGGAAAAATTCCTTCTGAATTCCCTACACTGCTTAGATCACCCACTTAACAATTATTGACCCTGATCCCACCGCTAAGCTTTCCCTCCATTTAGCCAAGTAAACGTTTCCATTAATTTACAAACCTCAGCAGAAAAGGTATTCCAATATCTCCTTTCAATCTTAAGTGATATATCCTCTTAATTCTGGTGCCATCATAGTTAACCATTTCTGCACCTTGCCTAGTATCTTGGCATCCATCACATAATATAGAGATCAATACTATTTACAGTATAATGTACTTTCCAAACCAAATTAGATTTACACTCTCACAGAGCTCAGGAGCAGGTCCTTTAGCCCAACGTGTCCACTCTAAGCACCAAGTAGCATTGGCATTGCAACAATCCCATTTTGTTTATCCTCTCTACATTTCCATCATCTCTGCCTAGATTCTACCGCTTATCTGCACGCATGGTGCAGTTTACAGTGGCCTTCCCAATCTGTATGCTTTTGGAATGTGGGAAGAAACCAGAGCACCTGGAGGAAGCCCATGTCGTCACAGAGGGAGCAAGTAAACTCCAATCAGGCAGCACCAGAGCTCAAGATGGAACCCAGGTCACTGGAGATGTAGATGATCTTCTGTACGTATCATCCATGGACGTGATAGATTATCTACTTTCTATTTCTGTTCCACCACAAATGAATCCTTCTATATTTGTTTTTCTAAAAAGAGTCTTATAAATGTGTTGCTCTATGTTTAATGAATCGTGTATCTGCACTTCCAGTTCATCCCTTTTCCCATCTTCTGCTGACCCATATTTTCCAAGGAGTACATGGCCTCCATTTTATTTCAACCAAAATCAGTCTCCAGGTTCCCTTTATACTGTGAGATCGTTCAAATGTGGAGCTCACCACTACACAGAATGATGGTGGAGAACAGTAAGATACATTTTAAGGCAAAGTCAAATTGGTCAATGAGAGAGAATAAGAAGAAGATGGAAGCCTGAAGGTCAGACAGAAGTCCAGAAGGTGTAGCGTAATGGCCAAAGCCTGGAGGTTTGGAAGTCTGTTCTGAAGCTGGAGAAATAACCATATGTGTGGATGGGAGAAAGAAATGGGACTTATTTTGTTACTGTTGCTTGTTATGTTACATTTTGTTGTGTTCTGTGTTGTTCTGTTGAGCGTTGTTGGGCGCGCTGTGTTGGCACAGGAATGTGTGGCGACGTTGGCGGTCTACCCCGGCACATCCTGTTTTACTGTATGTTTTGGTGAACATTTTCTTTATAAATTTGAATCTGAAAGATATGTTTATAGGGTGAGATGAGGAAGGATGGGAAAAGACTTGTGTGAAGTAAAACCAAAGTTGTAAATGAACAATATTTGGGCTGTAATTAAGATGAAATATGTTGGAAATTATTTCCCCAAAACAAGCTTATTTATTTATTTATCTTTCTTTCTTTATTTTGACATCGTGCTGCTTTGATTAACCACACCCTATCTCCACAAATTTAATGTCATCCTTAGTGCAACTTGTAAATGTAAATGGTGAATATCATTTTTGCCAGCAATATTCCCCTCAGATCTGCACTGCAGCCACTCTCCATCCTACGGTGTCTGATGCCTGCACATGTTCTGACACTTCTGTATGAGCTGTCAACCATTACTTTGGCATTGTTCCCTTTGCTATTTGATGCATGTCCAGTAACATCAACCCTTACATCTTCACATTCTTTAAAAAGTGCAGATGCAATCCATTTGGATCAGGGATTTTATCCATCAATGGTTTTCCATTGTCTGTTTTTTTTTCAAAAATAATGTGCAGTTACATGTTTCCCAATACTTTTGATCCTTTCAGAAGAATTTTCTCATTTATTTTTCTCAGTTCTGTTCTTTAAAACAAAAAAAAACATAGCACAAGATTGACAAGGTTGTAGGGGGAGGTCTGGAAATTAATGTGCATTCCCATTTTTTTTAGTTTATTTAGAGTTACAGGGTGGAGTAAACTCTTCTGTCCCAACGAGCAACACCACCCAGCAATCTACCCCAGCCTAATCACAGGACAATTACAATCACCAGTTAACTGACTAACTGATATATCTTTTAGACTGTGGGAGAAAATAAGGCAGCACCATCGCGTAGTGGTTAGCGCAATGCTTTACATTGCAGGCAAACCAAGCTCCTATCTCGCTGCTGCCTGTAAGGAGTTTGCACGTGAAGGCATGGGTTTCCTCCGGGTACTCTGTTTCCTCCTACAGTTGGTCCCAGGATAAGGCCATGACTAAATCAGGGAATTGTGGCGTGGAGTGGTTTGAAAGGCCAGAAGGGCCTATTCCACACTGTATCTCAATAAAAATCAAATAAAAACTGGAGCACACAGTCAAGGGAAGACCATACGAGCTCTTTACAGACTGTGTCAATGCCAGAATTGAACTCTGAACTCCAGAGCTGTAACAGTGTCACGCTAACCACTATGCTACTGTGGCCTGCTGGAGGTGGAATGGCTCATTGTTATGGAGAAGGAAAGGTGCAATGTGAAAGAAGTGATCTTAGACTGTGGGAGCAGCGGAGGTAAAATCAAAGATCAACTTTATTCGGCATGTGCATTTATTTGTGTTAAGAATTTGCTGTGATATGTTGGCTAGGAGCAACATGCACCAAGAAACAACAATATTCAACAATTAGAAAGAATAAAGAATTATATCAAAGTAAAGATTTGCATATGTATAACTAAAAAAAAACAAATAAAGTTAGAGGCTAAAGTATGGATATGGAATCAACTGTGGATAAATACCAGCATGTATTTACAATGTAAATAGCAATTTATAAGAGTGGGTTACAGTGCCCACAGGCAGTGCAGTGAATAATGTGGGAGAACCCTTCCCATCCATGTCCTTATCCAAACTTCTGTTACATGTTAGAATTGAACTCACATCTATCAGTTCAACCGGCAGTTCATTCCACACTCACACCACTCTCTGAGTGAAGTTTCCTCTCATATTTTTCTTAAATATTTCACCTGTCATCCTAAATCTATGACCTCTGGTTTTAGTCTCACCAAACCTGAGGGGTTTTGTATACCTCTATAAGATCTCCTCTCATTCTCCCTCACTGTCCTAACTGTTTTTATTTAATATTTCAATAATATTTGAGTAATCTTGTATTTACATATAATATTTATTAAGCATTCTTGCTCATTTAAATAATTCATTACGGCTTATATGTAAAAATATGTAATTACGTGCATCATCATGCTACCACATGATACGTGGACACTTCGCTTAATGGTAAGCTCATTGTTAGATTCACATTTCGGTCTCTTGTGACTTCCTTTGAATTACTTTAATGTTTTGAAGTTACAAAACATAACATTGGCCATGAGGTATTTTTAAAACAAACCTGACACAGCTACCAACCTGTTAAAGTGCAGAAAGATGCTCAAAATAAAGTAAAATGCAGCAAGGAACAGACAAGTTGCAAAAAGCTCGTGGTTCTTCAGAAGGGACGGCTCTATCAAATTTTAAGAAAAGCTAAAAATGGAAGAATTCAGGGGTCATAAAGAGTATACTGGGTGATAAAAACCATTTAAAAAAATGGGTGGCTACTTCAGAAAGATTGACCAGTTTGATTACACAACAGGTAACAGAATTTTGAAGCAAATGAAATATCCAACGAGAAACGTACCAATTTTGATAAGTGCTTTGTGTTTAAAGACATACTTCTAAATTTGACTCTCCAATCAGGCCATCAGAAATGAGCCTTGCTGCTATTGTAAGAGTGATGTAGGAACACTTGGAACTGAAGGTATTGTTCATTGCAGAATGTTTTAGGTTTCATAAGTGAAATCAAAAGAAAGAGCTTACATGGTTGAATTGAGTATTGTCAGTTCAGGAATGGGGTTAATGATTCACAAAGGGGTCATTTAAGTTCTGGATTCTTAAAGCATTCCAAAAAGCATTCAGAAGCACAACTTACATTTAAGAGAGTAGTTGAAATCTCTGGTTCAATGGGAACAGAGACAGAGGCACAATTGAGTTGTAATCAGGAATGAAAGTGAGCATGAACAAATTGCATCATCTAAACAGAAACTGACCTGGCTGAACAAATTGTGCTACCATTGTGGCAGGGGATCACATACACGAAACCAATGCTGATTTAAATGTGAAACTTGCAACAAAGTAGTACAAAAAGCATGTTGGGTAGACAAAGACAAATGGATTGCATGAAAATGCTAAAAAGTCAAGGTTCTGTTTCAAAAAGAGAACTGATCTGCATGTTTTTGATGAAAGGTCTGACAATGAAGAGAGCGACACAGGATTGTGTAGATTTAAAAATTACAGTGTGAAAATTAACAATAGACAATCAATATGGCTTATGCCAGAAGTGAACAACAAATGAATTAAAATGGAATTGGACATTGATTCAGCTGTTTCAGTCATTCCACAAAATGAGTTTGAATGGCATTTTAAAGATACTAAACTGTCGTCTTAGTTATCCAACTAAGAACTTACCCTGAAGAAAAGATAAAAACTCTTGTGTGAATGATATTTGTAACAGTGGAATAGA
The DNA here is from genome assembly GCF_048418815.1 of Hemitrygon akajei. Classification (NCBI taxonomy): domain Eukaryota; kingdom Metazoa; phylum Chordata; class Chondrichthyes; order Myliobatiformes; family Dasyatidae; genus Hemitrygon; species Hemitrygon akajei. The sequence continues at coordinate 14,780,137 of NC_133140.1, read as the reverse complement.
AAAACCAACAAATCATATAACCATATAACAATCACAGCACGGAAACAGGCCATTCCGGGCCGCCTTAGTCCGTGCCGAACTCTTAATCTCACCTAGACCCACCTACCCGCTCTCAGCCCATAACCCTCCCCTCCTTTCCTGTCCATATACCTATCCAATTTTACCTTAAATGACACAACTGAACTGGCCTCTACTACTTCTACAGGAAGCTCATTCCACACAGCTATCACTCTCTGAGTAAAGAAATACCCCCTCGTGTTTCCCTTAAACTTTTGCCCCCTAACTCTCAAATCATGTCCTCTCGTTTGAATCTCCCCTACTCTCAATAGAAACAGCCTATTCACGTCAACTCTATCTATCCCTCTCAACATTTTAAATACCTCGATCAAATCCCCCCTCAACCTTCTACGCTCCAATGAATAGAGACCTAACTTGTTCAACCTTTCTCTGTAACTTAAGTGCTGAAACCCAGGTAACATCCTAGTAAATCGTCTCTGTACTCTCTCTAATTTATTGATATCTTTCCTATAATTCGGTGACCAGAACTGTACACAATATTCCAAATTTGGCCTTACCAATGCCTTGTACAATTTTAATATTACATCCCAACTTCTGTACTCAATGCTCTGATTTATAAAGGCCAGCGTTCCAAAAGCCTTCTTCACCACCCTATCTACATGAGACTCCACCTTCAGGGAACTATGCACTGTTATTCCTAGATCTCTCTGTTCCACTGCATTCCTCAATGCCCTACCATTTACCCTGTATGTTCTATTTGGATTATTCCTGCCAAAATGTAGAACCTCACACTTCTCAGCATTAAACTCCATCTGCCAACGTTCAGCCCATTCTTCTAACCAGCATAAATCTCCCTGCAAGCTTTGAAAACCCACCTCATTATCCACAGCACCTCCTACCTTAGTATCATTGGCATACTTACTAATCCAATTTACCACCCCATCATCCAGATCATTTATGTATATTACAAACAACATTGGGCCCAAAACAGATCCCTGAGGCACACCGCTAGTCACCGGCCTCCATCCCGATAAACAATTATCCACCACTACTCTCTGGCATCTCCCATCTAGCCACTGTTGAATCCAGTTTATTACTCCAGCATTAATACCTAATGACTGAACCTTCTTAACTAACATTCCATGTGGAACTTTGTCAAAGGCCTTGCTGAAGTCCATATAGACTACATCCACTGCCTTACCCTCGTCAACATTCCTCGTAACTTCTTCAAAAAATTCAATAAGGTTTGTCAAACATGACCTTCCACGCACAAATCCATGCTGGCTACTCCTAATCAGATCCTGTCTATCCAGATAATTATAAATACTATCTCTAAGAATACTTTCCATTAATTTACCCACCACTGATGTCAAACTTATAATTGCCAGGCTTACTTCTAGACCCTTTTTAAACAATGGAACCACATGAGCAATACGCCAATCCTCCGGCACAATCCCCGTTTCTAATGACATCTGAAAGATTTCCGTCAGAGCTCCTGCTATCTCTACACAAACTTCCCTCAAGGTCCTGGGGAATGTCCTGTCAGGACCTGGAGATTTATCCACTTTTAAATTTCTTAAAAGCGCCAGTACTTCCACCTCTTTAATTGTCATAGGTTCCATAACTTCCTTACTTGTTTCCCACACCTTACACAATCTTGAACTTATATGTGGTAAAAACAGAAGGACCAACATTGTGGAGTTGTGATTGGCTGAGAAAACTGCAACCTGATTGGAAATTCATCCACTATTTGCATCCCATGTCCCCTTCAATGAAGCCATATGAATGCAAATTCAGAAAGTTTCTGGATGATACCACATCTGTCTCCATGCCAAACACCATGAACTATTGTCCAACAAAGGACAAACAGGCACTGGTGCCAACCTTTGGTCCAAGGAAGGACCATGCTGCTCAGAGGAAGTGTGAAAGTGTGAAAGAGACCATGCTGCTCAGAGGAAGTGTGAAAGTGTGAAAGAGACCATGCTGCTCAGAGGAAGTGTGAAAGAGACCATGCTGCTCAGAGGAAGTGTGAAAGTGTGAAAGAGACCATGCTGCTCAGAGGAAGTGTGAAAGTGTGAAAGAGACCATGCTGCTCAGAGGAAGTGTGAAAGTGTGAAAGAGACCATGCTGCTCAGAGGAAGTGTGAAAGTGTGAAAGAGACCATGCTGCTCAGAGGAAGTGTGAAAGAGACCATGCTGCTCAGAGGAAGTGTGAAAGTGTGAAAGAGACCATGCTGCTCAGAGGAAGTGTGAAAGTGTGAAAGAGACCATGCTGCTCAGAGGAAGTGTGAAAGTGTGAAAGAGACCATGCTGCTCAGAGGAAGTGTGAAAGTGTGAAAGAGACCATGCTGCTCAGAGGAAGTGTGAAAGAGACCATGCTGCTCAGAGGAAGTGTGAAAGAGACCATGCTGCTCAGAGGAAGTGTGAAAGTGTGAAAGAGACCATGCTGCTCAGAGGAAGTGTGAAAGTGTGAAAGAGACCATGCTGCTCAGAGGAAGTGTGAAAGTGTGAAAGAGACCATGCTGCTCAGAGGAAGTGTGAAAGAGACCATGCTGCTCAGAGGAAGTGTGAAAGTGTGAAAGAGACCATGCTGCTCAGAGGAAGTGTGAAAGTGTGAAAGAGACCATGCTGCTCAGAGGAAGTGTGAAAGTGTGAAAGAGACCATGCTGCTCAGAGGAAGTGTGAAAGTGTGAAAGAGACCATGCTGCTCAGAGGAAGTGTGAAAGTGTGAAAGAGACCATGCTGCTCAGAGGAAGTGTGAAAGTGTGAAAGAGACCATGCTGCTCAGAGGAAGTGTGAAAGTGTGAAAGAGACCATGCTGCTCAGAGGAAGTGTGAAAGTGTGAAAGAGACCATGCTGCTCAGAGGAAGTGTGAAAGTGTGAAAGAGACCATGCTGCTCAGAGGAAGTGTGAAAGTGTGAAAGAGACCATGCTGCTCAGAGGAAGTGTGAAAGTGTGAAAGAGACCATGCTGCTCAGAGGAAGTGTGAAAGTGTGAAAGAGACCATGCTGCTCAGAGGAAGTGTGAAAGTGTGAAAGAGACCATGCTGCTCAGAGGAAGTGTGAAAGAGACCATGCTGCTCAGAGGAAGTGTGAAAGTGTGAAAGAGACCATGCTGCTCAGAGGAAGTGTGAAAGTGTGAAAGAGACCATGCTGCTCAGAGGAAGTGTGAAAGAGACCATGCTGCTCAGAGGAAGTGTGAAAGTGTGAAAGAGACCATGCTGCTCAGAGGAAGTGTGAAAGTGTGAAAGAGACCATGCTGCTCAGAGGAAGTGTGAAAGTGTGAAAGAGACCATGCTGCTCAGAGGAAGTGTGAAAGTGTGAAAGAGACCATGCTGCTCAGAGGAAGTGTGAAAGTGTGAAAGAGACCATGCTGCTCAGAGGAAGTGTGAAAGAGACCATGCTGCTCAGAGGAAATGTGAAAGTGTGAAAGAGACCATGCTGCTCAGAGGAAGTGTGAAAGAGATCATGCTGCTCAGAGGAAGTGTGAAAGTAGCTGCAACATAGACAACGTATCTGAGAAAGTTTCCGAAACGTTAACCAGGCAGGTAGTTGTGAAATTGGCTTTTGGTTTTAAGCTGGAAGCGAGTTCAAAGAACTTCAGGAAAATTGCAAGCATTTGGCTTTTGTGAGTATAAAGAACCAGAATCTAACTGCATACATTAATGTTATTGCATAAATTACAAATAGGAGGCAAACTCTGCTTGTAAAAGTAAATGCAAAGACCAAAGCCCAGCTGGATGAATGGAAGGCTAAAAAGAAAGGAGTCAGTGGAGACATGAAAACAGAGGATTCGGGAGATGATGCTGTAGATGAGGAAACTAAGAGGAGAGATCAGATCATAAAGGGAGCAAGAGTAGGATTAATAGGAAAATACTCTAGTGAACTAAATGCACCTTCCCAAGATCAAGATGTTCAAACTAGAAGATAAAGAACGGAAGAGCTGAAGAGAAAGAATGTGAATAAGAGAAAGAATGGTGTGAAAGAGAGAAAAAAAGAAATGTATCGAAGCAGATGAAGAGAGAAAAAGGGAAGAAAGATGTCCAGAGCTGTCATAACCATTTCCTGCAGTTTCAACTCCTACAGCCACTGTGGAGGAGGTCCCAGAACCTGAGATTGTTTCACAGCCACAAGTCTCACCTGTCAAGCAGAGTGACCACCCTTGTCAGGAAAGGTGTTATCCCATTGTGGTGAACTACATATACCTGTCTGGACATGCTCCTGTGGCCCCTCCCACTGACCATGGCTCTTCCCACAGACTCCGGTATAAAGGCGATTGAGGCCTGCCCGGCCCTCAGTCTCCAGGATGTAGTATGGTGGTCAACTACTGCTTGTTCTTTCTTCCAGTCAATAAAAGTCGATATCTCGCCTCACGTCTCAGAGAGTTATTGATGGTGCATCACCCATATAAGAAAGAAATCCCCCACAGCGATTAAATCTTTAGGCCTGAATGGGACATCTAAGCTTACTATGCTGTGGATGTCTGTGCAGTAGTTCTATTATATAGTATATTGTGTATATAGTTGAGCTGCATTCTCTTATTCAGTTAGAGTTTATAGCTAAGCAGGGAGGAGTGTTGTGTATTTAATATATCAATAGCATTTGAGTAATCTTGTACATACAGTATATTGTTTGATTAAGCATTCTTATTTGTTTAAATCGTTCTTTATAGGTTACATATAAAAAAATACAACATCATCACACTACCACATGGTCCCCTGTCTTTCTGTGAGTTAGTTTAATGTTTTGAATTTATAAAACATAGCACTTACCATGTGGGCTGAAAGGCCTGTTCTGTACTGTAGCGTTCTATTTTCTGTTCAACCTTTCCCTATAACTTAGGTCCTCAAATTCTAGCAAAATCCTTGTAAATTTTCACTGTACTCTTCCAAACTTATTGTTATCTTTCTTGAAGGTAAGTGACCAGATGTAGACAGGTAAGTGTTGTGGAAGAAGAGAATGTAATAATGTGTGAAATGGAAAGGTGTAATGAGAAGGGAAGGTGTGTTGTTTGGGGAGAAGAAAGGGGGAGTTTGAATGCAAAGCTTTTTCATAGTTGTTTGCCTGAAGCTGGTATGCAATGAAGAAGAGAGTCCCTATCTATCACTTTGATTGGGAAATGGCTCTTACAGAGTTATGTCATAGTAATGTGATCACTTGAGTCAAGTATTCCTTTATCTAAGAGGTTATTCCCTTAATGGAGAATGTCTGCGCATGACTCTGCTTAACTTGAGTCAAGAGGCTGATGCATGGGCATCGACGGATTGGGGTCTGGATCAGACAACACAATATGGCCCAACTGAGCCATAGCAAACAAGATTCCCAGCAAAGCTAGTTCCATTTGATCATGTTGGCACATATCTCTCCAAGCCTTTCCTGTGAAGGTACCTCATTAATGTTTTTAATATACTTATCTCAACTACTTCCTCTGGCTACTCATTCCATCTATCTACCATTCTCTGTGTAAGAAAGTTGCCCCTCAGGTTCTATTTAAATTATTCCCCTCTCACCCTAAACCCATGCCTTTCAGATCTGGATTCCCTTCCAGTCTCCATTTCCCATTCATCCAGTCTAGTGCCTCTCATGATTTTATACACGTTAATAGGAATGCGCCATGGAGAAGGCTAATGTCAACGTTTCACCTCATCTCCACCAGTATGGACTGGGGCAGAACTGAAACTCTAACACAACCAATTCTAATTCTACACATGCTGGAAATCCACAGCAACACATATAAATACTGGAGGAACTCAGCAGGTCAGGCAGCATCCATGGAGATAAATAAACAGTGAATATTTCGAGTTGAGACCCTTTGTCAGGACTGGAAAGGAAGGGAGAAGAAGTCAGAACTGAAACATTGCCTCTAGTGCTGAGAAACTGAAATGTTCTGTCATAAGGGAGCTAGATCTTTACTCTTTGGAGAGAAGGAGGATGAGAGGAGACATGATAGAGGTGTACAAGATATTAAGAGGAATAGATAGAGTGGACAGCCAGCGCCTCTTCCCCAGGGCACCACTGCTCAGTACAAGAGGACATGGATTTAAGTTAAGTGGAGGGAAGTTCAAGGGGGATATTAGAGGAAGGTTTTTCACTCAGAGAGTGGTTGGTGCGTGGAATGCACTGCCTGAGTCAGTGGTGGAGGCAGACACACTAGTGAAGATTAAGAGACTACTAGACAGGTATATGGAAGAATTTAAGGTGGGGGGGTTATATGGGAGGCAGGGTTTGAGGGTCAGCACAACATTGTGGGCCGAAGGGCCTGTAATGTGCTGTACTATTCTATGTTCTATGTTCTAAATCCTTAGGCAGCTAAAGAAGACCAATCCTGAAGATGCCAATCCATTCATGATATGTGCTGGTGTCACAATAATCAGTTACACTTAGTTTTTCTAAGAGCAATATTAATAAAAACCTGCCTAACATACATTCGCCTGAGATTTATGTTGCTACACTCATTTAATCCATGGATCCAACACAGGGAGATTTGATCCATTGTCCGTGACCAGCTGAGTAACATCACCTATGCCTCTTCTATATTCCACAAGATGCTTTGGTATGATTCAAGAGAATGAAGAAAGAGATTGAACTTGCAAGCAGAGATATGTTGAGTTGGTCTGCCTTATCTATTTAATCACAGTCAATATTCACCCTGCCATGGGTAGGGGCAGATACGTTAGGGACATTTAAGAAACTCTTAGATAGGCAGGTGGATGATACAAAAATGGAGGGCAATGTAGGAGAGAAGGGTTAAAAGGACAGCACAACATCATGGGTTGAAGGGCTTGCACTGTGCTGTGGTGTTCTAATGTCCATGTTCTATCTGAGGGAAGAATTATTCAAAAATAACTTGTCATGAAACAGAGTCTCTCACACTGCGAAATGAAACTGGGCCACGGCAACATCAGCAGAAGGTGCTTGTGGCTCATATAAGATTATCTATTGAAGATAATAGGCTTCACATTGAGTGGCTTGATTATGTGGCACTTATTAATATTGAGTTTGATTAAATAGATGGGGAGAGTCTTTGGATGTTGGCTGATTCAGTAAAGGTGACCAGTCAATGTGATAATTGGCCAGTGACCAAATCGCAAACACAAGAGGTTCTGCAGATGCTGGAAATCCACACACAATGCTGGAGGCACTCAGCGGGTCAGGCAGCATCTATGGAAGTGAATAAACAGTCAATATTTCAGGCTGAGACTTTTATTAAGGATTCATCTTCCTTCCTCCTAAAGAAGGGTCTCAGCCTGAAACGTTGACTGTTTGTTCATTTCCATAAACGTTGTCTGAACTGCTGAGTTCCTCCAACATTTTGTGTGTGCTGCAGTGACCAAATCACACTGAATATCTATCTCCCACCACTCTAGAGAAACGAGATGAATGCAGATACCTAAAAACACAAAATGCTGGCAGAACTCAGCAGGCCAGACAGCATCTATGGGAGGAGGTAGTGACGACGTTTCGGGTCAAAACCCTTCATCAGGAGCGAAGTAACATGGGATGGTCGAGGAGGGATAAGAAGTGGGGGGAGGGATGAAGTAGAGAGCTGGGAAGTGATAGGCTGAAGGAAAATGGGCTGGGGGAAGGTGGAGAATTATGGGAAATAAAAGAAAGAAAGGTAGGGCTGGGGGGAGATTATAGTGAGGGGGGAAAAGAGAGAGAAAGAGAACCAGACTAAAGTTATAGATAGGGATGGGGGTAAGGGGGAGCAGGGGTATCAACGGAGGTCAGTGAGTTGAATGTTCATGCCAGCAGGTAGGAGGCTACCTAGGCGGGAGATAAGGTGTTGCTCCATCAACCTGCATGTGGCCTCATCTTGACGGTAGAGGAGGCCATGGACAGACATGTCGGAGTGGGAGTGGTCTGTGGAATTGAAGTGTGTGGCCACAGGGAGATCCCGCCACTGCTGGAGGACTGAGCGCCGGTGTTCGGCAAAACGGTCTCCCAGTCTGCGGCGGGTCTCCCCAATGTATAAATGGCCACATCGGGAGCACCGGATACAGTATATCACCCCAGTTGACTCGCAGGTGAAGTGGTGCCTCACCTGAAAGGACTGTCTGGGGCCTGGGATGGTGGTGAGGGAAGAAGTGTGGGGGCAGGTATAGCACTTCTTCCATTTGCAGGGATAAGTGCCCGGAGGGAGGTCGGTGGGGAGGGATGGGGGGGATGAATGGACAAGGGAGTCGCGTAGGGAGCGATCCCTGCGGAAAGCTGATAGTAGGGGGGCGGGGAAGATGTGGCTGGTGGTGGGATCCCGTAGGAAGTGGCGGAAGTTACGGAGGATTATACGTTGGATCTGTAGGCTGGTAGGGTGATAGGTGAGGACCAGGGGAACTCTATCCCTGGTGGGCTGGCTGGGGGGATGGGGTGAGGACAGAGGTGCGTGAAATACAGGAGATGCGATGGAGGGCAGAGTTGACAGTGGACGAAGGGAAGCCCCTTTCTTTAAAAAAGGAAGACATCTCCTTTGTCCTAGAATGAAAGGCCTCATCCTGAGAGCAGATGCGACGGAGACGGAGGAATTGTGAGAAGGGGATGGCATTTTTGCAGGAGACAGGGTGGGAGGAGGAATAGTCTAGGTAGCTGTGAGAATCTCCCTGTGGTCACACACTTCCACAGACCACTCCCACTCCGATATGTCTGTCCATGGCCTCCTCAAGATGAGGCCATCAAGATGAGGCCACACGCAGGTCGATGGAGCAATACCTTATCTCCTGCCTAGGTAGCCTCCTACCTGCTGGCATGAACATTCAACTCACTGACCTCCGTTGATACCCCTGCTCCCCCTTACCCCATCCCTATCTATAATTTTAGTCTGGTTCTCTTTCTCTCTCTTTTTCCCCCCTCACTATAATCTCCTCCCAGCCCTACCTTTCTTTCTCTTTTATTTCCCATAATTCTCCACCTTCCCCCAGCCCATTTCCCTCCAGCCTATCACTTCCCAGCTCTCTACTTTATCCCTCCCCCCACTTCTTATCCCCCCTCGACCATCCCATGTTACTTCACTCCTGATGAAGGGTTTCAGCCCGAAACGTCGTCACTACCTCCTCCCGTAGATGCTGTCTGGCCTGCTGACTTCTGCCAGCATTTTCTGTTTTTATTTATTTCCAGCATCTGCAGATTCACTCGTGTTCCCTTTAAATGCAGATACCTGACTGTCAAGGCAGATTTTCAGATTTATTTACCCGAATCGTTTGCATTAACAACCAACACACCCAAAGGATGCAGCCTGCAAATGTCACCACACATTCTGGTACCAACACAGCATTCCCACAACACTCGGCAGTGTAACACAAAACACAACTGAACAGAGGATACCAAGCAATGATGCAACAACAGCAGAACGAGTGCTGCTTCTTCCTGCCGTACCCATCCACCCACATACACACTTCTGTAACTCCAGGACGGGCTGTCTTTGACTACTAGCCTCCAGCAGACTCATGGATCTACAAACACTGGACCCCAGCAGACTTGCAGGGGTTCGCAGATAGAGGTTCCGGCCATCAGGCCTCAACATTTGCCAGCATTCATGTGGAGGGACAAATTACAATGCCTAGCGGGTTAGGAAAAAGGAACGAAATGCATAGCAATTCTTGTCACTCTGTGATGCTTTTGAGTGATACGTGGGTCAATTGCAATGCTTTGGTGCATTGATCTTGCAAGAGCGTAAGCCTGCACAATTCTTCCAGCCAGCAAACTTACTCCCTGTTAATCTGTACATAGATAACCTACTGCACAACATAGGCCCTTCGGCCACAAAGCTGGGCCAAACATGTCCTTACCTGAGAGATTACCTAGGGTTACCCATAGCCCTCTGTTTCTTGAAGCTACAGGTTGTTGACCCATGAAGTCATATAGCTCAGAAACAGGCCCTTCAGCCCACCAAATACCATCAGATACCTCAGAATCAGATTTACTATCACTGACATACAGTATGACGTGAAATATGATTTCAGTGATAGCGGTACAGCACGAGATAAAAATTTGCTGTAGGTTACAATAAAGAATGAAATAAATAGTGTAAAAGAGGAATGGAAGATGGGGTTTATGGACCATGTAGAAATCTGACGGTGGAGTTGAAACATTGGGTGTGTGTCTTCAGTCTCCTATATCTCATCCCTGATGGTAGTAATGAGAAGAGGCCATGTCCTGGATGGTGAGGGTCTTAGTGACGTAAAGTGTTGGTTCTCAATGTCCTTTACATTGTAAGTACATGGTGGTATTTATTAATTATGCATATTTTATTCCATATCCATCCTCTGACTTTATTCAACTTACTTTATTTATATACTATAGAATTCTTGATTTTTATCTAAGTCTTTATCATTGTTCAATGTTGTGGCTTTTTTTGTAGCCTGTTGCGTCCTGACCAATGTAGAAATTCTTAATTCATGTCAGCTTACTGTGCGTAGCGAAAAATCTTCATGCTTGATTGTTGGTATTTGAGTATGTGTGAGCAGCCTCCGCTCCTCCTGGGCAGCATAGTTCCTCCGGAATAGGCCACGTCACTGCAATAACTAATGGTCTAGTTCAACCACCCACGGTTGATCCTGACCATGGGTGCTGCCTTCGTGGAGTTTGAATTTCTTCCCTGTGAACACATACTGTCCCTTTCCTCCTGGTGTTACTCAGTCCTTCTCATGTCCCACCAGAATGTGCTACACTTGGGGGTTGCTCCCAGCACATCCCTAGGTTGTGTTGTGTTAACACTGATGCCACATTTAGCTGGGTCTGAAGCTGAATGTTAATTGGCCAGTATAGGAGGTGAAGTGGTGAGACAGCGACTGGTATGTGATTGGCTGGCTGCAGCGTGGGTGAAGGTTGTCAGCTGGATCGGGCTATGTGGGGGCAGGGAAGGGGAAAAGTTGTGCAACAGAGACAGGTCAAAGTTCAAAGTATATTTATGATCAAAATATGTATATGTCATCATATACTACTTTGAGGTTATTCAGTGTAGTCTATTGAAGAGCTACATATAAATAAGACTAACAACTAAAGTGCAAAAGCAGACAAATTGTGCAAATAAAAAGTAAATAATACTGAGAACAAGAATTGCAAAGACCTTGAAAATGAATCTAAAGGTTGTAGAATCAATTCAGAGTTGAGGTGTGTGATGTTAACCACGCCAACGGCAGATGGATACAGACCAAAAGTAAAGAAGTGGAAGGACAGATGGAAGGGGTGGGGAGGGAGGGGAGCTCCTGTGGGAAAAGCCTCATCCACAATCACAGAGGGTGGGTGGTGGCTTGGATTGAATAGAAGGGCCCTCACTCTCAGGTTGGACGGCCTTTGATCTTGTGAGCCGGGAGAAAATTACTCTCCATGTGCTACTCTGGAATGATACAAATACAAAAAGTAGCAAGTTCAAGGTACAAGTAAATGTATTATCAAAGTACTATACATTTATGTCACCATTTACAACCCGGAGATTAATTTTCTTGTGGGCATTCACAGTAAATACAAGAGAGGTAACGGAATTAATGAATGTTTGAGACAGGCTGGGAGAAGATAGCCAGGACACAAAAGCTACAAGTGCTGGATCCTGATCAGTAAGGAAGGTGATAATGGGAACGATTAGGAGAGAGCCGTAAAGACAATGGAGGGCGGAGGAGGGAGCGAAGAATATGAACATTCAGCATTAGCATTAGGCCACATGCATTGTGGGAGTCCTTGATGACGGGTGCTGCTTTTCTGCGATCATCCATTGTACAAGGTGGGTGGTGGAAGCAAAGCCACTGAAGGCATTAAAAATATGTTGAGATGAACAGCGAGCATAGGAGGACCAGCATCAGAATCAGTATCCAGGTTTATCGCTGATGTATGTCATGAAATTTGTTGTTTTACAACAGCAATACAGAGTGATACATAAAAGATACAATAATTTACAATAAGAATATATAAAAAAGTAAATAGTGCAAAAACAAAGCAAAATAGTGAGGTGGTGCTCATGGGTTCATGAATTGTTCAGAAATCTGATGGGGGAGGAGAAGAAGCTGTTGCTAAATCATTAAGTGTGGTTCTTCAGGGCCCTGTGCCTCTCCTTGATAGTAGTGATGGGAAGAGGACCTGCCCTGAATGGTGAGAGTCATTCATGATGGATGCCACTTTCTTGAGTCATGACCTTTTGAAGATGTCCTCAGTGGTGGGGAGGCGAGTGCTCAAGATGGAGCTGGCTGAGTGTACACCCTTTACAGGTTTTTCTGATCCTGTGCAGTGGCCCCTCCATACCAGACAGAGATACAACCAGTTAGAGTGCTCTCCATGGTATATCTGTACAGATTTGCCAGAGTATTTGGTAAGGTACCAAATCTCCTCAAGCTCCTAATGAAGTATAGCTGGTGGCAAGGCTTCTTCATAATTGCATCAATATGTTGGGCTCAATGTAGATCTTCTAAGATGGCGGCACTCAGGAGCTGGAAGCTGCTTACCCTTTCCACAAGCGACTCCTTGATGAGGAATGCTGTGTCCTCCCGATTTCCCCTTCCTGAAGTCCATAATCAGTTCCATGAAGGAAAGGGAATTAACCCAGTTGGGGTTCCCCTAGTCAATGTGGACATTATGGGCCAAATGGCATGTTTCCATAGAACCACAGAACATTACAGCACAATACAGGCCCTTCAGCCCTCTATGTTGTGCTGACCCATATAATCCTTTAAAAAAAGTACTAAACCCACACTACCCCATAACCCTCTATTTTTCTTTCATCCATGTGCATCTCCAAGAGGCTCTTACATACCCCTAATGTTTTAGCCTCCACCACCATCCCTGGCAAGTCATTCCAGACACTCACAACCCTCTGTGTAAAAAACTTAACTCTGATGTCTCCCCTAAACTTCCCTCCCTTAATTTTGTACACATGCCCTGTTGAATCACTCCATGATTAGCATTATGGACTAGCCTCCACTTTTTTTATCTTAAGTAACAGCCTGCCTTTGGAATTAGCAAACTGTGGCAAACTCGTGACAGACTGTCTTTGAATATAATATGTAATATACATATAATAGCATTATGAAATCAGTTTGACAAATCAAATATCCAGACATACCGTATGGCCAATTTCTGAAAGCTCAAAAACTGTTGAGAGAAGCTGTAGTCTGCCAGAGAGCTGTAGGTTTTCAATTTAATGTATATTAGCATGCTTACTACTATTCCCAGTGGATACACAATAGGTTTAAATATTACTTTTTCAGAGAAGTTTGAAAGCTATTACAGTGAATTCGTTGATTTATTGTCTTTAGATCTATGTTGAAGAGTCGATGCTCTTCTTTCCTCTTCTCATCTCTTCCTTCAATGTTATGTGAATGTTTGTGTGTGTATATACACATTAATGCAAATATCTAATCAGCCAATCATGTGGCAGCAACTCAACGCATAAAAACATGTAGGAATGGTCAAAAGGTTCAGTTACCAAACATCAGAATGGGGAAGAAATGTGACCTAAGTGACTTTGACTGTGGAATGGTGCCATTCTGGATAATCGAGTCTCTCAGAAACTACCAGTCTCCTGCACTTTTCAAGCACAACATTTTAGAGTTATCGATAATGGTAGGAGACACAAAAAACATCCAGTGAAGAGCAGTTCTGTGAATGAAAATCAGAATCGGGTTTATTATCATTGGCATGTGACGTGAAATTTGTTAACTTAGCAGCAGCAGTTCAATACAATATATAATATAGAAGAAAAATAATAATAGATAAGTAAATCAATTACAGTATACATGTATTGAATAGATTAAAAATCGTGCAAAAAACAGAAATAATGTATGTTAAAAAAGTGAGGTAGTGTCCATGGGTTCAATGTCCATTTGGAATCGAATGGCAGAGGGGAAGAAGCTGTTCCTGAATCGCTGAGTGTGTGCCTTCAGGTTTCTGTACCTCCTACCTGATGGTAACAGTGAGAAAAGGGCATGCCCTGGGTGCTGGAATCTGCCTTTCTGAGACACCACTCCCTAAAGATGTCCTGGGTACTTTGTAGGCTAGTACCCAAGACGGAGCTGGCTAGATTTACAACCTTCTGTAGCTTTTTTCGGTCCTGTGCAGTAGACCCCCCCCATACCAGACAGTGATGCAGCCTATGAGAATGCTCTCCACGGTATAACTATAGAAGTTTTTGAGTGTATTTGGTGACATGCCAAATCTCTTCATGCTCCTAATGAAGTATTGTCGCTGTCTTGCCTTCTTTATAACTGCATCGAAATGTTGGGACCAGGTTAGATCCTCAGAGATCTTGACACAGCGGAACATGAAACTGCTCACTCTCTCCACTTCTGATCCCTCTATGAGGATTGGTATGTGTTCTTTCATCTTACCCTTCCTAAAGTCCACAATCAGCTCTTTTGTCTTACTGACGTTGAGAGCCAGGTTGTTGCTGTGACACCACTCCACTAGTTGCTATATCTCACTCCTGTACGCCCTCTCATCACCATCTGAGATTCTACCAACAATGGTTGTATTGTGGCGACCCACTTCCCAGCGCACTCGAACCAGCTCACAAAGTGGCGCACGTCGGCAGAGAGGCCGGTCCCAAAGAGGGCGCCAAGCCTGCTTCACTAGCAAGGGGAAAAGTCCACGCGCGGGACGGGACTGTGAATACAGCATTCCCGCCTGGGGAGGGCGGGAAGAGGAAGGCTTTAAAGCAAGGCCGTGAAGTTTGAATAAACCTCTTTTGCAACCGCAGCTCACCGACTCCGTGTCATTATTTCAGCGCTGCGTGTAGCACACCGCTACAATTGGTGACCCCAACGGCCCAAACGATATTTGGACCAGAGATGAATGATGCCGCATCTGTTCATGCAGTTTTGTTAAAACTGCCAAGCTTCTGGACGCTGCGACCTCACCTATGGTTCCAGCAAGCAGAAGCCCAATTCCACATTCGGCAGATAACCTCGGATGCCACACGTTACTACTACGTGGTGAGCTCCCTCGACCAGGAAACAGCCGCCCAGGTTGAGGAGTTCATACAGTTGCTCCCGGAGGACGGCAAATACACAGGATTCAAAGCCCTGCTCATAAGAACTTTCAGACTCTCACGGCACGAGCGAGCTCCCCGCTTACTGCACCTGGATGGTTTGGGGGACAGGCCACCGTCGGCTTTGATGAACGAGATGCTGTCCCTGGCTGGAGGTCACAAGCCCTGCCTCATGTTTGAGCAGGCATTCCTGGAGCAGCTGCCCGAGGACATACGCCTGCTGCTGTCCGACGCGGATTTCAGCGACCCCTGGAAGGTGGCGGCCCGGGCGGACGTGCTGTGGAAAGCCAAGAAGGACAGTGGGGCGTCCGTCGCACAGATCACCAGGCCACGCTCCCAGCAGCAAACCAGACCAGGCCCGGCCGCAGAGCCCGCTAACCCCAGAGGCAGGGGTGAGGAGACCAACGAACAATGGTGCTTCTACCACCAGTGGTGGGGCGCAGAAGCCCGCTGCTGTTGCCCGCCCTGCAAGTTCCCGGGAAACGCCAGGGCCAGCTGCCGCTGCAGATGTCTGCTTTTTGGTCGACACCGGAGCTGAGATCAGCGTCTTACCTCCAACAAGTTACGACACCTGCAACAGGGCACCGGGTCCCACCCTGAGGGCCGTGAACGACAGCACAGTAAGGACCTATGGCACCCGTACGGTGCGGCTACAGTTACGCTCCAGCCAGTTCACATGGGACTTCACACTGGCCGACGTAGCCCAACCGCTCCTGGGCGCGGATTTTTTTGCGGTCTCACAGCCTACTGGTCGACCTGCCAAGAAAGAGACTGGTCCACGCAGAGACCTTTCAAACATTCTCCCTGGGTGAAGCCCAGTTGCCGGCCCCACACCTAGACTCCATCACGCTGTCGACAACAACTTCACCAGAGTCCTGGCGGATTTCCCATCAGTTCTGGCACCACAGTTCACGGCAGCCATGCCCAGACACGTACAGCACCACATCCAGACACAAAAACCACCCCTCCATGCCCGTGCTCGAAGGCTTCCCCCGGACAAGCTCCGACTGGTGAATGAGGAGTTCAGGAGGATGGAGGAATTGGGGATCATACGGCGGTCCGACAGCCCATGGGCCTCCCCACTGCACATGGTGCCCAAAGCAACAGGGGGCTGGAGATCATGCGGCGACTACCGCAGGCTGAACGAGGCTACAACACCGGACCTCTACCCTGTGCCGCACATTCAGGACTTTGCAGCAAACCTGCACGGCGCACAGATCTTCTCCAAGGTAGACGTCGTCCAGGGATACCATCAAATCCCGATGCATCCGGACGACGTCCCCAAAACGGCACTCATCACCCCGTTCGGCCTTTTCGAGTTCCTCCGCATGCCGTTCGGCCTAAAGACTGCCGCACAGACGTTTCAGCGGTTAATGGGCGCGGTGGGACGCGACCTGGACTTCGCTTTCATCTATTTGGATGACATCCTCATAGCCAGCAGTAGTCGTCAGGAGCATCTGTCCCACCTCCGTCAACTCTACGCCCGACTGAGTGAATACGGCCTGACAATCAACCGGGCCAAATGCCAGTTCAGGCTCGACACCATCGACTTCCTGGGCCACAAGATTACTAAAGACGGGGCAACCCCTCTGCCCGCCAAGGTAGACGCGGTCCGCCATTTCCCCCGACCCAACACAATCAAAGGCCTTCAGGAATTCATGGGTATGGTGAATTTCTACCACCGCTTCCTCCCCTCAGCAGCCCGAATCATGCGCCCCCTGTTCGCCCTGATGTCGGTTAAGGGCAAGTACATTACCTGGGACAAGGAGTCCGCCGCTGATTTCATTAAAACCAAAGAAGCCTTAGCAAATGCCACGATGCTAGTGCACCCCAGAACGGACGTCCCTACCGCCCTCACAGTGGACGCATCTAACACGGCAGTCGGTGGAGTGCTGGAACAACTCATCGAGGGTCGCTGGCAACCCCTGGCGTTTTTCAGCAAACACCTGCAACCACCCGAGCTCAAATACAGTGCTTTCGATGGAGAACTGTTGGCGCTATACCTGGCAATCCGGCATTTCAGGTACTTCTTAGAAGGTAGGCCCTTCACCACATTCACGGACCACAAACCACTTAGCTTTCCATTCACGAAAGCATCCGACCCCTGGTTGTCCCGCCAGCAGCGACATCTGTCCTACATCTCCGAATACGCGACGGATGTCCAGCATGTCTTGGGAAAGGACAATGTCGTGGCGGACGCCCTCTCCCACCCTAACATCCAAGCCCTGTCCCAGGGGATAGACTATGAAGCACTGGCGGAGGCGCAGCAGGCAGACGAGGAGACCCCTAGTTACAGGACTGCAGTCTCCGGTTTGCAGCTCCAGGACCTCCACGTAGGCCCAGGTGAGAGGACCTTACTCTGTGATGTCACCACCGGCCAACCCCGCCCTGTCGTCCCAGCAGCCTGGCGGCGGCACATTTTCAACCCCATTCACAACTTAGCGCACCCCTCCATCAGGACAACCATCCGGATGGTAGCCAACAGGTTCGTTTGGCACGGACTCCGCAAGCAGGTCAGTGAATGGGCCAAAACGTGCATGCACTGCCAGACGGCCAAGGTGCAGCGGCACACCAAAGCTCTGCCGCAGCAGCAGTTCCACCCCACCCGCCGGCGTTTCGACCACATTCATGTGGATATCATGGGCCCCCTGCCAGTGTCACGAGGAGCGCGGCACCTCCTGACTATTGTAGACTGGTTCACCAGATGGCCAGAGGCGGTCCCGCTCACCGACACCACCTCCGAATCTTGCGCCTGGGCACTGATTGCCACCTGGGTATCTCGCTTTGGTGTACCGGCCCACATTACCTCTGACAGAGGCACCCAGTTCACCTCCAGCCTGTGGTCAGCTATGGCCAGCCTTTTGGGGACTCAGCTGCACCACACAACTGCCTACCACCCACAGTTGAACAGACTAGTGGAGCGTTTCCACCGTCACCTGAAGTCGGCTCTCATGGCCCGCCTGAGAGGACCTAACTGGGTGGACGAGCTTCCCTGGGTCCTGCTCGGCATCCGCACGGCACCCAAAGACGATCTGCACACCTCGTCAGCCGAGTTGGTGTACGGTGCACCCCTGGTCATCCCAGGGGAGTTCATACCAGCCCCAAGGGGGCGAGAGGAAGAACCCACAGCAGTCCTGGGCAGACTACGCGAGAGGCTCGGCAACCTGGCCCCCATACCCACTTCACAGCATGGGCAGAACCCGACCTGCGTACCCAAAGACCTGCAGAACTGTAAGTTCGTTTTTGTACGATGGGGCGGACATCGGGCACCGCTACAGCGGACCTACGAGGGGCTGTTTATGGTGATCAGAAACAACAGGTCCACATTCGTGCTGGACATTGGGGGGAAAGAGGAGGTTTTCACGGTGGACCGACTCAAACCGGCCCACGTGGACTTGGCGCAGCCGGTCGAGATTCCGGCACCGCAGCGCAGAGGCAGACCTCCCAAACAGAGTCCGGCCCAGACTAAGGACATTGGGGGGTGTATCGCCGGTTCTGGGGGCGGGGGGGTTATGTGGCGACCCACTTCCCAGCACACTCGAACCGGCTCACAAAGTGGCGCGCGTCGGCAGAGAGGCCGGTCCCAAAGAGGGCGCCAAGCCTGCTTCACCAGCAAGGGGAAAAGCCCGCGCGCGGGACAGGACTGTGAATACGCACCCTGTATAGCATTCCCGCCCAGGAGGGCGGGAACAGGAAGGCTTTAAAGCAAGGCTGCGAAGTTTGAATAAACCTCTTTTGCAACTGCAGCTGACCGACTACGTGTCGTTATTTCAGCGCTGCGTGTAGCACACCGCTATAATATCATCAGCAAACTTATAGCTGATATTTGAGCTATACCTAGCCACACATCTAGGGGTATACGTATATAGAGTAGAGCAGTGGGCTAAGCACACACCCCCGAGGTGTGCCAGTGTTGATCGTCAGCGAGGAGGATATGTTATCACCAATCTGCACAGACTGTGGTCTGCCGGTTAGGAAGTCAAAGATCCAATTGCAGAGGGAGGTACAGAGGCCCAGGTTCTGCAACTTCTCAATCAGGATTGTGGGAATGATGGTGATAAATGCTGAGCTATAGTCGATGAACAGCATCCTGACGTAGGTATTTCTGTTGTCTAGGTGGTCTTAAGCCATGTGGAGAGCCACTGAGATTGCATCTGCTGTTGACCTATTGTGACGATAGGCAAATTGCAATGGGTCCAGGTCCTTGCTGAGGCAGGAGTTCAGTCTACTCATGACCAACCTCTCAAAGCATTTCATCACTGTCGATGTGAGTGCTACCGGGTGATAGTCATTAAGGCAGCTCACATTAGGCACTGGCAGGGTTGGACTTTAGGCAGGGCTAGGCTGGGCTGCAGCCCAGGAGCCAGAGCTGCAGAGGGGCCCAAAACAGGTAGCTGTCATCATGGCAGACAAAAAAAATACGAGAGTGGAGCACAGAAAAGTAAAAAAGAAACAAGAAAAAGAGGACCGTGAGAAAGAAGCATTAAAAGAAACATTGAAATTGACAGAATTTTTAAAACCTGTTCTCGATGAATCAGCAGTACCATCGCTCTTGTCACAGTCAGAGACCGGTGGACAATTGGAGACTTGTTCATCAGCTAGTGCTAGCACCAGCATTAACACAGGACCACTGTCCTTGCCACTGTCAGCAGCTAACGTTGAGCAGGCAGAGAGCATGACTTTGGGATTCCCGACCACAGAGGCCTCTGAATGTCTAAGTCGGGCCACCATTAATGTTAACGTTACCGCTACTGAGGATCCTTACAGCACTGATCCTGCTTGCTGGGGAAAGAAAACGTTAAATGATTCAGTCCGAGCATACTGGGCTAAGAAAGGGCCAGAGTCCTGCCAGAATAAGGATGTGGATATCAAAGTTTTGGAACGAGGATACAACCAGCTGAGACGTTTTTCCTCTAAATTTCACTTCAAACGCAAGCTGGTAAATGGTGAGTACATATCAAGACAATGGCTCTTATATTCCCCTTCCACCGGCTGTGTGTTTTGTTTTGCATGCCGATGGTTACTGTCCGTCCATCTTCCAAACTGGCTTTAGCGACTGGAAACACGCCACTGAGCACATAGGAGAGCATGAAAATAGTGAACACCACAGGAAAACGATACTGATCTACGTTACTCTAGCGTCTGACAGCGGAAGAATAGATACAGAATTGCAAAAACAGTTCGAGTCAGAGGGTGTCTAACGGACCGACGTATTGAGAAGAGTGGTGGCAGTTGTGAAGTTTTTGGTCGAGAGGGAACTGGCTATCTGAGGCTCAGTGATGTATTTGGCAGGCCCGATAACAGCAGCTACATGGACATTCTAGAGGTAATAAGTGAGTGTGACCCGTTTTTGAAGGTGCACATACAGAAGTTTAGAAATACAGGATCAGGCACCCCTTCATATCCAGAAGAACTAGGCTTTAATTTTGAAAAACAAGCATCTGACTTGGTGAATATCTACCAAGTGCTGTTCCTGTTTCTGTGGCAATAGGCTAATAGTTGACTGTTTACAGACCTAGTAAGTAATAAGTGGTCTTCACTCTGCAAGCCACACAGCACAGCAATAGGTTAGTATGTGCTAGATCTCATTTTTCAAAAAGATTGTTGGAGTATTGTCAAGTTTCCTAATTTGCCATAGTGCCATATCTCTTGGCCTTTTTGTCTCTCATTTCCATTTTACTTTCTCAAAACACACGGTTGAGAAAAATACCTAGATAAAAATGCTTTGGAATTGTTTGAGAAATAAGGCCTATGGTATGTGCAGCAATAGCTAAATAAAGATTTAAGATTGGGTACATCTTACTTCGTCTCCCTCATACCTTTACTAAGCCCACTAAGCCTAGGTCAATTTTTGAGTGCTTTAGATGCTGTCCTTCAAACTAAGAATCTGCATTACTTCCTGTCCTCCCTCTTAAGGCCTGTAAGTTTATAGCCTACGTATTGTACTAAACCGATGTCTTGGTCCACAGCTTCGATATTTAGACCACTACCACCTTTGATCTTGTTCGTGCTTCTTTTTGCTTGGTACAGCAGCATTTTACGGTGTCGGCAGGGCCTCCAGCCCTGGGCACTGGTACAATTGTTGCCTTTTTGAAGCAAGTGGGAACTTGCACCCATAGCAGTGAGAGGTTGAATTCTCCTGCCAGTTGGTTGGCACAGGCTTTCAGAGTCGTACTCCATCGGGACCTGCCTTGCGAGGGTTCACTCTCTTTAAAGGCAGCCCAACATCAGCCTCTGAGACAGAGATCTCAGGGTGTCCAGATGCAGCACAGGGGGCATAGAAGGTGTTGAGTTCATCTGGTAGTGAGGCATCACTGCAATTTATGCTATTGGGTTTCGCTTTGTCGGAAGTAATGTCTTGCAAACCCTGCCAGAGTTGTATAACATCTGATGTCACCTCCAACCTTGTTCAAATTTGTCACTTTGTCCTTGAAGTAGTTCTCCACAAATCATCAAAATCAGAATCGGGTTTATTATCACCGGCATGTGACATGAAATTTGTTAACTTAGCAGCAGCAGTTCAATGCAATATATAATCCAGCAGAGAGAGAAAAAATAATAAATCAAATAAAAATAATGATAATAAATAAACAAGTAAATCAATTATGTATATTGAATAGGTTTTAAAAAAGTGCAAAAACAGAAATACTGTATATTAAGAAAAAGGTGAGGTAGTGTCCAAAGATTCAATGCCCATTTAGGAGTGGGATGGCAGAGGGGAAGAAGCTGTTCCTGAATCGCTGAGTGTGTGTGCCTTCAGGCTTCTGTACCTCCTACCTGATGGTAACAGTGAGAAAAGGGCATGCCCTCAGTGCTGGAGGTCCTTAATAATGGACACTGCCTTTCTGAGGCACTTGACGATGTCCTGGGTACTTTGTAGGCTGGTACCCAAGATGGAGCTGAATAGATTTACAACCCTCTGCAGCCTCTTTCAGTCCTGTGCAGTAGCCCCCTCCATACCAGACTGTGATGCAGCCTGTCAGAACGCTCTCCACGGTACAACTATAGAAGCTTTTGAGTGTATTTGTTGACATGCCAAATCTCTTCAAACTAATAAAGTATAACTGCTGTCTTGCCTTCTTTATGACTACATCAAAGTGTTGGGACCAGGTTAGATCCTCAGAGATCTTGACACCCAGGAACTTAAAGCTGCTCACTCTCACCACTTCTGATTCCTCTATGAGGATTGATATGTGTTACTTCCTGAAGTCCACATCCCTGGGTTTCTAGTACATGCCTGGGTCACCAGACTTGAATGCCACAGATCTAACCTTCAGCAGATGACCCACCTCCTTGTTCATCCACGGCTTTTGGTTTGGGAATGTACAGCAAGTCTTTGTTAATGAGAGATGCCATTGGAAAATGGCCAGACCGGTTCAAATTGACAGGAAGGCGACAGTAACTCAACCACACGTGATGTGCGTAAGAAGAAGGAATCTGATAGGACAGATGGGTGGAAGGAAAAGAGGGGCTCCAGTTGGCAGGTGCATCGATGAACGCACAACCATGTACCAATGTAATTTATAGCACATTGTATGTATTGCACTGCCACAAAGCAATTTTCACAACATAACTCAGTGATAATAAGCCTGATCACTACCTCATGACTAACCTTAAGATGCAGCAGCAGAGGCAATGTGATTCTTAACAGCTGGGGCACTTCTTGCATCTGCGCCATTGAAGTGATTCTGAAGATGATTAAGCTGAGGACACTGTCCTGAAGAACTCCTGCAGTGATGCCCTGGTATTGGAATCATTGACCTCAATAAACCACAGCCACCTTGCATGAGGTATGCCCATTAACACTGGAGTGTGTCCCCTGTTTATTTCCACTGATGTAGGTTTGCCAGGGCTCCCTAATTCTACAGCTGGTCAAAGCTAACCTGATGTCATGGGCCATCACTCTCACTTCACCTCAGCCCCAGCTGGTTTCTTCTTACCTGGACCAAGGCTGTGATGAGGTTTGGAGCCAAATGGTCCTGGTGAATCACAACTGGGCATCAATAAACAGGCTAATACTGGAGGAGCTCAGAATGTCAGGCAGCAGCTGAAGTCAGGAACAAACTGTCGATGTCTTGGGCAAAGTGCCTTCATCAGGACTGGAAGGGAAGATGGAAGATACCAGAATAAGAAGGTGGGGGAGTGGAAGAAGAGCAAGTTGGCAGGTGAAAGGTGAGAACAGATGATGGGGAAGGTGGGTGGGTGTTTGAATTGAGAAAGGTGGAAGAGATAAAAGGTTGAAGAAGAAGGGATCTGATAGGAGAGGAGAGTGGACTATGTGTGGAAGGGAAAGAGGGACAGAGGGAGGGTTGAATAGATTATTACAAAATACCTCTTCATAGCACCATTGACAACACCTTCCATCACTTTGTAGATGGTTGAGAACAGACTGAATGGTCAGATTGGATTTTTCCTACTTTTGGTGGAAGGGACCAACCAAGACACTTTTCACCTTTACAGGGAAGTTCCCAGTGTTGTAACCTACTGGAACAATTGGGCCAGAGGGACAGCTGGTTGCAGACTGCGGGTCTTTAGTATCGCTATCAATGTTGTCTGGTCCATAGTCTTGGTGTAACCAGTCCCCCAAGGTGATTCCCATGGCTTCAGTTGAACCAGCTGGAGACAGGCTTGCAAGGTGGTGGGCATCTCAGGAGAGAGTTCTGACCAAACAAGGTGTTAAATGCTTCCTCTCCATCTTCCACGTTCAGGAAAACTCCTCCCATCAGCTGTGTCCATCACCATTCACTGCTAAATGTGGCAGGATTGTCTGACTTGTTGTCTGTGAAATTGCTTTGATGGATCCATTGCATGCAGGTCTTGCTGTTCAGCTTGTATGAAGTCCAGTGTCTGAGCTTCATTGGATGCTGCCTCACCATATTTAGGTACGACCTGGCACCACTTCCAGCCTTCCCTCCTGCACTCGTCGTTGAACCAGGATTGAGCTCCTGCCCTGCTTTACTGAGGGATGTGCTGGCCTCTGGGGTTATCGGTTATGGAGATGGATATTCCTGCTGCCTCCACCGGTGGTCCACAATACCTCACCGGTGCCAAGTATTGACCTGCTAGCTCTGCTCTGAGTCTGTCGCACTCTGTGTGTTTGCACTACCACACAATGGGTGTGTGTCCTCAGTGTAAAAGCAGGTCTTCATCTGCACAGAGCCCATGCAGTGGTCATCTCCCCCAGTGCTGCGATTGACTGAAGCACCTGCCACGGGTAAGGCTGAGACTCAGATTCAGATTACATGCACATCAAAACATACAGTGAAACGTGTCATTTGCATTAATAACCAACACACCCATGGATGTGCTGGGGCCGTGCGGGGGAGGTGCAGACGTTCCATTGCCAACATAACATGCCACAGTGTTCGGGCAAACAACTCAGAATACAGGAAAGCAGGACATTCCAAGCACCCAGTCACCCACCCATGCACATACACAGTCTTCTAACCACAGGACTTCAGCCTATAGTCTCCAACAAGCGTGCAGAGTCGCAGACCCAAGCTTCAACCATTGGGTCTCAACCATTGGACTTCTGATTGACCTTCGGACATGGATCAGGACTTCTGACCAGCCTTCAGGCTTCGATCATTAGTATCGTCCCAGGACTGACTGATAACTATGAATGAGATTGGATCACATGAGCTGATACCCCACACTGGCCCACTTGCTTCTTGCTACAGACACAGCTGGACAGTCTTATCCTTCAGACTGGTTCCATCCTTCCTTCCATCTTGAGATTCTGTCTAAAATTCCTCTCCGTCTCTCAATCCCTCTCTCTGTCCCTTTGGTTCTGCTGTATCATCCCTGCATTTCTATCTCCAATCACTTTCCTCTCACACCTTTACTAGAGACTATTCCCTTGCTCAAGGTTCTTACCAACCAGCAGTGCATCTTAGGCAATATTCTGAAACTTCCTGTGTGGATCGAGAACCGTGGAGCCATTGCCCTGTGTGGCTGGTTGAACGGAACATTTGTGGTATGAGCTACTGCAGCTGTATATTATTTTTGCTTACGTTTTGCTGAAGGTGTTTCAGAGGGACATTAAGGTAGAGGACATTAGTGTGGACTAATCATGGGAACAAAAGAATGTAAGAAATAGAATCAGGAGTGGGCAATTCAATCCATTGAACCCGCTCCACCATTCAGCAAGATCAGCCCTATCTTCTCTCTCATATAACCATATAACCACATAACAATTACAGCACAGAAACAGGCCATCTCGGCCCTTCTAGTCCATGCCGAACGTTTACTCTCATTTAGTCCCATTGACCCACACTCAGCCCATAACCCTCCATTCCTTTCCTGTCCATATACCTATCCAATTTTACTTTAAATGACAAAACCAAACCTGCCGCTACCACTTCTACTGGAAGCTCGTTCCACATAGCTACCACTCTCTGAGTAAAGAAATTCCCCCTCGTGTTACCCTTGAACTTTTGCCCCCTAACTCTCAACTCATGCCCTCTTGTTTGAATCTCCCCTTACTCTCAATGGAAAAAGCCTATCCACATCAACTCTATCTATGCCCCTCATAATTTTAAATAACTCTATCAAGACCCCCCTCAACCTTCTACACTCCAAAGAATAAAGACCTAACTTGTTCAACCTTTCCCTGTAACTTAGGTGCTGAACCCCAGGTAACATTCTAGTAAATCTTCTCTGTACTCTCTCTATTTTGTTGACATCTTTTCTATAATTCAGGGACCAGAACTGTACACAATACTCCAAATTCGGCCTTACCAATGCCTTGTGCAATTTTAACATTACATCCCAACTCTTATACTCAATGCTCTGATTTATAAAGGCCAACATACCAAAAGCTTTCTTCACCACCCTATCCACATGAGATTCCACCTTCAGGGAACTATGCGCCATTATTCCTAGATCACTCTGTTCTACTGCATTCTTCAATGCTGTACCATTTACTATGTATGTCCTATTTGGATTATTCCTACCAAAATGTGGCACCTCACACTTATCAGCATTAAATTCCATCTGCCCTCGTTCAGCCCACTCTTCTAACTGGCCTAGATCTCTCTGCAAGCTTTGAAAACCTACTTCTTTATCCACAACGCCACCTACCTTAGTATCATCTGCATACTTACTAATCCAATTTACCACCCCATCATCCAGATCATTAATGTATATGACAAACAACATTGGACCCAGTACAGATCCCTGAGGCGCACCACTAGTCACCGGCCTCCAACCTGACAAACAGTTATCCACCACTACTCTTTGGCATCTCCCATCCAGCCACTGTTGAATCCATTTTACTACTTCAATATTAATACCTAACAATTGAACCTTCCTAACTAACCTTCCATGCGGAACCTTGTCAAAGACCTTACTGAAGTCCATATAGACAACATCCACTGCTTTACCCTCGTCAACTTTCCTAGTAACCTCTTCAAAAAATCCAATAAGATTTGTCAAACATGACCTTCCACACACAAATCCATGTTAACTGTTCCTAATCAGACCCTGTCTATCCAGATAATTATATATACTATCTCTAAGAATACTTTGCATTAACTTACCCACCACTAACGCCAAACTTACAGGCCTATAATTGCTAGGTTTACTCTTAGAACCCTTTTAAAACAATGGAACCACATGAGCAATACGCCAATCCTCTGTCACCATCCCCGTTTCTAATGACATTTGAAATATTTTTGTCAGAGCCGCTGCAATTTCCACACTAACTTCCCTTAAGGTCCTAGGGAATATCCTGTCAGGATCCAGAGATTTATCCACTTTTATATTCCTTAAAAGTGCCAGTACTTCTTCCTCTTTAATCATCATAGTTTCTATAACTTCCCTGCTTGTTTCCTTTACCTTACACAATTCAATATCCTTCTCCTTAGTGAATACCTCTCCAACACCATTTTCCTGCCCTGTGCCTGAATCTCTCAATATCCAAAAATCTGTTCATATAAGTTTTGAATAAACTTTGCAATAACACTACTAAAGTCCTTTGGGAGTTAATTCCAAGGGTTCATTGCTCTTCAAGAGAGTGCATTTCTCAGCCCTAAATAGGCAATCCCTTAATCTGAGAAGGTGACCCTTGGTTCTGGACTTTGTTCAGCCAAGGGAGACATCCTCCCCTCATCTACCTTGTCTACGCCTCAAGCTATATAGTTCTGATGCCACCTCTCATTCTTCTGAACTCTAGAGAATCGTGGTTTAGTCTGATCAATCTTCCCTCATTGCAAAAAATCCCAGAAACCACAGACATTCGTGGCAAGTTCAACCATATCCAACATCAGCATTCATAGGTTAAGCTGCATGTTAGTGGAACTTCACCCATTTACTGTTAACTTCACCAGTGCAACAGTTCATTGGCTTTGAAGTGTTTTGGGGCATTTCTGGAAGATGTTTGCATATGATCTGTAAGTGCTTCTTGGGAAATATACACTGCATTCCAGAGCCCATTCTATAGGATAATCTTTTCAGTGTCAATTAGATTTAGCCGGACTGGGCAAGTTGTGCCATTTTGTTTTGGAAGTTCCCTAATCTCACCAAAATCCCTTCTTTGGTCCAAAGAGTAATTGGATTCTCACACTTTTGAAAGTGTATTTGAAATAGTGTCTTCAGGGAATGTCCACAGACAGGTACTGATACAGACTTCGAAATTCACTCACATGTTGCGTGTGTTTTAAGCAGTATGATTGATTTCTTGCCTAAAATCGATCAAAAGAAAAACAGCTCACAAGCTTCTATTACTCCCGGCACATAATGAGACTTTCGATCACACGCTTCCATGCACCTGACACTTCTGTGCTCCTTGCATGGAGAGAATACACAGGCACTGCAGTCCCCTGCACTGCTCGATTGATGGCTTTTGCTATGAGATTGAATGGGAATATGTAATTAACACTATCACAGGCTATGCAGTTCTTAACAGCAGGGATGTCTCTTGCACCTGTGCTCCTTAAAGACATCATCAAGTACCTGGGGGTTTAATAGGGGCTGAGCTAAGCTCAAGCACTTCCTTATTGTTTCTACTTATTTATGGGCATTTTATTAAAAGTTGCGATAAGATTTCACACAGGGGAGGACAGGAGGGAAAGGCCTCAGAAACACAACAGGTTCTGCAGATGCTGGAAATCCAGAGCAACACACACAAAATGCTGGAGCGACTCAGCAGCTCAGGCAGGTCTGACGTGTGAAGTGGGGAAGGGGACTGAAGGGTTCCAACGAGGAGATACTGTCCTTCAAAATTTTCATGGGCACCATGTTTGCACTGCTATTTGCTAAGGGAACTGTGGATTTGGAAGGTAGGGATTCCTAAGACTTCGACACAGAGATCTGGCACTCTCTGCTACACCTGCAAGGATGTCTTGGCTCACAGAAGATGATAGGTAGATACAAGCACACATCACAGTTTACTGCATTGAGGCTCGAGGGTCGAATTGGTGGTCTGGATTTGAGAAGTGTTGAGTTATTAATGCAAAAGATGATTTCCTGATTCAAGGTTCAGATTGTCTTTTGTATATCTTCAATACACGACTGTAAAAGAGAAAAGATTGAATGTTACTCTGGATCCGATACAATATAAAAACACGGTGAGTATACGAACACAAAAAGACAGAAAAATACGGTATATATAAAAGCAATCCTATAAAACACAATGTACAAGTAACTAAGTGTGGTGAATATACATTACTGGAGGACGCATCTGAAAAGGGGTGGGGGGGGGGGGGGTGATTTTAAAGGAGATGCCTGGAGCAGGTTTTTAATACAAAACATGTGATTGTTGCCTTGAATGAGCTGCGGGCAGATATAATAGTGCTTTTTAGATAGACACATAAACATACAGGGAATCGAAGAATATGGTTCACGTGCAGGCCAGTATGACTGAGTTGCATTTGTTATGATGTTCAGCACAGTCATGATGGGCAGAGTGGCCTGTTCCTGTGCTGTACTGTTCCAGGTTCCAGGGATGCTCATCTTGAGCTCTTACGATCCAAAGGTTCTTCTGAAGTCAAGAATGAGGCATAAAACTTGTTTATATTTAATGTTACAAGAATAAAAAATGAACAAGGAAGAGGAGTCAAAAGAACAAAAAAAGGAAAAAGCAGTCATATACTCAGACTAAAGAGAACACGATTCCAGTGATAAGAGTTAATTAATAAAAGTCAGATTCGAATGGTGTGACGCCTGCTACTGAAAACTAAGATGTTTCAAGAAAAATAGAGAAACAACAGTGCTGTATTTACTGGGAAATCCACTGAATAATTACATGTAGATTAGGTGATTCGATACATAAAATAAAATACAAGCAAGCAGAGGAGAGGCAAACTACAAGAGAAATACCAATCCTGAACCCCAATCCAACAGATCACTAATGTTTTATCACTGCCCGTCACCAAACGTGCAATGGCAGCTGAACCCGAAACTAACAATGCTTCTGCACCTCTAAAAGATTTGTCAGGGCTGTAGGAAGAGCTGGCAGCCCAGGCGGTGCTTCAAATTGTTCTAACTTCCCAACACTAAGAGTCTGATGCATTCATCTAATTTCTCATCAAGTTTTTTTTGTCATAGCTATGTATGCACAGGTGCAATGAAAATCTTGCAGCAACATCGCTGGCATGCAGCATCAGGTACACAACGTTGACAAGAACAACATAAATTGTGCACAAATCTTACCGGAAAGGACAAAATTAGAATTTTAAAAAAAGCTGCATCTTAGTGCAACTTGGTCATAGTGATACTATAGTGAGGTAGTGATTAGGGTTGTGCAGCTTGGTTCAAGGTCTGAATGGTTGAAGGGAAGTAGCTGCTCCTGAATGTGGGATTTCAGGCTTCTGTACCTCCTGCTGGTTGTGGCCTGGCTGGTGGGGATCTTTGATGATCGAGGCAGAACCTCTTGTAGGTACAGTATTATCTTTGGTGCTGAGGGATATGCCCATTATGTATTGGGTTGAGTCCAATACTTGCTGCATTTTCCTACATTACTGTACCAATAAAACTCAATAACATAAAATTTATCTTTATGTGTGTAATAAGGGCAAAGTCAACTAATCACTGGTGAATTAACCTTGAAAAGAAGCAGTAAAATTTCATGTATACTTTCTGCATTATCTGGTTCATTGAAATAACTTGATGCAAAATCAGTTGTATTCATATAAAATAAAAATCAAAACTGTGGATGCTAAAAAATCTGAAATGAAAACAGAAAAGACTGGGAACACTCAGTGTGTCAAACTAGGAGCATAGAAGGAGTTAGTTTTTCAGGTCGAAGATCAGGGTGCTGCAAAATTTCTTCCTTCCACCTTATTAACCTCCCACCCTTAACTAACCTTTGCAAATAAACCTCACCCCTTGCCAAAACCTAACAGTCTGATGCAGAGAAAAAGCCTTACTTTTCTGAAGCATCATCATCTGCATTTATGCTAATTCCACTACTATTACAGGACTTGAAAATTTCATTAGTGATACGTTAATTTGTCTTGTCTCACCATTTCAAAGATATTTCCTTGGTTCTATCCATTACTCCCTTGCCTTCTCTACAACTTGTTTTCTCTCTCAGATTCAGAATAATACAGCATAGAAACAGACCCTTTAGCCCAACTTGTCCATGCCAACCAAGGTACCCATCTAAGCTAGACCCATGTATGTGCCCCGTGTCTCTCTAAACTTTTCCTATTCATGTACTCAACCAAATGTTTCTTTTTCAGTCCTTATGAAGTTTCTCAGCCTGAAACGTTGACTCATTACTCCTTTCCATCGATGCTGCCTGACCTGCTGAGTTCCTGCAGCATTTTGTGTGTATTATTCTGGATTTCCAGCATCTGCAGAATCTCTTGTGCTGTGCTGTTTTTTTCCCCGGTGTTGTTATTGTACCTGCCTCATCCACTTCCTCTGGAAGTTCATTCCATGTAGACCATGAAAAAGTTGCCCCTGAGGTCCCTTTTAAATCTTTCACTTTTCATCTAATCCTTTCCCTGGAAGATGACTGAGGGTGTTCACCCTATCTCTGTCCCTCATGGTTTTATTGGCCTCTATCACGTCACCTCTTCCATTTCTGTCATTTGAAGGACATTCTTTCTTGTTCTAACAAAAGGCCTCAGACCTGTAACCTTGCACAGATGACCTGCTGAGTATTTCCAGAATTTTCTGTTTTTATTTTTGATATTATAGGGTTGGAAATTAGTTGCAAAGCGCTTTCTGCAAATTCACTGTGCAGTCGAACTGTTCACCGCCTGTTCAGTCTTTGTGTGGCAATTTATAATGCAAGCTGTCAAGTCTCTGAGAAACTGCCATGAATTTAAAAGACTTTTCTGCCTCAGTATAAATGCACTATTAATATTTAATATATTAACATGTTGGTGTTTACAAAATGCTGCACAAGAGCAGTTTAAAAAGAATGCATGCAGATGTCTGGAGCTCTTTGCCTAATGCATTAGTTCTATTCATCTGTTAAGGAGACAACGTGCTTTGATCAGAGGCTGTGAAGTTTGGTGGAAGGCTAGGTGAGCGATAAAGGTGGGACAGAACACTACACAATGAATGGGCAGTATGGTAGCAAAGCAATTTGAACAGTTGCTTTGCACTGCCAGTAATCACCAACCAGGGCTCGATTCCAGCCGCTTTCTAACGAGCTTGTGTGTTCTCAACATGACCATGTGGGTTTCCTCAGAGTACTCTGATTTCCTCCCACACTCCAAAGCCATAAAGTTAGGGTTAGTGAGTTGTGGCCATATTACACTGGTGCTGTAGGGATGGCAAAACTCACAGGCCACTCCCGGCACAATCCTCGCTGATTTGAGTTGATGCGAGTAATGCGTTTCACTGTATGTTCTGACATACATGCTGCAAAACAACATTCCTCCAGACCAGGGTGCACTCACTCACAACAAGTGGAGTAACATTGCTACAAATAAATTAGCAATTAATCAAACGCATGTACGTCACAAGTCAGAAGGTAAACAGTATACAATACTGGACTTCATATGTGATGAGACCTGAGCAGTGGCAAGGAGTTCAGTTGTTTCACGACCTGGGAGAAGAAGCTGTGCCACTCTAACGGTTCTTCTGTACCTCTTGCCTAATAGTAGGGGTCAAAAAGATTGTTGGATGGATGGAGAGGATCGTTGCCAATACTAAGGGCCCTGCATACACAGTGCTGCTGATAAATATCTGAGATGAGTGGAAGGAGGACCCCAGTGATCCTCTTAGCAGTCCTTGCATTCCTTTGTAGAGTCTTGGGGTCAGATCGCTTGCAAGTGATGCAGCTGGTCAGGACACTCTCGACTGATGTGTATGAGCAATATGCTTTCCATTGTACCTCAGTGCATGTGATTCCAAATGCAGATAAAGAATACTTGCTTTCATGGCAATACAAGAGCAGGAGGTCATTGTCCGTCTTTGTAAAATATTGCTCAGGTCACGGTGACTGAATTACCGCGTACAGTTCTGCTCTGCACATGATAGGAAGAATATGATTGCACTGGGAAGGGTGCAGATGGGATTCACCAGGATCTTCTTGGGGTCACAAAACGTTTAGGAAGTATCTCAAGCAGCACTCGAATCACCACGCTGTGGAAGGCGATGAATCAAGTGCTAATAATCTGGATTAGTTTAGGTTAGTGCAGATGTGTTATTGACTGTCAGCACGGAAGGGCCTATAACTGTGCTGTATGACTCAATTCTTACCCAGCACCAACAGTGGTTACTGTCAGCTTTTCATCTTCAGAACAGTTGTGCACAGCGATTGTAAAAAGTTAATAAAAAAGATGGGGATCATAAACACAAAGCTTTAGAGTGCAGAGATTAAGTCATCCAACAAGTTAACCAGAGGCTCGGACTAACAGTCCAGAGACATGAATTCAGAGCCTACCATTGACTCTATAGAATTTATATTCATTTAATAACGACAGTAATTAGTCTTCATAATGATGATCTAAAGATCTATATGATGGTAGAAGTCCATCTGTTTATGCAGTTCCCTTTGAGGGGAGATTACATTTTCTCTCCCTAACAGATCTGTATATTAGCAGATAAAAGCTCAAGGTGGCCAGTTAATGCTGGTCTAGCCAACAATGCCCCAATCCTGGAAAAGGTTTAAAAATAAGAGGTGAAGCAAACAGAGAATTTGGATGAGGTGTTTAGAAACAAAATAGACATTATAAGGTGCATGAATTCAGATTTATAGATAACTTGTTCATCGAACATACAGTAAAATGTGCTGTTTGCATTAGTCAAGTTCAAGTTTATTGTCATTTCAACCATAAACCGCTGGTACAGTACACAGTAAAAACGAAACAACTTTCCTCCAGGATCCTGGTGCTACATGAAACAACACAAAACCACACTAGACTATGTGAGACAGCACAAGGTTACACTCGACTACGTAAAACAACACAAAAACTACACTAGACTACAAACCTGCACAGGACTACATAAAGTGCACAAACCAGTGCAGGGCAGTACAATAATTAATAAACAAGACAATAGGCACAGTAGAGGACAAATTACAATATAGTAATAAATGATGTAGATGTCAGTCTGGACTCTGAGTATTGAGGAGTCTGATGGCTTGGGGGGAGAAACTTTTGCACAGTCTGGTCGTGAGAGCCCGAATGCTTCGGTATCAGCTGACCTCACTATCTGCTGCAGGGTCTTGTGATCCGAGATGGTGCAATTCCCGAACCAAGCAGTGATGCAGCTGCTCAGGATGCTCTCGATACATCCTCTGTAGAATGTGGTGAGGATGGGGAGTAGGAGATGGACTTTGCTCAGCCTTCGCAGAAAGTAGAGACGCTGCTGGGCTTTCTTAGCAACCAACATACCCAAGGATGTGCTGCGGGCAGCCTACAAGAGTCGGAACGCATTCTGACACCAACATCATTCCCACAATGTACGGCAGAACACAACAGAACAGAACATACCAAGTGACAAAGCAAGTCACACATGTACAGTCCTCTAATCCCTGGACAGGTTTCCTTCGGCCTCCAGCGGACGCTTGGATTCACAGCCACTGGGCTTTTGACTTCTCCAGCAGGCTCTCAAGAGATTTACAGACCCAGGACTCCAGCCATTGAGTGAGACTTCTGGACTTCCAATTGACCTACGGGCTGTGATCTTTCGTATTGGCCCAAAACCCGCCAACGATGATGAATGAGGAACCAAAGTCAAGACCTCAAACACTGAACTCAGTGATGAAGGGATCCAAACACAAGATCTTGAACTCTGGTCTCACTAATCTGTGTACCAAGGGTTACAAGCGTTCGTGCCTCCTGCCCCTACAGAAGCATGGTCTGACATCCGACCATGTCTTTGTCACTGGCACTCAAAGCTGAGAGGAGGCTCCTGAATAAGCGTGGATAACTTCAGTCACCTCAGCTCTGAGCTGATTCCACAACCTATGGGCTCACTTTAAAGGACTCAAAACTCACTTTCTCAGTATTATTTATTTATTTTATTTGCACAATTTGTCTTCTTTTGCACAAAATTTTTCTGGCACATTCTTCCAGCTCCCAAGCAATGCCATACATTGTGTCTTTCCCACATCCTGGAAGTGACAGAAATGATATCTCATTTGTTACTTTGGTTTGGTCACAGTCAAGTATGTCACTAGATCAGTGATGTATTCAACAAAGTTCGTCCAGTACTCGGGAAGAACTGAGCACAATTGACAGAGTATTGACCAACCGGAAAAGTGAATAAAAGGAATAGCAAATGCAATTTCACTCAGGCAAGTGCCAAGTGATGCACTTGAAGGATAAACCAGGCCAGGGCATACACAGTGAACAGCAGGGCCCTCAGAAGTGTGGTTGAACAGGAAGACCTAGAGATTTAAATACGTAGCTCCTTGAAAGTGGGACGTGCGCAGCAGGTCAGACTGGACAGGCGGAGAGATTAATTTCACGTTGAACATGACCTGGTTGGCATTCTCCCACTTTCCCACCAATGGGTCCAGCAGATAGAGAGTTAGATAGACCTCCCTCCCTCTCTCTATCTCTCTCTCTCCCCTCTCTCCCTCTCCCTCCCCCTCTCCATCTCTCTCTTACTCCCTGCATCCCACATGCGCACACACACACACACACACACACACACACACACACACACACACACACACACACACACACACACACACACACACACACACACACACACACACACACACACACACACACACACACACACACACACACATCTATGAATATCGGAGATTTAGGTCCAGATATAAAGCATCCTTCCATATTGCAGTATTTGTTGTGTGCTGCTAATATAGAGCAGAGTTTAATTTAACACAACCACACCCACTGAATCTACAGCCCATCCATTGTATTGACATGGAGTTATCAGTCTCAACAACCTATGTCATGTAAGAACATCAAAAGTGCTTAGAAAATGTCATTGGCTGCAGTGGCAAACGTTATGGAGCACTAACGTGTGTTGTTATACCCTGACAAAGGAACAGAAAGTGAGATGGGTTTTGGTGAGCCCCAAAGGGAAAATGAGCCAGACTGCAATGAAGTGGATAAATTGCCTACTGTGAATGGATTTAGTGTGTTGGAGTGGTTACAGCACCCAGCTCTGTGTGGGCTTGACAGCATTGTATTAAATTAAACTCTGCTGTGTATCAGCAGCACACAACAAATACTGCAATATGGAAGGATGCTTTATATCTGGTCCTAAATCTCCCATTTTGATTTATTGTTTGTTTTTTTCCCAAATGTATCCTCAATATTATTCCTTGGTTATGAGAGAATGGAAGTGTGTGTGTGTGTGTGTGTGTGTGTGTGTGTGTGTGTGTGTGTGTGTGTGTGTGTGTGTGTGTGTGTGTGTGTGTGTGTGTGTGTGTGTGTGTGTGTGTGTGTGTGTGTGTGTGTGTGTGTGTGTGTGTGTGTGTGTATGGAGCATGGACCAACGCTCAGCTGGAGGGCCAAAGAAGCGTTATAAGGATCGGATGAAGAATGCTTTAAGGAAGTGCGAGATCAGACCCGAGGACCCGGAGGATGTTGCTGCTGACCATGTCACTTGGCAACAGCTGTGTAAGGATGGGGTTCGTATTCTGGAGATGGAAAGAACAACCAGCAGACAGTAGAAGAGAGCCAGGAGAAATGCAGCCATGGTTGCCATCACTACCATCACTGCCACATATACATGTCCCACCTGAAATAGAACTTGTGGGTCCAGGATAGGACTGTATAGTCATCAAAGGAGTGGACAACTGAAGAAGAAGAAGAAGAAGAAGAGGGGTGTGTATGTGTGTGTTTTTGTAGGTGTGAGTGTTTGTGTCTGTATGTGTGTGTGTGTGTGTGTGTGTGTGTGTGTGTGTGTGTGTGTGTGTGTGTGTGTGTGTGTGTGTGTGTGTTTTTGTACATGTGTGTTTTGTAGGTGTGTGGTGTCTGTGTGTGTGTGTTTGCAGGTGTGAGTGTGTGTCTGTGTGTGTGTGTAAGTGTGAGTGTGTGTGTGTTTTGTAGGTGTGAGTGTCTGTCATCTCTGTCTCTCCTTGGCCATCTTCTCTATTGTGCTCAGCTGTGGTTCAGGGGCCTCATTTATGCCTCCACAACATGATGCCAAGTTGTCTTTGGTCTCCCGTCTTTCCTCCGCCAGAGATCTGTCGATGATGGAGTTGACCTCTCTGTCCACTGTGTCACTGGGAACTTGACACTGATTCTCACAGCTCCCTGTTTCAAGCACTCACCACTCTTGGTACAAAAAATAGCCCCACACATCTGCTTTAAACTTTCCTCCTCTCAGCTCAAAGCTGTGCCCTCTAGTATTTGACACTTCTACACTGGAAGCAAATACTCTGACTCTTTATTCACTTTCTGCCTCTCATATTTTTACACACTTTTGTCAGGTCTCCCCTTAGCCTTCATCACTCCAGAGGAAACAGCCCATCCCCTCAAATCCAGGCAGCAAGCTGGTATCCTTCCCAAAGCCTCCAATCCTTTGTGCAGCAGGAAATACTCCAAGTGCAGTCAAAGCAAGGTTTCATATTGCAGCAATATCATCACAACATTATCAGATGGAAAACTATGCAGAAAATAGAGAAGTTGGTCTGGGTACTGGGTGCTTCTGGCACAGAGGTACATCTCAGTGTAGTTTACAGCAAACTAAATTCTCCTGAAGTTTATAATTGCTTTTCTGAGATGTCATAGACAATTTATGGAAGTTGAAAGTTCAAATTAAATATATTATCAACATACAGTATGTTTATACTTTGAGATTAATTTTCTACAGGCATTTACTAGAAAATAAAGAAATATAATGGAAATATAAAAACTATAAATAACAAAGACTGACAAACATCCAATATGCAAAAGAGGAAAAAATTATGTCAACTGTAATAAATAAAATGTAAATGAATAAAGCTGAGAATATGAGATGGTAGAGTCCTTGAAAGTGAGTCAATAATTTGTGGAATTAGTTCAGCGTTGAAGTGAGTGAAGTTATCAACACTGGTTCAGGGATTTGATGGCTGCAGGGTAATAACGGTTCCTGAACCTGGTGGTGAGTCTGCCAACAGTTGGATGAACTTGGCCATCAGGTGGATCAGTCTCAAGGGATCACAAAGCTCCTGCTGATTCTTATATTGTTGTGTGATCTGTCTGATTAACTGTGTTTGAGGGACATTATGAGAACTACCAGGGAGAACCCTTTCCTGATCTTTGAATGGCTTGGTGAAGGTTTCTGATAATGTAGACAGAGCTTCAGATTAGTAACTCTCTGACACGGCCACACTTTCTTGACACATGACATGCCAGCTTAGCTAATGTGCGCTTTCAAAAGGAGACTAATCACACCCCCCCCCCACCTTGACAGCAAGGAGGCTGTGCACTGAACTGCTGTTGAAGAAACTGCCTTTCAGATGTGCATTCATCCTGTTCCTTTCCTTGGCTTGAGCGAATGACATTGGAAGAGTTGAAAGAGGACATCCCACATATGTAGGACGGAGCGTGCCTGCCCTCTTGCTGTCCTTTTAGTGAGGGCATTGGAATGTTACACACTGCGATTTAAATCCCCTTCACAACGGTGGAGAACGCAACTGTTCAGTAGCGCTTCCTTCAACGACATTTACACTCAGATTATTGTGTCGTTTCACGTTCTGCTTATTTTGTTGGATTTATGTTGTTTCCTCCATCTTTGTTTCCCTACAGACTGCTTCCCACCGCGCATCCGCCTCCAGCCAGGGGGCAGAGATGCTCTGGACTGGCGGCACCTCTATCGTCTTCAGTGCCACTCCGCAATCAGCTGGCAGGACCTGCGGCTTGAGCAGGGTGAGTCCAACTTCTTCCATTATTATCTTCTTTCCTCTGTCCCTGTTCCTCGGGTCTCCTTCCTCAGGGTGGATGTTGCCCTCCTTGCTGATGTGGTCACTTGCCCCTCTTTTATTAGCCCAGTTTAGAGGAGACAAGAATCACCCAAGTTAGGTTGATAAGGAAACTGCATCAAACTCGCCAACTGCTCCATGACAGACCCTTAACTCCTTTGCTGTCTATGGGGAGAGAGCAGGAGAATGGTGGTGGAAAAAAATCAGATATAATTGAATGGAGGAGAGGATTTGATGGGCCGAATGGCCTAATTCTGTTCTTATATCTTATGGGTTACCCCTGAATCTGGGAGTTCATTCAATGGAAGAGGAAATGAGGGCCCCTGACTATATTTTTCTCCATAGCGATGTAACATTGAGGATAATTGTCACGTGCAACCTTATCCTTTCATAGAGTATATGACAGAGTGTGTTAGCAGGCTTTAAAATCAGTTTGGAATGCAATCACCGAACTTGATGCAGTTACTCTTAGAATTTTTTGGAAAACTTTGCCTTCTACATGATAATATAATTCAGAAAAATGATCTTGGACATTGAGAATTTACAGAATCTGGCCTCAGGGTGAGATGGATCCATTAATAACAGAGGGTGCTAACTTATATCATCTCAGCCCCTCCGGCAATCAGGCCAGTGTTATTCTTTGTGCATCTTTCCATGCTGGGACTGCAGAGATTTTGTGCGGCTGGTCAGTATGTGCTTCTGCTCTCTGTACGCATTCCCACGGTACTAACTAATCAAACACATTTGCCTCAGTGTATATAATTATCAGTACATTTTTCAACATAATTAAGTATTCAGAAGCTAATTTTATCTTTATTTATTTTGGTAAAAAGCAGCAATTCAATTGTTTGTATCATTCCCTGTCTCACACTTCTCCCTTCCCTCTCTTCTCTCTCTACTTCCACCCTCTCTCTAATTAACCCCTCCTCTTTTCTCCCCCCGCCACAAGAATATAGGAACATAGAAGCAGAAGTGGGCCACTTGGCCCCTCAGGCCTGCCCCTCCATTCAGTGTGACCGTGGCTGATCTGTGCTGGCTTCAGCTCTTTTTCTGTGCCATAACTTTCATCTACCTCCACTACCCTCGGGGCAGAGAATTCCAGGGATGCAATTCCCTCTGAGAGCGAAAATTACAATGCAACTCAGTTTTCAATGTCTGGCTTTTTCTGTGATGGCTGTGTACCCTTGTCTGTGCCTCTGTCACTAGTGTAAACATCTCAACATCTTCACTGTCAAGCCCCTTAGGATCTTATGTGTTTGAATACAGTCACCTCTCGCTGTTCGAAACTGCAAGGAAACAGGCCCAAACTGCCAAGCCTTGCCCTCTGATCCCAGAAATGAGTCTGGTGAATTTCCTTTGAACAGCCCCCACTGTTACAATACCTTTTTAATTAATTGGGCCAGAACTGCAGGGTGCCCCATTGTGGTCCCAACAACTGTAACAAATCCTCTCTATTCTTAACTTCCACCCCAATGAAGCCCAATGTGTGATTTGCCTTTTTAATCACTTATGGACCTGCTGGTGATGTTTAATGATACATATTATGTCTGAAAATGTAGATACCTCTGAACTTCACTCTCTTTGTCTCCCTGTCCATTTGGACGTTGATCTGCAGTTTGATTCCTCTTCCATACGTGCATCCCCACAGTAAGCTCTATTTGCAAGCTTTTTGCCCATAGCTCATTCCACCGCCAAACCACAGTGTCCTCATCACGGCATACCTTTGCACCCATTTTCGTACATCAGCAAACTTGGAATCCTTACATTCCAAAATGCTGTCCATGTGCCTAGGACTTTTGCACGTTACTTTACTTTGATGACTAGAGAGAAAGAGAGAG
Organism: Hemitrygon akajei; assembly: GCF_048418815.1. NCBI lineage: Eukaryota > Metazoa > Chordata > Chondrichthyes > Myliobatiformes > Dasyatidae > Hemitrygon > Hemitrygon akajei. The sequence goes on along the minus strand of NC_133140.1, from coordinate 14,740,022 downwards.
GAAATAAATAGGAAATAGAGAGGAGTAAACAGCAGACATTTTGGGCCAAGATCCTTCATCAGGAGTCCAAAAGTTATGAGCCCTGATGAAAGATTTTGGCTTGAAATATGTCTGTTTATTCCCTTCCACAGATGCTGCCTGATCTGCTGAGTTCCTCCGGCACTTTATTTGTGTTACTCCGGATTTCCAACAAATGAGGAATCCCTTGTACCTAAACCTTACATTGCATTTCCTCCTCTAGTCATTTAAGTAAAAGTACTGTGTAAAAGTCTTAGGCAAACACACACACACACACACATGCATATAACTAGGGTGCTTAAGACTTTTACACAGTACTGTAATAATTCTATGTATTGCTCTGTACTGCTGCCAAAAAAAAATCAAATTTCATGATATGTGTGTGATAATATGTGTCTCTACTGTGGACTGAGAACAGGAAGCATCAGAGAGCCATTCTGTAATGATCAATATACCAGTTGTTCGGAATCAAATGATCTTGCTTGGTGTCTCAGGGCTGGTTGAGTCCACACCCACACCACCCACTCCCCAGCTGCTGACACTGCTTCTCTGCCACCTGTCCCACACCCCTCCCTGGTGAAACTGCACCCTTGCCACTCCAAACATGCTTTGCTCCCACCAGATTTACAAATAAAGTATTGTACAAAAGCCTTAAGCACCCTAGCTATATACGGTACAGGAATCCCCCACTTTATGAAAGTTCGCTTTACGCCACTTCACTTTTACAAAAGACCTGCATTAGTACCTGTTTTCGCTAACCGAAAGAAATCCGAAGATGATTTTCACTTTTACGAAAACAGTCGGAAAGCGAAAATAGCGTTCAGCATTTGTTTTGCAGTGAGCTGTTATAGAGGCAAGCATGCACCCCGAGCAGCGAGAGTGGCGAAAAGCAAAAATAGTGTTCAGCATTTGTTTTGTTCTCAACATCTCAGCATCAAGCCGCCATAGCTTTGAACTGCGTGAGATTTTCTCTAGGATTGACAGTATTGTAATGATTGCAGAAAAGTATAACTTTAATTTTGAAAGGGTACGTAGGTTTAGGGCAGGTTTTCAGGATGGTTTGAGTGCTTACAAAGAACTGTATGATAGAAAAATGCGTGAACCTTCCAGTGTACTCACTGTCTTCCCGATTCTGGTAAGTGAAACTACATTGTACATACATTATTTCTACTTTATATAGTAGAAATGTAGGCTGTGTATTTATCATATAATTCCTGCTTTTACTATATGTTCGTGTTATTTTAGGTTTTATGTGTTATTTGGTATGATTTGGTCGGTTATTTTTTGGGTCTGGGAGCACTCAAAAATTTTTCCCAAATAAATTAATGGTAATTGCTTCTTCACTTTACGCCATATTGGCTTACAAAAGGTTTCATAGAAATGCTCTACTTTCACATAGTGGGGGAAACCTGTGTATGTGCCTAAGACTTTTGCACAGTACTGTAAGTAGTTAAGAATTGGGGCCCAAGAACTGGTAGTTCACTAGTTACATCCTCTCCTGTTCTTCCTTCATATATGCCCCTCCATTCCTTCCCTCCTCTCTCTTCCAGTTCTCTCCTTCTCACCCTGCCTTGCTGCTATTGCCCTTCCCTGGGTGGTGTTTGTTTACCAACCGATCCATAGCACTTTGCATATGTATACCCCAAATGGAAAGGGGGATTCCATAAGAAAGAGGCACAATCTGTGGTTTACAGAGGAGGGTAATGATAGTATTAAATTGTAGAGGTGGACAAAGAAAGTGCTGAAAGTCAGTGGTAGGTAGCTCCTCCCCTACTGCCAACAGATCAAGAATGAGAGAGAACATACCACAACAATCCATGAAATGTGATGCTTGCTGCAAATAGAGACGGGTTGAATATGGAGCACAATGTGGCCTGGACAAAACACTGAAGCTTACAGGGATGCCCTGGGCCTCTACTTTGTGTTACATGTGTTATGTTCGTTCTTACTAAATACAAAGAGCATGGGTAAAAATTAATACATTTTATTCAGAGTAATGGCTCCATCTTGACATGAGTGCATGTGACCAGATGACCAATGTCACTGCTGGTTCCAGGTGAACTGCCCACATTGCACACTGGGAACTGAAGTTCTTTATTATGTACACACATAATAACACATCTTCTCCCTTTAAAGAAAAACAAACATAATACTATGTCCTCATAAACCTGCAAGAAATAATAATGCTTTCCAACATTACAAATAAAGTATTTTCAGCATATTTACATTAACCAATTATTATGCGAAAATGCAATCCCTTATTCACTCAATAACTCTCGGTCAATCTCTGAGGTGGTTTGAAGCTCCTCTTTGGTCTGCTATTTGTTTCCATCAACATATTGCTTTCACTTGCTATGTTAACATTAGTATCTTTCTGAGAACTCCAAGAAGTTTATTTTTCACATCTGCTGCCCTCTTTGGTGTACTGACAGGTGACATGTCACAGGTATGGGTTGGAACTTGTGGTCATAGATCTACAAGGCTCCTTCTCAGAGGTGTTCCTTGCTCTGACTGGATCTGGTAAGATTGTAAAGGAATTTCCTCTTTCACATAACTTTGCATGGACCATGTGCTGGAGTTGTGATCTCAAATACACACTTGATCTCCAGGCTTCAGGACTGGTAGGCTGTTCACAGTCTCGTTGTGATACTGTTTCAGATTGTCTTTCCCTTTCTCTTTAGCCAATTTGACCTTGTGTGTTCCTATAGGTGTCAACAGGTTTTGTGTACTGGAAGGTTAGTGACCCATCAATCAGCATTTGGGCTGATGAAATGCCATTCTGCAGTGGCACATCGCTGTAGGTCAACAGACTTAAGTGGAAATCCTCTCTTCCATCCTGCTCTTCTTTCATGAGGCCCTTCACTACCTTGACCAAACTCTCTGTTAGGCCAATAGATTTTGGGTGATGTGGGCTTGAAGTTATATGTCAAAACCCCCCAATCATTGGCAAAGGACTTGAATTCACAGCTTGAAAGTTGTGGAACATTGTCTGATACTACTTCACATGAAACTCCATACCATGCAAACATAGGAAAGTGATGACTGCTTTGCTGAGTTGATTGCAGTGTTGCAACCTCTGGATAATTGGAAAATATGACTCCTATTGCATTCAAACAAATCCACTCCATCTTTGAAGTAGGGCTCGTGGTGTGGTGTAACCAGTTCTGCTTGCTGCTTTGGTACGTAAGGCATATCCCACATGAAGCAGTGGACTGGCTGATGTCTTTCTTCATTCTTGACCAGTACGTCACTTCACAAGCTCTTTGTTTACAGTTTCCTCACCAAGATTCCCTTCATGTATCTTCAGGAGCATTTCCTAGCACAGTGACACTGGAATCAGAATCAGAATCAGCTTTGTTATCACCAGCATGTGATGTGAAATTTGTTAACATAGCAGCAGCAGTTCAATGCAATACATTATCTAGCAGAGAGAGAAAAATAATAATAATAATGAATGAAATAAATATAATAATAAATAAACAAGTAAATCAATTAAGTATATTGAATAGAGGTGGCAGAGGGGAAGAAGCTGTTTCTGAATCGCTGAGTGTGTACCTTCAGGCTCCTATATCTTCTACCTGATGGTAACAGTGAGAAAAAGACATGCCCTGGGTGCTGGGGGTCCTTAATAATGGACGCTGCCTTTCTGAGACACTGCTCCCAAAAGATGTCCTGGGTACTTTGTAAGCTAGTACCCAAGATGGAGTTGACTAGAGTTACAACCTTCTGCAGCTTCTTTCAGTCCTGTGCAGAAGCCCCTCCATACCAGACAGTGATGCAGCCTGTCAGAATGCTCTCCATGGTACAACTATAGAAGTTTTTGAGTGTATTTATTGACATGCCAAATCTTTTCAAACTCCTAATATAAAGTATAGCCGCTGTCTTGCCTTCTTTATGACTACATTTATATGTTGGGACCAGGTTAGATCCTCAGAGATCTTGACACCCAGGAACTTGTAGCTGCTCACTCTCTCTACTTCTGATCCCTCTATGGGGATTGGTATGTGTTCCTTTGTCTTACCCTTCCTGAAGTCCACAATCAGCTCTTTTGTCTTACTGACGTTGAGTGCCAGGTTGTTGCTGTGACACCACTTCACTAGTTGGCATATCTCACTCCTGTATGCCCTCTCATCACCATCTGAGATTCTACCAACAATGGTTGTATCATCAGCAAATTTATAGATGGTATTTGAGCTATGCCTAGCCACACAGTCATGTGTATATACAGAGTAGAGCAGTGGGCTAAGCACACAGCCTGAGGTGTGCCAGTGTTGGATCATCAGCGAAGAGAAGATGTTATCACCAATCCGCACAGAATGTGGTCTTCCAGTTAGGAAGTTGAGGATCCAATTGCAGAGGGAGGTACAGAGGCCCAGGTTCTGTAACTTATCAATCAGGATTGTGGGAATGTTGGTATTAAATGCTGAGCTATAGTCGATGAACAGCATCCTGACGTAGGTGTTTGTGTTGTCCAGGTGGTCTAAGATGTGTGGAGAGCCATTGAGGTTACATCTGCCATTGATCTGTTGTGGTGATAGGCAAATTGCAATGGGTCCAGGTCCTTGCTGAGGCAGGAGTTCAGTCTAGTCACAACCAATCTCTCAAATCTGATCACAGATCACAAATCTGTTCCCTTTGAAGACCATATCTTCCACTACTGACAGTTCAGCTCTGCGTGCGCAGTCATCCTAGATATATATTGGTCTGTTATTCTTAGTAGAAGGAGATGGTGGTGGACTTTAGGAGATCTAGGCCTCATATGGAGCCAGTGATCATTAATGGAGAATGTGTGGAGCAGGTTAAGACCTACAAGTATCTGGGAGTACAGTTAGACGAGAAGCTAGACTGGACTGCCAACACAGATGCCTTGTGCAGGAAGGCACAGAGTCGACTGTACTTCCTAAGAAGGTTGGCATCATTCAATGTCTGTAGTGAGATGCTGAAGATGTTCTATAGGTCAGTTGTGGAGAGCGCCCTCTTCTTTGTGGTGGCGTGTTGGGGAGGAAGCATTAAGAAGAGGGACGCCTCACGTCTTAATAAGCTGGTAAGGAAGGCGGGCTCTGTCGTGGGCAAAGTACTGGAGAGTTTAACATCGGTAGCTGAGCGAAGGGCGCTGAGTAGGCTACGGTCAATTATGGATAACTCTGAACATCCTCTACATAGCACCATCCAGAGACAGAGAAGCAGTTTCAGCGACAGGTTACTATCGATGCAATGCTCCTCAGACAGGATGAAGAGGTCAATACTCCCCAATGCCATTAGGCTTTACAATTCTACCGCCAGGACTTAAGAACTTTTTAAAGCTATTATTAATGCTTTTTGAGATAGTGATTTAGATGCATATCATATTTTTTTACTGAGTTAAGTATTGTATGTAATTAGTTTTGCTACAACAAGTGTATGGGACATTGGAAAAAAGTTGAATTTCCCCATGGGGATGAATAAAGTATCTATCTATCTATCTATCTATCTATCTATCTAGTAGTTGGCCATGCTTTCTGCATTGTCTCGATGAGTACATTCATTGTTTCATCTGTCCCTGCTGCCATCATAATCTTCTCTGTTCTATCAGGAGATACTGGAAATACATGTCACCATTGACCTGTATATCAGCCTTTGGAAACATTCTTTTTGTTTGTGAGACCAAATACACTCATTTCACTGCTTAAGGAAAGGAGCACTCTAAGTGGTGCTAACACAGTAGACATTTGAAGGATAAACTTAGTCAGATAAGTCACTATCCCCTGGAAACAGTTCATCTCCTCTTTGTTCTGGGGACTCTCCATGTTCTCAATGGCTGATGTCTGTCTTGGGTCAGGCTTCACTCCCTCTTCAAATATGACATCGCCTATGAAAGTCAGTGTCTTAACACCAAACTCACATTTCTCTATACTTAACTTCAACTTAACATTCCGTGTCATGTCTAGCACCTGCCTCATGTTCTTCCTTGGTGGGCTCCCAAACAATGATGTCATCCATCATGGTCTTGACACCAGGTATGCCCTCAAAAGATCACATGGTAGACTTCTAGAGCAGACAGGATCCCCTACAGTAACCGAGGAAGACAATATCTTCTCTCTGCTGAGAAGTCCATAGTCTCAATCTTGCCTCATCAAGCTTCACCTGTCAAAACACAGACAAGTCTGCTAAATTATTTGGCAACTATTCATTATAATCTTCTCTGTGATCTCCTTCAGTGTTGGCAATTTAAAATGCTCTCTCTTTACTCAGATCTCCTGGGTCTAGGCATAATCGTATGCTTCACTTTTCTGTTGAGTAATCACCAGTGAGCTCACCCAGTCTGTTGGCTGGTGTTGAGCTATTGCTGTTGTTCTGACATTTGGAACTGTATTCGGTCCATCCTCCTGTTTATTTTTCCTATTCAACTTTGGAGAGGATCGTGGAGATATTTTTGATTTCCAGTCTTTAACTGGAAGCTGATGAGACTGATTTTGAACCAAACTGCATGAAGTGGAAGGAAGACCAACAACTTCTTCATCTCGATCATTCTGTTCAGCACTGGCATCTGACTGTCATTCTGGGGTATGGATGTCTATGGAAGATGGAGAACTTGTGCTTCTCTTGCATAGCCACTCAGCAGCTCTCATGGATGATGTTACAAGTTTCTCAAGTTACATCAGGTAAGCATCTGAACCCCTCAAAGATATTTGATAGATAGATAGATAGATAGATAGATAGATACTTTATTCATCCCCATGGGGAAATTCAACTTTTTTCCAATGTCCCATACACTTGTTGTAGCAAAACTAATTACATACAATACATACTAAGTACATGTGTACTCTTCCATGCATAGTATGGTCATCTTTGGTCTGTGAAACCACTATGAAAACTCTTTCCACCAGGTTGACCCTTTCACATGCAGTCAGACCTAATTTTGGCTGTACTGACTTTGCAACAATCAGTAGCTGCCTTTTGAAGCTTGAAGGTCACTATACATCCCCCTTTTACAAGAATGTTCTCTCCAGTACAGCCTACTTTTAACTTAACTTGGTAAATCTTGCTCTTTACTTTGAGACTCTTGTAATCATCCATGGATAATAGATTCACCTGGGCTTCGGTGTCCAGCTTGAATGGAATTACTGTCTCATTCACAGTCACTGGAACAATCCATTCTGTTTTTCCAGCACCAGCAGTCTATAGACAATCTACAAAGACTTCCTCCGTTTCCTAAGCAACCGTGTCCACCTTTCTCTTGGTACCCCAGCTTTGCAAAATGGTTCTTCTTCCCACAGTTATTGCAGGACTTTCCATAAGCAACACATGCCTTTAGAATGTACCTACCTCCACATCTGCTGTTACGCCTTGTGCTCTACTCCTCTAATTTCACAGCATACACTGTCGTTTCCACCCTGTGCAGCACCTTGGCTTGTGCTTGTGTGGTCTCCGCTGCCCTACGCATATCCACAGTCTCTTCCAGCATTAAATCTTTTTCACAGAGCAATCTTTCTCTGAGCCCATTATTTGAAGTTTGTTAAACTATTTTGTCTCTAACTAGTGAATCTATCGAATCCCCAAGCTCACAGAACTTACTCAGTGTGTGTAGCTCAGCTAAGTATTGGTCAAAGCTAACAGCTTGTTTCTGATCACAGGAAAAGAACATATCTTTCAAACGTGATGTTTTTACTTGGGATAAAGTACTCATCAAATGTTGTCATCAGACTGTCCAATGTCAAGGATGTCTCATCAATTTGAAGGCTGTCCAAATCATCCTTGCCAATTACATGCAGAAAGATAGACACTTTCAATTTTTCATCCACACCTCCAACTCTGCTTGCATCTAAATATATATTGAATCGCTGTTGGAAGCATTTTTAGTT